>NC_091980.1:18611207-18961207 GCF_044704955.1 Pristiophorus japonicus
TCATGCTGATTTTGGGACAACATTTTGGGGAGTTGCTATAAAAGACACAGTTGGTTACTTTACTCCTGGTTCAGTTTGTCTGTTTATTTACATACGCAACACTCTTGTATTCTATGCCTTGGCTAATAAAGGCAAGTATTCAGTATGCCATTCTTAATCACCTTATGTATCTGGCCTGCTACCTTCAAGGATCTGTGAACCTGCAATCCAAGGTCCCTCTGTTCTGTACACTTCTCAGTGCCCTACCATTTAATGTGTATTCCCTTGCCTTGTTAGCCCTCCCCAAATGCATTGCCTCACACTTCTCCGGATTGAATTCCATTTGACACTGTTCTGCCCACCTGCCCAGTTCATTAATATCTTCCTGCAGGCTACAGCTGTCCACTTCAATATCAACCATACTGTTAAATCTCTTAATTCCCAATGAAATACGAACTCCAGTTGTAGTTTTAATGTAACTTTATTCTGGCAGCAGCAACAAGCTTCTGGCTTTAAGCCAGGCCTTTGTCCTTCTGAGACCACATGGCCAAAATGGCTGTACTTATACCTGGTTCAATTTACAGAAAAGAACTCGCCTTCTTTGACCTTATTGGCTCAATTGATAGTCTGTTAACCTTTCATTGGCTCGCTACCCAAGGTCCTAAAATGTCAAGTTGATTGATGACTTAATGCAATGTGGTCTGTGTTTTCTCAAAACTGTAGCCAGGCTGCAGAGCTTGAATTCTCTATCAATCCCCCCTTTGATTCTTTCACAAACTGAATCATAAAATATCAGCTATCACTGGTTAAACATTCTACAAAATAATTTCATACATGTTAATAGAGTTTCCTTCTAAAAGTTATTGATGTGTTTCGCCACATGTCCGGACTAGTAGCTTCCACACAAATTTACACCAACCCGAATTCCATCGTGGCCACAATGGAAGTCTGGTTTTAGTAGGTTAATTAACCTTATTCCAATTTAATCCAAATCAATATCTTAATTCAACCAGTAAACAACCTTCCCTTAAGCATTACAAAGCCCTGTGCCATGTACAGACGGTCTGCTGGGACCTGCAAGGTGTCTCACCTCCGGACAGCAGCTGCAGCCGCCTGGTCGCAACAACATTTAATCAACATAAACAAACAAAATAAAAGTAAAATAATTACAACAAATAGAATTAAACCTTCCACCAATGAAATTCCTATTGAACCTAGCCATTCAGTGGCTCCGCTCCACAAAGTGAATGATAGGGGTTGCTTAAGTTTTTCTACCTCCTTTTGGATATGCTCCGCTAAGTGGGTAATTTCTTCGGAGCTATCTGGGATTTACGTGCAACACTCAGTTCCGAGTAGGGCGCAAGTACCTCCCTTTTCATCCAGGATGTAATCAAGGGCCAGTCTATTCTGTAGGGCTACTGTGCGGGTTGCTACCATTTCTGCATTGATTTTAACTAGGGCCTCTGAGGTATCATTGGCTACCCGTTCCACAACGGATGCCATGTTAATGGATTCCCTTGCCAGTCTGGCGGTCCCATACCTGGGGATCAGAATGGCAAAGAACCTCTCTGTTTCTGTGATAGCTCTCTTAGGACAGTGTAAATGTTCTGACAGTGACTTTATATGATACATATAAGGCACAATGTAGGCTAAATAGCAGGATCCCGTCCAATTCTGGGGCAACCAAGGGTAAGCCTTGTGGCCACACACCCAATAGGTGTCATTATAGGCAATGAATGTTAGCTGTTTCTTTGTCAGCAACACTCCGGGGCCTGTCCAGTCTTTTCCGTCTGTTTTATTCAGAATCCCTGTTACATTAAAAACTCCCACATCGACCCAGTTTGGACGGTTCCGTGGCTTGATTATATTATAATTCCGGGAGCAGTTACTATACCCCATATTTTGGCCTCCTTTGATGTTTCTAATCAGACAGACCGATTCCCCCGGTCTTCCTACTCCCGTTGTATTAGTGATAACAAAAAATGGGGACCGTTTGGGATTATTGTAGCATGGTTGATATCCCCCTTCAAAGGTAGTCAGATTGTAACCTGCTGACTTCCATTTACGTGCCCAGTTTTCTGTATCCTGAAACGCATTGCCTGTTTTGTTTTGATTAATTATCCACTCAGCCATTTCCGAGATATTCAAGGGAACTGGCCTCAAGGGAATCCCTCCTTTTGAGTGAATAGGAATATGCACACATACCCAACAACTAGAAATGTTACCTTGTTTGGCATAAATGTATGACATATATAAAAAGGTATTTACATTTAATTCCCTTGCTACCCTACTATTTACCTTTGGTGCAGAGGGTCGGCTAGTAAGAAGTAGGCAAATGCCTAGAATACCTACAATCAATAATACAGTAAATTTATACATTTTGGCAAAAAGTAATTGTCCTTATTAGATTTCAGCTTCAGTTACGGGTGCTCGTTTAACGTGTGAAGCGTGGATCCAGGCTTTCTTTCCTTGGACTTTAACAGCTGCCTGGGTGGTCAACAACACTTGATAAGGTCCCTCCCACTTGGCACCCAAAGGTTCTTTATGCAACTTTTTCACATACACCCAGACTCCCGGGATGATGTCGTGTCCTCCTTCAGGTGGATTACCCCAAGCTGCCGATACCTGTCGGGATACAGAACTAATAGCATTGGTTAGGTTCTGACAGTATGATAACAAAGTGTCACTCATTAAGTGAACATCAGCTTTCCTGAAATCAATAGTTCCTGGCAGCGACATGGGTCTTCCTGTTATAATATCAAATGGGCTTAGACCCGTAGTTCTGTTTGGGGTTGCCCTAATACTACATAGCACTATTGGTAGTGCCTGGGGCCATGGTGTTCCTTCTTGGTGATATTTGGCAAGCCGTTGTTTCAGAGTTCGATTCATTCGCTCTACTTGTCCTGATGATTGTGGATGATAAGGACAGTGTAAATCCAACGTAATGTTCAGTAACCTACAGACTTCTTGGCAGACAGCACCTGTGAAGTATGTTCCCTGATCTGAGTCAATGCTACTCGGGACTCCCCATCGAGGAATGTAATCCTTACACAAGACCTTTGCAGTGTGATTGGCTGTGGCTCTTTTAGTTGGGAGAGCTTCTACCCATCTAGAGAATCTGTCGACCATGACTAGAATGTTAGTGTATCCTTGGCATGAAGGAAGAGATATATAATCAACCTGCAGATGCTGGAATGGTCCAACAGGGGCAGGGGCTTCAGTTGGGGCATTACCGTGATGGGTCCAGAATTATTTTTCTGGCAGACCACACAGCGGTCTGCTACCAGCTGGGCGTGTTTTTTAAATCCTCGACCCCACCAGCTTTTCTGGAAATGTGCCATCATCTGTTGTGAGGCCAAGTGTCCCCACGAGTGGATCTGTTAAAAAAGGCATAAGCACTTGTGGCGCGACTGGCTTGTTGGTAACTCTTTGTCTCCAGACACCATCTTCACATAGCTTAATTCCTGCCTCAATCCATGTCCATTTTTCCTCTCGGGAGCACTCGCCTTGCATTGTTTGAAGGTCTCGTGTCAGAGTCCTGAGTGCTTTCAATTTGCACATCTGTGTTGGTTCTTCTGGGGGAACGCCCTGTGAGGCGGCATCTTTAGCTGCCTGGTCGGCTAGGGCATTTCCCTGTGCTTCTGTGGTATTTTCCTTAGTATGGGCCTTACACTTCAGGATGGACACTTCCTGAGGTAATTGTATGGCCTCTAGTAAGTCTCGGACTTCTTTTCCATTTCGGATAGGTGTACCAGCAGCAGTGAGGAATCCTCATTTCTGCCATAACAGACCAATGTCGTGAGCAACTCCAAAAGCATAACGCGAATCTGTGTAGACATTAGCTGTCTGTCCTTCTGCTATTCGACATGCTTCTGACAGGGCCCGTAACTCGGCCTGTTGTGCTGACGTTCCTGAGGGTAAACATCCTTTTGCCACTACCTCATATAAGGTTGTAACTGCCCATCCTGTTTTTCTGGTACCATTGTCAACAAAGGAAGAACCATCTGTAAACAGGATGAGGTCTGGGTCGTGCAGAGGCTCCTTTGCTGCAAAGCTGCTTCTTCTGTTTCTTTTAAAATCTCCACGCAGTCATGCTCTTCACATTCTCCCCCCTCTTGTTCCCTCGATTCTGACATCGGGAGCATAGTTGCGGGATTAACCGGGCTGGCCTGGACGATATGGAGATTAGGAGCTTCGAAAACTGCTGTCCAGCGGGTCCATCTTGCTGCTGTCACCTGAGACATTCTATTCATAGACAGCAAAGCATGTACGATGTGGGGACACTTGACAATCAGCTTTTGGTCGAGGACTAGACCCGCAGTGATCTTTACCGCTCGATATGTAGCTTCCATGGCCCTTAGGCAACTTCCCCATCCGAGGGCTACCGCATCCAGTTTTGCCGAATAATAGCCAATAGGTCTTTGCCGATCCCCATGTTCTTGTGTCAGTATAGCTGTCATATATCCTTCTTTCTCATGGACAAACAGGGTAAATGGCTTACCACTGTCGGGGATTCCCAGAGCCGGTGCCTAACACAAAGCCTTTTTCAAACTCAGGAAGGCCTCTTGCTGTTCCTTAGTGAAGGTGATGGCTTCTTTAGAGGCACGTTTCCCCTTTAAGATATCATTCAATGGCTGAGCATCTGTGTGAAGGAGTCAATCCAATTTCTGTAAAAGTTACACAATCCCAAAAAAGACCTTAGTTCCTGAATAGTGGTGGGTTTTTTAGCAGCCCGAATGGCTGCAGTTCTATCCTGGGTAAGTTCTCTCTTTCCTTGTGAAATCTTTTGTCCCAGGTATACAACCTCTTCTTGGGATATTTGTGCTTTGTCGATGCTGGCTTTATGTCCTTTCAGCCAAAGGTGGTCCAGCAAAGCTTGTAAATCTTGTTCATGCTGTTCTTCCGTGTTTGAAGCTAGCAGGATATCATTTACATATTGGATGACTGTGGATGACAGGGGAGGTAATTCTCGCAAATGGCTTTGTAAAGCCATGTGGAATACCGTAGGGCTGTTGTGGAAACCCTGCGGTAACCGGGTCCAAGTATACTGTTGTCCTTGGACAGTGAAAGCAAACCACTGTCGAACCTCCAATGCCAGAGGCACCGACCAAAATCTGTTGGCCATATCTATAACCGAGAAATATTTATGTTCCGGTTTGAGGGCATTAAAAATGGTGGAGGGATCTGCGACCAAAGGAGCTTTTTGATCAATACACTGGTTAGCTTTCCTATAATCGACAGTCAAATGCCAAGTCTCATTAGATTTCTGTACCGGCCACACGGGGCTATTGGAGGAGCTATGCGTTTTAATAAGCATCCCTTGTTTCTCCAATTGCTGAATAACCGGTAAGATTCCCGCGATGGCAGTTGGACTGATGGGATGCTGTTTAGTGCATGGAGGCTTGGTCCCGGTAAATGACGCAGGCTCCATCTGGAGTAGGCCACAATCGTTCTTATCTTTAACCCATATCGGGTGTTCCTTCAATTCTTCTTTCTTCAAAGTTCTAATTGACCATGTCATCCGACCATCCTCGAAATGCAACAGTGAATCTACTTGGATTAGAACGTCCATTCCCAAAAGGGGTTGATCTACTGGGCCTATCCAGACCGGCGTGGTTAGTTCATGTGGACCCAGCCCTATAAGTATCGGTGTTGTCCTTTTAATTTCCATTTTATGGCCCCCAACTCCATTGGCTGTACGTGCCCTCCCATCCAACGGCAAAAAGTCTCCATATTGTAGGGGTAAGCATGTTAATTCCGCCCCTGTGTCTAAAAGATAGTCCACATCCTTATCGCCCACCCTCACAGTTATATATAGCCCATCTCCCCTTTGTTGTATTAGTGCGAGGAGGTGGACCAGGGTGGGCTCTGATCGTTTTTTGCTATCCCAAGTAACTCCTTCTGTTGTTGTATTGTCAGTCGCTTAAATGCTTCTATGAGGTCGTTATCTTGTGACAAGCCTGATTTGTTGGCTGAATTGTATCCCTGGCTGCGTCCTCTTCCCTGGCCGCGACCTTGCTGTTTTGCCCTGCACGTCTTGGCCCAGTGACCTTCTTTCCCACAATAATGACATTTTCCGGGTAATTTTCCAAATGACTGTTTATCGGAATCCTGGGATTTCCATCCCATAGCCTGTACAGCTCGGACTTTAGCTCCCATATCCCTGTCTAATTGGTTACATCGATCCAGCAATGCTGCAAAGGTAGTTCCTCTACCTTCCCAGTCCGGTAACACTACCTTAAGCATTTTGGACAGTTCTGGCTTTAGACCTGCCACGAAAGCTGCTTTCAGGGGTCCAAACACTTGTTCATCCATTTCCTCATCCGTATTATTCATACCCGAATGTTCTAGCCACGTGCATCTAAACCGCTCGTCATACTCCAGGATCTCCTCTGTTCCTTTCTGTTGGCAGGCTGCAATTTTTCCCCAGTCTGTCTTAGCTGGACTGAAGGCTTGCAGCCAGTATAATCGCCTCCTATCCTGTGTTTAATTCTTGCTCATCCTGCCCCAAAGCTTCTTCTACCTTGTCGTGCAATTTTCTTCCCTGTGTTTTTGGCACCATTAGGTCAAAATTTGCACTCCGTCCCAGGGATGAAGTTGATATATATTTCTTAAGCGGTCCAATTGGTCCCACGTTTTTACTCCCCCTTTCTTTGGATTGGGCAACTCCTTGGACCATTTATCAATTTTCTCTGGGTCTGCTGGATCATGAACTAAATATTCTGCATACACCCTTTTCTTTGTTTTTTTGGTTCCGCCCTCATCCGCAGTCTCTTCTGATTTGACTACAACTCGTCTTTTTTTCAACGGGGCAAAGCGCACCCCTAATTCTTCATCCTCCGACCCTGTATCGTCAGAGGATTCAGAATCCGTATCTATTCCTTGGTCGTGACTTCAGGTTTGCGCTTTTAATTTATCCAAACATGGGTACCCTGGGAATTGACCGA
Source organism: Pristiophorus japonicus (assembly GCF_044704955.1). Lineage (NCBI taxonomy): Eukaryota > Metazoa > Chordata > Chondrichthyes > Pristiophoridae > Pristiophorus > Pristiophorus japonicus. The sequence continues at coordinate 18,618,134 of NC_091980.1, forward strand.
TACATTTTCCTTTTCCTATTACTGTCTCTTGACCGAATGATTTTTTCCATTCTTTAATTTCACCTTCAAGATCTTTAACTTCAGCTTCCGACTTTTCAAGTTCAAGTCTTTTCTGTCGCAGCTGTGCACAGCTTGCAATTGGTCCTTTGTACTGGTCAGTTCTCGATCATGTTGGGAACGTGTTATAATTTCATTCCGCTTTCGGATCTGTCCGATAATGGCTATGGACCATCTAGTTCGCCCTTTATTTTTCATACGGGTCGTTTTTCCCCAGACCCTTTTAATCGCGTCCAAGGACCATTGTCCTTTGGAAGTACCGTATTTTTGTTCGATCTTAATACAGGTTTGAGATAAGTTGAATTGTTGCTCTTTGTATTCTTTCAACTGTTGGAGGATTTCATCTATCGAAACCTCATGTGGTGCCCGCCCGCCTTTAACAGTTGTAGGCAATTCTTTGCTCTTATCTACTGCTGCCATAATACTGATTTCTTGACTGGGGTCTCGAGTCATAGGCTTTCCAGCTGATCATTGGGTCGGTGATTAATTAACTAACACACCACCGAAGTTAGACGTCTATGGGACCTCGAGCCGACTACCAATCGGAGGGTTCGCAAACCGGAGGCTTTCGAAATCGCGTAGAAGGAGAGGCGAATTTAGACTTTTGACCGAGGACTTTTATAAAGAGGAGTCCTTACCTCAGTATGTAGGTCTGATGTCCAAAATTCAGTTTCTTCCCTCAGCGATCATGTTCATGACGCCAAAATTGTTAGATCTCTTAATTCCCAATGAAATACGAACTCCGGTTGTAGTTTTAATGTAACTTTATTCTGGCAGCAGCAACAAGCTTCTGGCTTTAAGCCAGGCCTTTGTCCTTCTGAGACCACATGGCCAAAATGGCTGTACTTATATCTGGTTCAATTTACAGAAAAGAACTCACCTTCTTTGATCTTATTGGCTCAATTGATAGTCTGTTAACCTTTAATTGGCTCGCTACACAAGGTCCTAAAATGTCACGTTGATTGATGACTTAATGCAATGTGGTCTGTGTTTTCTCAAAACTGCAGTCAGGCTGCAGAGCTTGAATTCTCCATCACATACAGACAATGTTTGTATCATTTGCAAACTTCTTAATCTCAATAAGGCATGAGATAGACTTATTATTGGAATCTTGGGGAATCCAGGAATATGGGGATCGGGCGGGAAAGTGGAGTTGAGGTCGATGATCAGCCATGATCTTATTGAATGGTGGAGCAGGCTCGAGGGGCCGTGGGCCCTACTCCTGCTCCTATTTCTTACGTTCTTACATTTTTATACCCCCTACATTCAAGTCTAAATCATTGATATATACCACAAAAAGCAAGGGACATATAAATGCAAGTTCTTTTAACATTTTAATCACCTCTCAATCTTCACAGCAGGTGGAACCCGCAGTCCAATAAAGCCAATGTCTGCACGAGAGGAGAGGAGAAAATGGGAGAACAAAAATATGAATCTAACCTCGGGGTCAGAGCGCAGTAATAAACTGCTCAAGCTTCACACTTATTGTAATGGGAATGAATGGAAAGTGATTTAGTACAATGGAATTCTACATAGGATCGGAATTATGCTTGAATGGGATGAAGTGAGTCGAAATTCATCTGGTGCATTAGGGCTTGATATAAATGGAGGGATTGAATAGGAAGTAATTTGGTGTGCTAAAATTGATTACAATGGAGCAATGATTATTCACAATGTAATTCAAAGAAAATGGACCGGAATTGTGCTGGGATCAGGTGAGTATCTATCTTGAGTTCACTGTATTAACATTTTGAAATTCTCAAGTATGTTTTAAGGGAAACAAGATAACAATGGTTTCCTTGACAACCAGAGTGTCATTTTTTTCCTCCGCTTTGCCAAGCCTAAGGATTTTGGCAGAAGTGCTCACGAGCTTCGCTTCGTTTTTTCTCTCTCTCTTTTTCTCTTCCCTTTTTCGCGATATTAGCTTTTTCACTCCAAACACAATGAGGCTATTCTGCAGTGAGCTGCGAGTCTGTTGGGAGCCACGGGGAATTTTTATGTTGGTTTAGTGTGACTGCTCTGCTCCATGCCCGTGGCCAGTCAGCTAATGGGATGGCAGCCCACTGGCATTCTAACCATTAAACCCAGTCAAGATGCCAGAGCACATTAGTGGGAAACATGGAAAAAGCACAGGCAGTCCATTGTCAGTACAAAAGTCAATAGCAATCATCAGTATTCATTCATCGAAGGCCTATGACAGTATCTCTAAATATAGGACATTTGCTAAATAATGTTCCAATGTTAAAAGGGGCTGTAGAAATGATTTCACTTTTTTTTTTAACAGTACAAAAGCCATTGAAATACTTTTGTTTCTGCCAAAGAAGCGGGCGATCAGATGAGAAAAGATTAAGTAAAGGTTGAGATAAAACAGGACATGGGGCTTTTACTGCACTTGAGTAGTTCCAGACTGTGCTATAAGGTGGAGGAGGCTGCAGATAGCCCCTCGGGTGTCAAAGAGGGAGTTGTGAAACCAGACTCTGTTCACTAAGGATAAAAGCAAAATAGTTATGTAAAATATATGACCCGTAAGTCAATAGGGATACAGTTAATACAAATGCTGCGAATGTTTAAAATCTGAAATTAAAAAACAGAATACATTGGAAATACTCAGCAGATCAGGCAGCATCTGCAGAGAGAGAAACAGAGTTAACATTACAGTCGATGACCATACATCAGACCTAGAAAAAGTTACAGATGTAACCGGTTTTAAGCAAGTACAGAGGCAGGGAAAGAAGGGAGGGGACGAAAGAACAAAAGGGAAAGTCTGTGATAGGGTGGAAGACAGGAGAGATTTTCTTCTCCTTCCATATGGTAATAGCAAAGCAAATCAAACGTGTGGATATCTTGTAGGTTGCCTGTGAATTTCCTCTGAGGGCAGTGCTCAATGATGTATTCCAGGTTCTGATTAGGAGCTCCACAGTCGCAAGATGGGGATACTTCTATGGAGAAGGTGGCAGGAGCTATTATGACCGGTTCTGAGGGAGTTGATGGTTGTTCACTGTTTGCGAGGAAGGTTTGATCCTTCAGGTTGTACTGTGGGGTCCTCTATAAGGAATCCATTCCATTTTTCGCAGTTCTTCCAAGTATTTCGCCATTGGTCATCAAGGCTGAGGGGAGATCGCTGAAGGGCTTCGGCGATGGTCCAAAATGGCCTTCTAGATTTGAGGCGGGTTGGTGATAGGTTATTCAACTCGGCCTGGATCAGCATGTCTTTGCTGGTGTAGCGGATATATTCTCTGGAAACTACATGTTCACAGTGTAGATGTGGTGGTGCGATGTTTGCCAGCACGGGCAGCCAAGGTGTTGGTGTCGATAAAAGCATACCACTGATAATTCTCAGAGTAGAATTCAGCTGGACATCAACGAATTTAACATGGGCAGGAGTGAATAAATGACAAAAGGGATGATGGTGCAAGGCAAACGGAGATGGTAATGGAACAAGTAAAGAAAGAAAAGATGGGTCGAGAGTAGGTGCAAATGGGAACAGCAGGATCAGAGATATAGTTAATATATTTACACAGTCAAATCTTCACATCTGGGCAGGATTTTTAGCTTGGTTTGACTGCATTTTTCAGCGCAATTTGCCTGAAATTGGAAAAACGGCGCAAAAGATCGCGGAATTTCAAACGCAAGTTATCTCCGCCACAAATCAAGTTTCCGTGATCTTTTGCGCTGGTTACGAACCATCTGGCTAGGAGCCGGTCCTGCGCACAAAACTGGCCATGCCTCAGATCGAATTAATCACCGTGGAGAGTCGCCGCTAATTGTGCCCATTTGAGGGCTTTTGCGGAGGCTCTCAAAATTAAGTTGGTTTCTTTGGGCTCAAGGCCACTAATAGGCACATTTTAAAAGCTTTTGGATATATATTTTTTGAATTCACTCAGAAACTAGTGTAGACCAGTATAGCTAGCAAATGGTTCTGTACAGCTTCTTAGCATTCTTTTCAGTTATTTAAAATCAGTTTACTCACAGGTGGCAGATTAAAAATGCATTTATTTGTGATCAACCCATTTTTAGCTGTATTAATCAAACTGCCCCAGGTTACCACTCTTAACTATATCAAGAGATAGTTTTTAAAGCTGTAATGCATGCACCTGTGAGTATGCTCACATGGTTTGCAGAGCTGTTGTGGAGCTCAGGCCTTTTGCCTGGAGCACGACCCATCTCCTCTATCTGGAAGTCTACCTTAGCCCCGACGAGGAAGCCTGGCCAGCGAACTGGCAAGAGCTGGAGGCCAAGGTCGCCGCTCGCCTAGGGCGCTGGACAGGACTGCTCCGAGTGCTGTCCTACAGGGGTCGAGCGCTAGTCATAAACCAGCGGGTGGCCGCAATGTTGTGCTACCGGCTGGTAACTTTGACCCCTCCCCCTGCGTTTGTCGCCAAGATACAGAAGAAGCTGGTGGACTTCTTCTGGAACAACAGGAAGTACTGGGTCTCTGCCACGGTCTTGAGTCTCCCACTTAGGGAGGGCGGTCAGTCGTTGGTGTGCGTCAGCACCCAGCTAGCGACTTTCCGTCTTCAGACCCTGCAGAGATACCTTTACGTTGAGCCCCCTCCTAGGTGGCGTGCACTGGCGATGTATTTCTTCCGCCAGTAGCACAGCCTCAACTACGACACGCAGCTCCTGTTTGTGAGCTTGGGGGGGCGTCAGGACCGCCGTCCAGGGGCTGCCTGTCTTTTACCAGGAACTCATCAGGGTCTGAAACAAAGTCTCCACCAAGCGCAGCTCTCCACCGGCTGGAGTGGCGGCTGTCCTGCAGGAGCCGCTGCTCAGGAATCCGTACCTCCACAACCGAGGTTTTAGATGGCAGTCGGACGAGAGGGCTGTGGCTGGCGAGGTGACCAGGGTCAGGGACCTGCTCGATGGCGGAGGAGCGGGCTGGATGGTGCCAGATGTGCTGGCACGGCACCTAAATTCGGCCAACGTCCGGCGCGCAGCCAATGCCATCGAGTCGCTAAAAACAGCTCTGGGCCCTGACTCCGTTAGGTGTGTCAAGGAGCCTCAAGCACGTGGGGAGATCCCGTCCGAACTGACCCCCGTTGGACGGAATTCCTCATCGGCGCCAAACCCGGGAACCTCCCTCGGGAGCCGGCGCCTCACAACTTGAGCCGCCTTGGGGAAATCCCCTCCGTGCCTTTCAGTTCTGCGCGCAGGGCTTTCCTGTATGGGCTGCTCCTGCACACTCTCAACTTTGCCATCCTTGTCTGCCATCCGGACAAAACCTTGATCAAGTGACCATTTTTCATGTATGAATGGGGTTAATGAGTGGCGTCTATTCACCTATGGGTTATTACTATGAGTGGTCCTCACTAGGATTCCCAGGAGACTTCAGGAACTGAAGATTAATCCGCAGCACACAGCTATGAGCAAGAACCAGGAGAAAAACCATAGGGCTATTAAAAAACAGAATGACATATTTTTATTTTCAATTTCTTTGAACACTTTCATTTATTAGTTGTAATATTGGAGATAAAATAAATGGCTGTTTGACTGGTTGGTGCGGTTATGTGATGAAATATGATGTTGTGGCAATAACAGAGACGTGGCTCAAAAAAGGACAGGATTGGGTATTAAATATTCCTGGATATAGGGTGTTCAGGATAGATGGGGAAGGAAAGATGGCGTGGCAGTATTGGTTACGGAGCACATCCTGGAGAGAGAGGATGTCCTGAAGGGGTCAAGGACAGAATCTATTTGGTCACTGTCAAAGGTGTGTCTTTCAGATGAGATGTTAAACCGAGGTCCCGTCTGCCCTCTCAGGTGGACCTAAAAGATCCCATGGCACTATTTCGAAGAAGAGCAGGGGGGTTATCCCTGGTGTCCTGGCCAATATTTATTCTTCAATCATCATAACAGGAACAGATTATCTGATCATTATCACATTGCTTTTTGTGGGAGTTTGCTGTGCGCAAGTTGGCTGCCGCGTTTCCCACATTACAACAGTGACTGCACTCCAAAAGTACTTCTTTGGTTGTAGAGATCCGGTGGTCATGAAAGGTGCTATATAAATGCAATGCTTTCTTTCTATTAAGAAATAAGAGAGGTGCAATTACACGACTGGTGTATTCTGCAGGCCACCAACTAGTGGGACAATTATGGAGGAGCAAATTTGAAGATAAATTACATGGAGTAGTGATAATGGAGGACTTCAATTATCCTAACATAAAGTGTGATAATAATGGTGCAAAGGACAAAGTGGGGGAAGAATTTCTGAAGTGGGTTCAAGGGAATCTGGTAGATCTGGTTCTGGGGAATGAGATAGGTAAAGTGGAGCAAGTGTCAGCAGGTGAACATTTAGGGAAAAGTGATCATAGTATCATAAGGTTTAGATTAGCTATGGAAAAGGACAGGGAGAAATCTAGAATAAAAATACATAATTGGAGGAAGGCAAATTTCAGTGGGATAAGAACGGATCTGGCCCGGGTAAATTGGAATTAAAGATTGGCAGGCAGAACTGTAGTGGAACAATGGGCTGCCTTTAAAGAGGAAATAGTTTGGGTACAGTCGAGGTACATTCCCACTAGGGAATCAGAGCTCCCTGGATGATGAACGAGATAGAGAGAGTAAGATGAAGTAGAATAAGAGCGTATATGACAGATGTCAGGTCGAGAATATATCAAAGAATCAGGCTGAATACAGAAAGCTCAGAGGAGAAGAACATAAAAGATAATCCAAAATTCTTCTCTGGGCATATAAATAGTAAACGGGTAGTATGAGGAGAGGTGGGGCTGATTAGCGACCAAAGAGGAGACCTACCTACACAGGGAGGCAGAGGGTATGGCTGAGGTATGAAATGGACATTTTGCATCTGTCTTCACCAAGGAAGAAGATGCTGCCATAGACATAGTGAAAGAGGAGGTAGAGGAGATACTGGATGGAATAAGAATCAATAAAGAGGAGGTACTAGAAAGGCGAGCTGCACTTAAAGTAGATAAGTCACCAGGACCAGATGGGATGCATCCTAGGACGCTGAGGGAAGTGAAGGAAGAAATCCCAGAGGTACTGACGATAATTTTCCAATCCTCCTTAGTAATGAGGATGGTGCCAGAGGACGGAGAATTCCAAATGTTAAACCCTTGTTCAAAAAGGGTGTAAAAATAAACCCAGCAACTATAGGCCAATCTGTTTCACCTCGGTAGTGGGGAAGCTTTTAGAAACATTAATCAAGGAAAAATTAACAGTCACTTGGACAAGTGTGGATTAATTAAGGAAAGCCAGCACAGATTTGTTAAAGGCACTTTGTGTTTTACCAACTTAATCGAGTTTTTGATGAGGAAACAGAGAGGGTTGATGAGGGCAATGCGGTTGACGTGATGTACATGGATTTCCAACAGGCGTTTGATAAATTGTCACAGGCTTGCCAGCAAAGTTGAAGCCCATAGAATAAAAGGGACAGTGGCAGCATGGATAAGTAATTGGATAAGTGACAGGAAACAAAGAGTAGTGGTGAACAACTGTTCTGCTCTCGCAAGTGGATGTAAAAAATCCCATGACACTATTTTGCAAAAGATCAGGGAGTTATCCCCGGTGTCCTGGCCAATATTTATCCCTCAATCAACATAACGAAAAACAGATTATCTGGTCATTATCACATTGCTGTTTGTGGGAGTTTGCTTGTGCACAAATTGGCTGCCGCATTTCCTACATTACAACAGTGACTACACTTCAAAAGTACTTCATTAGCTGTAGAACTCTTTTTAGATGTCCGATGGTCGTGAAAGGCACTGTATAAATCCAAGTCTTTTTTTCTTTTTGATATATATTAATGACTTGGATGTGGGTGTACAGGGCACAATTTCAAAATTTACAGATGACACAAAACTTAGGAGGATAGTGATAGACTTCTAGAGGACATAGACAGGCTAATGTAATTGGCAGACAAGTGGCAGATGAAATTTAACGCAGAAAAATGCAAAGTGATACATTTTGGTAGAAAGAATAAGGAGAGGAAATATAAACTAAAGGGTACAATCCTAAAGGGGATGCATGAACAGAGAGACCTAGGGGTATATCTGCACAAATCGTTGATGGTTGAGAAAGCTGTTAAAAAAGTGTACAGAATTCTGGGCTTCATGAATAGAGTTACAGAGTACAAAAACGTGGAAATTATGATAAACCTGTATAAAACACTGGTTCGGCCTCAACTGGAGTATTGTGTCCAATTCTGGGCACCGCACTTTAGGAAGGATGTGAAGGCCTTAGAGAAGGTGCAGAAAAAATTTACGAGAATGATTCCAGGAATGAGGGATCTCAGTTATGTGGATAGACTGGCGAAGCTGGGGTTGTTCTCTTTATTGAAGGTTGAGAAGAGATTTGATCGATGTGTTCAAAGTCATGAAGGGTCTGAAAAGTGTAGATAGAGAGAAACTGTTCCATTGGCAGAAGGGTCGAGAACCAGAGGACACAGATTTAAGGTGACATAAGAGAACACCTTTTTACACAGCGAGTGGTTATGATCTGGAATTCACTGCCTGAGAGGGTGGTGGAGGCAGATTCAATCACTGATTTCAAAAGGGAGTTGGATAAGTACGGGGAAAGGGCGGGGGAGTGGGACAAGCTGGCACGGGATTGACGGGCCAAATGGCCTGTGCTGTAACCATTCTATGATTCTCTGAAACCTCCAGGAATACGTCCAGCCAGGGTTGGCAACCCTAGTCCTCACCTGGCATCTGACTTGCACATAAACACAAACATATGGACATACATACTTGCTAGCAAGAGTCACGGTCTGACTATTAATAACAGGGATTACTCTCCTCCCTCGTCCTGAAGTAGTGAGACCATAATGTAGCACATCTAACACCTCTGCAGTTGTGATCAGCTACGGCAGATATCTATACAGATTGAACCTCCCTTATCTGGAACCCTTGGGATCTGGCTTGTTCTGGATAAGGGATTTTTCCAGACAAGGGGTGGTCACTTTAAATTGGATGGTACAGGTACTGAGCAAGGGGTTATCGGGGCTGGCTGGCTTGGGGCTGGGAGTGCAGCAGAGAGATCATGGGGGTGGATGGGGGTGGGGGGTGGATCGTGGGGTCAGGCCAGCGATTGCGGGAGTCGGCAGCGGGGAAAGACTTCAATTTGTTCAATTTGTTCATGTCGGAGTTCTGAACATGCACCACCCGGTGGCCGGGAATGGTTCTGGACGAGGGGTGGTTCCAGATTAGGGAATTCCGGATCAGGGAAGTTCAACCTGTACTACCTTCTGACAAGCTTCCAGCAAATAGCTTGTGGTTAGACGTGCCCTGACAGTTATTGCACCAAAATGAAATGTACATTGCTCTTGGCAGACTTCGACCCAGTGATCTCAAAGTGGTGGAAAGCCACATTCTAACTTACGAAAGGGTCTGCTGTACCTGAGTAAATATAACCCCACTTCACTGAACTAGCAGTTGGCTATTGCATTGCACAGCAATTTCTGGGCTCCATTCTGAACTAAATCTTTCATATTCAACTGAGGCAATTTGGACTGTGACCCCATCACAAATACCATCCAAATTAGTGGGAACATAGCAGAACAATTTCACTTTATAATAGTTCCACATTGTTTGGTGGCAGCAACACTAGTTTAACCCTTGGCCCTATTTTTTTTTCTTTCTTTCTGTTTTTCTGGGGTTTTTTTCTGTTTACCACGGCAGCTATTGATGATTCTGCCATCTCCATTTACACCCTATCCAGACCCATCTTTTGTTTCTTAACTTGTCCCATTACCATCTCTTTTTCCCTTGCACCTTCGTCCTTTTTGTCTCTTAATCTCTCCTGCCTTCCACCCTATCACAGACCTTCCCTTTTGTTCTTTCCTCCCCTCCATCTTTCCCCTTCCCTTGCACGTGCTTAAAAACCGTATACATCTCTAACATTTTCCAGTTCTGACGAATGCTCATCGAGCTAAAACGTTAACATTGTTTCTCTGTCTGCAGAAGCTGCCTGACCTGCTGGGTATTTCCAGTATTTTCTGTTTTTATTTCAGATTTCTAGCATCTGCAGTATTTTGCTTTTGTATGAGTTTAACTGTCCTATTATTTGGAACTCCGCCCCTAATCCTCTCCATCTCTCTCTCTCTCTCCTTCTTTAAGACGTTCCTTAAAACCTACCTCTTTGACCAAGCCTTTAGTCACCTGTCCTGACATCTCCTTATGTGGCTTCAGAATCAAGTTCTGTTTGATAATGCTCCTGCAAAGCTCCTTGTGATCTTTTACTGCATTAAAGTTACTATTGGATTACAGCAATATATTAAAGCAAAGATAAAACTTCACACCTAAGGTGCATATCTGTCCTGATTCTCTGCATTGGATCATTTGGGAATTCCAACATTCAAAACCTCATACAGGTTTCAAAACTTTCCAAAGGTAGTGAAGGATGAGGAGAGGACGAGAGTGAGGTAGAAAATATTTGTTTTTCCTGTTGCAATTAGCTCAGAGTTTTTTAATCTATTTATTCGTGCATGGGACTTGAGCGTTGCTGGCAAGGCCGGCATTTATTGCAAATCCCTAATTGCCCTTGAGAAGGTGGTGATGAGCCACCTTCTTGAACTGCTGCAGTCCGTGTGGTGAAGGTACTCGCACAGTCTTGACTTTGTTGCAACTGAGTGGCTTGCATGGCCATTTCACAGCACAGTTAAAGGTCAACCACATTGCTGTGGGTCTGGAGTCACATATAGGCCAGATTGGGTAAGGCACCAGATTTCCTTCCCTGAAGAACAATATTGAACCAGATGGGTTTTTCCCACAGTCTGGTCTTACATGGTCACCATTACTGACACTAGCTGTACAGGGCCTTGGTGAAGCCTCACCTGGAATATTGTGTTCAGTTTTGGTCTCCTAATCTGAGGAAGGACATTCTTGCTATTGAGGAAGTGCAGTGAAGGTTCACCAGACTGATTCCTGGCATGGCAGGACTGACATATGAGGAGAGACTGGATCGACTGGGTCTATATTCGCTGGAGTTTAGAAGAATCAGAGGGGATCTCATAGAAACATATAAAATTCTGACGGGACTGGACAGGTGAGATGCAGGAAGAATGTTCCCAATGTTGGGGAAATCCAGAACCAGGGGTCACAGTCTACGGATAAGGGGTAAGCCATTTAGGACCGAGATGAGGAAAAACTTCTTCACTCAGAGAGTTGTTAACCTGTGAAATTCTCCACCACGCAGAGCTGTTAATGCCAGTTCGTTGGATATATTCAAGAGGGAGTTAGATATGGTCCTTATGGCTAAAGGGGTATGGAGAGAAGGCAGGAAAGGGGTACTGAGGTGAATGATCAGCCATTATCTTATTGAATGGTGGTGCAGACTTGAAGGGCCAAATGACCTGCTCCTATTATCTATGTTAATTTCAGATTTATTTAATTAGCTGAATTTAAATTCCCCAGCTGCCGCAGCGGGATTTAAACTCACGTCTTATGTTCATTAATATAGGCCTCTTGATTACTAACCCAGTAACATAACCACGATGAATTAATACCCCTAATGCTACCGCACCCTACTGCTAACACTCTTGCTTCTGTCAGCCAAATATTGACTTGTGGTGTTGTTGTTTTATGTATATGGGGAGTGATTTTGTAAAATCCTGCAAATCCATTGGCAGGATAGGTGCACCAACAACAGTGTTCTCTCTCAGGCCAACATCCCCAGCATCGAAGCACTGACCACGCTCGACCAGCTCCGGTAGATGGGCCACATTGTCCGCATGCCCGTTACTAGACTCCCGAAACAAGCACACTACTCCTACGCGGCAAGCGAGCCCCAGGAGGGCAGAGAAAACGCTTCAAGGACACCCCCAAATCCTCCTTGAAAAATTGCAACATCCCCACCAACTCTTGGGAATACCTGGCCTAATACTGCTCAAAGTGGAGGAGAAGTACCCGAGAAAGTGCCGAACACTTCGAGTCCCTTCGCCGGGAGCACACAGAAGCCAAGTACAAACAGCTGAAGAAGCGTACGACAAACCAAGCACCTCACCCACCCGTCCCTCCCACCACCATCTGCCCCACCTGTGACAGAGTCCGTAGGTCTCACATTGGTCTCATCAGCCACCTTGGAACTCATGTTAGTGTGGAAGCAAGTCATCCTCGACTTCGAGGGACTGCCTAAGAAGAAGATGGAGAGTGAGGGAAATCTGGTTTATTTTTCTCTCTCCTCTCTCTCTGTGGAAGAAAGAACTTGCATCTGGACATCCCAAATTATTTCACAACCGACAAGTTGGTTTTTGAAGTGTCACTACCACTGTTTTGCATGGAAACTCAACAATCAATACGCACACAGCCAAGTCCCACAAACAAAAAGAAGAAAGAAAGACTCGCATTTACAAAGTGCTTTTCATGTGCTCATGGGGTACCGTAGCATAGTGGCTCCGTTACTGGACTAATAATCCAGCCGCATGAGTTCAAATCCCACCACAACCGTTGGGGAATTTTAAATTCAGTTAATTAAATAAATCTGGAATAAAAGGATAGTATGTAATGATGAGCATGAAACTACTGGGTTGTTGTTAAAAACCCATCTGGTTCACTAATGTCCCTTAAGGAAGGAAATCTGCTGTCCTTACCTGGTCTGACTCCAGATCCACAGCAAAGTGGTTGACTCTTAACTGCCCCTTACCACCATCTTCTCAGGGGCAATTAGGGATGGGCAAGAAATGCCAGCCTTGCCATCCCATGAACAATAAAAAAAAAAAGGATGTTTCAAAGAGCTTTACAAACAATGAAGTATGTTGGAAGTGTAGTCATTGTTATAATGTGAGCTACATGACAGCCAAAGTGAGCTTCCACAAACAGCAATGTGAAGATAATCTGTTTGTGATGTTGGTTGAGGGCTAAATTAACCCCAGGGCACCGGCAAGAACTCCCCTGCTCGTCTTCAAGCAATGAGATGTGACCAGTTAACCTGTTTCCGATGGCATTGGTTGAGGAGTGGGTGTTAGCCTCAAAAGAACATAAGAATTAGGAACAGGAGTAGGCCATCTAGCCCCTCGAGCCTGCTCTGCCATTCAACAAGATCATGGCTGATCTGGCCGTGGACTCAGCTCCACTTACCCGCCCGCTCCCCATAACCCTTAATTACCTTATTGGTTAAAAATCTATCGATCTGTGATTTGAATGCATTCAATGAGCTAGCCTCAACTGCTTCCTTGGGCAGAGAATTCCACAGCTTCACAACCCTCTGGGAGAAGAAATTCCTTCTCAACTCGGTTTTAAATTGGCTCCCCCGTATTTTGAGGCTGTGCCCCCTAGTTCTAGTCTCCCCGACCAGTGGAAACAACCTCTCTGCCTCTATCTTGTCTACCCTTTCATTATTTTAAATGTTTCTATAAGATCACCTTCTGAACTCCAACGAGTAAAGACCCAGTCTATTCAGTCTATCATCATAAGGTAACCCCCTCATCTCCGGAATCAGCCTAGTGAATCGTCTCTGTACCCCCTCCAAAGCTAGTATATCCTTCCTTAAGTAAGGTGACCAAAACTGCACGCAGTATTCCAGGTGCGGCCTCACCAATACCCTATACAGTTGGAGAAGGACCTCCCTGCTTTTGTACTCCATCCCTCTCGCAATGAAGGCCAACATTCCATTCGCCTTCCTGATTACCTGCTGCACCTGCAAACTAACCTTTTGGGATTCATGCACAAGGGTCCCCAGGTCCCTCTGCACCGCAGCATGTTGTAATTTCTCCCATTCAAATAATATTCCCTTTTACTGTTTTTTTTTCCAAGGTGGATGACCTCACATTTTCCAACATTGCATTCCATCTGCCAAACCTTAGCCCATTCACTTAACTGGTCTAAATCGCTTTGCAGCCACTCTGTGTCCTCTACACAAACCGCTTTCCCACTAATCTGCAAATGTTGTTACACTACACTCTGTCCCCTCTTCCAGGTCATCTATGTATATTGTAAACAGTTGTGGTCCCAGCACCGATCCCTGTGGCACATCACAAACCACCGATTTCCAACTCGAAAAGGACCCATTTATCCCAACTCTCTGCTTTCTGTTAGCCAGCCAATTCTCTATCCATGCTAATACATTTCCGCTGACTCCGCGTACCTTTATCTTCTGCAGTAACCTTTTGTGTGGCACCTTATCGAATGCCTTTTGGAAATCTAAATACACCACATCCATCGGTACACCTCTATCCACCATTCTCATTATATCCTCAAAGAATTCCAGTAAATTAGTTAAACATGATTTCCCCTTCATGAATCAATGTTGCGTCGGCTTGATTGCACTATTCCTATCTAGATGTCCCGCTATTTCTTCCTTAATGATAGCTTCAAGCATTTTCCCAACTACAGATGTTAAACTAACCGGCCTATAGTTACCTGCCTTTTGTCTGCCCCCTTTTTTAAACAGAGGCGTTACATTAGCTGCTTTTCAATCCGCTGGTACCTCCCCAGATTCCAGAGAATTTTGGTAGATCATGACGAATGCATCTGCTATAACTTCTGCCATCTCTTTTAATATCCTGGGATGCATTTCATCTGGACCAGGGGACTTGTCTACCTTGAGTCCCATTAGCCTGTCCAGCACTAACCCCCTAGTGATAGTGATTGTCTCAAGGTCCTCCCTTCCCACATTCCCGTGACCAGCAATTTTTGGCATGGTTTTTATGTCTTCCACTGTGAAGACCGAAGCAAAATAATTGTTTAAGGTCTCAGCCATTTCCACATTTCCCATTATTAAATCCCCCTTCTCATCTTCTGAGGGACCAACATTTACTTTAGTCACTCTCTTCCGTTTTATATATCGGTAAAAGCTTTTACTATCTGTTTTTATGTTTTGCACAAGTTTACTTTCGTAATCTATCTTTCCTTTCTTTATTGCTTTCTTAGTCATTCTTTGCTGTCGTTTAAAATTTTCCCAATCTTCTAGTTTCCCACTAACCTTGGCCACCTTATACGCATTGGTTTTTAATTTGATACTCTCCTTTATTTCCTTGGTTATCCACGGCTGGTTATCCCTTCTCTTAACGCCCTTCTTTTTGACTGGAATATATTTTTGTTGAGCACTATGAAAGAGCTCCTTAAAAGTCCTCCACTGTTCCTCAATTGTGCCACCATTTAGTCTGTGTTTCCAGTCTACTTTAGCTAACTCTGCCCTCACCCCATTGTAGTCCCCTTTGTTTAAGCATAGTACGCTCGTTTGAGACACTACTTCCTCACCCTCAATCTGTATTACAAATTCAACCATACTGTGATCACTCATTCCGAGAGGATCTTTTACTAGGAGATCGTTTATTATTCCTGTCTCATTACACAGGACCAGCTCTAAGATAGCTTGCTCCCTTGTAGGTTGTGTAACATACTGTTCTAAGAAACAATCCCGTATACATTCTATGAATTCCTCCTCAAACTCAAGGCTCGACATAGGGCGATCTCCCTGCACTTCTTTGAGTAGTTGCGTATGAACTTTTATACCTGCCTGAACAGGGCCTCAGTTTAACAACAGCGTTAACACTTCAGCACTCCTTAATTACTGTGCTGCAGTGGCAGCCTAGCTTACCTTACGGAGTGGAACTTGAACCCACAGCCTCCTGACTCTGTGTACAACAGTGCAAAATTAATCAATTGTTAACAAGAGCGAGAAGGATGGCTCTAATGAAGGGCAAGATTGGGAACAAAAGCAATTGGGCAAAAATGTGGTTAGCGGATAATGGATTTTACTGGAATTCAAGAATTGCTGGATTTATGGGATGGTGGAACAGGATTTCAATTTTGAATCTGTTTTTCACATTAGAACTTGATGTTGTTGCAGTTGAATATAGGAATTGCTTGGTGGAAATAGACTAAAGGGCTGAAATTCAGCCTCCCAATAGGGCCTGTTATGGCCAGAAAATGGCGGCCCATGGCGGTGTCGAATGGCCACCGATTTTTTTGTTGAATGGCTGCCACTGGCGAAATTCTCCCCGGTGGTTTTTCCAGCGGTGCCCACTTCCGCCCCGCTGCTGCCGAACCCTCATAAGTGTGTCATCAAAGCGCGCACTGACAATATCCCGCCCAGCAAGCAAAATTCACTTTAGAAAATCTTGCGGTTGCCGCGCGTTCCCCCCGACAGTTCTTCCTGTCGGTGCACTGTGTTTGCAGCATGTGTAAAATGGCTGTGTGGCTGCCATTAAAGGGGAGGGCGCACTACCGCGGCCGCCATCTTAGTTTTTTTTTGTCGGCCGACTGCCAGGTCAGCCCGACAATTATGCTCCCCGGTTCGGCCGGGCCGCCAACAGGGTGCCAGGCCGCTGGCCCGGCCGAACCCTCGCTGGTGGCCCAGTGAACCTAACTTAAAAAGATACAGAGCTCGCAGTGGCTATTCCTTTAACTGAAGGGAAGAGACGTGTCGACGCACCAGCGCAATGACATCACCAGCCCAGCGCTGATGTCTGACAGCGACAGACACTCCCACTTCCGCGCCCATTATGACCCACTTCTGCCCCGCTCAGAAAAAAACGACAAAGAGCTGAAATCTCACAAGATGGGCCGCTGCATCCATTGCGGCGGCCAAAATACATCAAAACGGGAGGTGCGACCCGTTTCAGCGGGGTGTGAATTTCGGCTCCCGAGTTATTCTCGGTCGCCTTCAGTCGCATGATCCAGCGATAATGGAGTTGTTGACTAATCATAGCAATCACTCTCGACCAATTAAGTCTGCAGCACGAGGCAAGGAAGACCACCGATGCTGGAGAACTTTTGGCACCACAGGCCCAAAGTCACCTGTTTCTCCCATGCATGCTGCACGTACCACAGGTCATGGTTAACACCTTCATTCAGCATAGTCACATTTCACCTGCACAAGCTAGCACTTTTCACCGTGAACTTTAATGGTTGGCAGGTCCTGGCCAGCACAGCTCTGAATTTCCAATATACATTGGGAACAAGTGAAGCCATCTGCTATGATTGGTGCAACCTTGGAAAATATTGTTATTGACATGGTATTGGGTGAATTCAGTGCTGCCACACTCCCAGCAGAGAGAAGTTAAGGGTACGTGTGACCATTGGCAAAGCAGTACATGTGTGCTGGAGGTAGCGGTGAGCTGGAGGTCTATTTCGATCATGTGGCATATCTCTCTGGCAACCTCATTTGGAATATGCACCTCCACAGGCAAGGTTTCTCTGTCAAATGCAAAGAAGAAAATAAAGAATTGACATCTATACAGCGCCTTTCACAACCTCAGGACATCCCAAAGTGCTTTACAGGCAATGAGGAACTTTTGAAGTGTAATCACTGTTGTAATGTCAGCTGTGGCTCAGTGGGGAGCACCCTCGCTTCTGAGTCAGAAGGCTATGGGTTAAAATCCCACTCCAGAGACTTGAGCACATAAATCTAGGCAGACACTCCAGTGCAGTGCTGAGTGAGTGCGATAAGTCGAAGGTGCTGTCTTTAGGATGAGACATTAACCCAAGGCCCCATCTGCTCCCTCAGGCGAACGTAAAAGATCCCATGACACTATTTGGAAGAAGAGCAGTGAGTTATCCCCAGTGTCCTGGCCAATATTTATCCCTCAATCACCATAACAAAAACAGATTTTCTGGTCATTATGACATTGCTGTTTGTGGGAGCTTGCTGTGTGCAAATTGGCTGCCGCATTTCCCACATTGCAACAGTGACTACGCTCCAAAAGTGCTTTATTGGTTGTAAAGTCCGGCAGTTGTGAAAGACGCTATATAAATGCAAGTCTTTCTTTTTCAATGTAGGGGAATGTGACAGCCAATTTGCACACAGTGAGGTCCCACAAACAGCAAGGAAATAAATGACGAGATAATTTATTTTCTGATGGTGTTGGTTGAGGATTAAATATTGGCCAGGCCACCAGGGATGCAGCCCTGCTCTTCTTCGGAATAGCTCCATGGGATCTTTTAACTCCACCTGAGAGGGTAGACGGGCAGGAGATTGGTTTAATGGATAGCACACTGACAAATGCAAGTAGGGGCACCATTGCCTGTATACTGTGGTGTGAGATACCGGTCGGTGATGGGCATATATTTATGATGAAGCCTTCCCAGAACAACCTCCATCCATTGCTCCTCCTCCTTTTCTTCTACAAAGCAAAAATAGATGAGAATTCCCTGCGGGTGCAAACAGACGGCCCGTTGCAATGGCGCAAAATCAACAACAATTTTCTTTTTTACAGTGCCTTTAATCTAGCATTCAATACTTTTCCCCCTCTTTCCTTTTTCTCTTTATCCCTCCCTGACTGTTCTCTCCTGTCGTCACATCTCCTTTCATCTCCCCTCTCTCGGATCCTCTGCCCTCGCAAATACCTACCCCAACCTTCATTCCTCTCGACCTTGCTACTCTCCTGCCGCCGCCCCAGGCTTGGCTCCCTCCTAGATAAACCTACAGCTCCTCTCTGTGCCTCTCGGATGCTACGAAGGGCCCATCAAGGCATTCGTGGCTGCCTCCTTCCGAGCAGCAACCCCAGCTGCCCCATCCTACTCTCTCGCCGACCTTCCCACCCAGCACACCCACTGGGGTCTAATCTTGGCAATCTCCTCCCGGTCCAACTCACCCCGCCAGCTCCCCCCCGCCCCCAGCATTGAACCTATGTGCGCAGGCAGTGGGGCAACCATTACCTACCCTCTCCATATTTCCCTCCAGAATATCCGTTCGCTTGTGAAAAAGGCCCTTCCCATCCACTTGCTTATCGTGGATGATGACATCGACATCATGGCCCTGACAGAAAATTGGTTGAGGGGCAATGAAACCTTACCCTTAAATGAAGCCTCCCCACCTGGCTATACCTTCCACCACTTGCCCCGCCCAGACCGCCATGGTGGCGGTGTGGCTCTCATCAGCAAATCACATCTTGGTCCGTCACCCTACTCCTCCGGCACGTTCTCCTCCTTTGAGCATCTCACCTTATCCCTCTCAGCTCTCATTTAAAATTCTCATTCTCTGCCACCCATCCAAGTACCATAAAAATGCTATTACCGATATTTCTTCACTCCTTTCCTCCCTCTGCCTCTGCACCGAGTGACTTTTCATCCTCGGTGATTTCACCCTCCATCTCAATTCACCATACTCTCTCTCCTCAGAGTTCACTGGCCTCCTGTCCTCCCTTAATCTCTCCCTCCATGTAAACTCCCCAACCCATATTCACAGCCAGCCCCTCGACCTTGCCATCTCTCGTGGCCTCGCTCCTCCCATCGTGTTAATCGCAGATAAAGCCATCTCCGACCACTTTCTTGTACCGCTCTCCACTCACATCCCCCTTCCACGCCACCCACCCCCCACTCCGCCCCAAACCCTACCCTCTTCTGCGCTAATTTCGCCTTATGCGACTCCGTGTCAAATACTTTATCGCATAATACTCCTGTGAAGCGCCTTGGGATGTTGCACAATGTTAAAGGCGCTATATAAATATAAGTTGTTGTTGTTGTAGTGAAATGTCCCCAGGCACTTCACAGGAGCATTATAAAACAATTTTGTTTCACTGAGCCACATAAGGAGATAACAGGACAAGCATACAAATGCTTAGTCAAAGAGGTAGGTATTAAGAAGGAGGAGAGCAAGGTACAGAGGAAGAGTGGTTTATGGTGGAAATTCCAGAGCTTAGGGCCTAAGGGAGTTGTGGAGAGACGAAAATCAGGAATGTGCAAGAGGCCAGAATTGGAGGAGTGCAGAGATCTTGGAGGGTTGTGGGGCTGGAGAAGCTTACATAGATAGGGAGGGGCAAGGCCACGGAGGGAATTGAAAACAAGGATGAGAATTTTAGAATCGAGGCGTTGCCAGACCGGGAGCCAATGTAGGTCAGCGAGCACAGGGTATGATGGGTGAACGGAACTTGGTGCGAGTTAGTTTACGGACAGCAGAGTTTTGGATGAGCTCCAGTTTACAAAGGGTGCAAGTTACCAATGTTGCTCAGGCTCAGACAAGCCCCAACTGAGGGATCAGATCTGGATGTCTACAACCTCCACGACTCAGCACGACCGAGCGGTACAGTTCATACCTGGGCTGCGAAGGGTGATTTCATAGGTCAATGCTTCTCCTTTAGGTAGGCATGTTTAGCATATCTTTATCTACATTAAATCAATTGAGTGTTGGTAATCAATGGAAACCAGCTTAGTGACTGATCGAAATACGCCAGCGTATTGGTAAGCAATCCATCTGCTTTTGGATTATTGGCAATTGCAGTTCTAAAAGTGAATGTGATCTGATGAACTATTGAGCGTAAAACTGCTCCGTTAATTGTGCCATATTTTCGTTCTAACATTACTGCTTTGTGTTTTATTTGCCACAGGCGCCTTAGTTTCCCGAGGACATGTTACTTTACTTTGTCCTCATTTCGCTGCACTGTCCGTCGCTGAGTGACGGTGTTAGGTGTGTCACAGTGGGTCAGACGGTTGTGGGTTTTAAGTTCCACTCCAGAGATTCGAGCACAAAAATCTAGGCTGACACTCCAGGGTAGTGCTGAGGGAGTGCTGCACTGTCAGAGGTGCCATCAATTCGGTTGAGATGTTAAACTGAGGCTCCGTCTGCCCTCTCAGGTGAAAGTAAAAGATCCCATGGAATTATTTCAAAGGAGAGCAGGGGAGTTTTCCTTTGAGCAGAGAAGTTTAAGGATAGATTAGTGGAGGCACTCAATAGCTTGAAGGGTTTTGTTAAGACTGAATATTGAGGAACCGTTTCCACTGGTGGGACAGTCAGTAATCAGAGGACACAGATTTAAGGTAATTCGCTATAGAATCAGAAGCAAGATGAGGAGAATGTTTTTTACACAATGAGTTTTTATGATTGGGAATGCACTGCCTGAAAGGGCGGTGGAAGCAGATTCAATTGTAACTTTCAAAAGAGAATTGGATAAATGCTTGAAGGGGAGAACAGTTGCATGGCTATGGGGAAAGAAAGGGGGAGTGAGACTAATTGGACAGCTCTTTCAAAGAGCCAGCACAATTGGTCAGGCCAAAATGGCCTCCTTCTGTGCTGAGAGATTTCTTGGACCCGAAGATGTTGGGGTGTGTTGTGTATGTATAACATAAGTATACTCCCTGTACACTCAATACACAGTTGCATAAGACTACTGGATGTACCTTCATACTGTATACACTACGCTTGTACCACCAGAGGGTGCAACTGGTGGAGACCTAGGGGTCACCTGTACATGACAGGTAACCAGGTATAAAAGGGAGCTCACCTTACTGTACCCTCACTCAGGAGCTGTAATAAATGGACTAAGGTCACTACAGTTCAAGTACAATACCTTGCCTCGTGGAGTCATTACTAGAGTGTTTACAGACACAATAGGGTGGATGGAGGGGGTGGAATTGCATATGTGAAACCCAAAAGTAAAGTTAGCAGGTTAGACTCTCCAATGTTGACTTGATTGAATCATAAATTTTGTCATTACTGGTATCGTGTCTCCAAGCTGTGCAGTGGGCATGATTGTGTACCCATGTGACTGAATCTCAAGTCCGCTATTTAAACAGCCAATGCCGAAATGGGATTTGGAGGAGCCAGGAGGTGTTTAGGATGGACTGACAAAGAGCACGGCCAGCAACCAGATTTAATGATACTTCCCTGGAAATATTGCTGGGTGCAGTCAGAAGAAGAAGAAGAAGACTTGCATTTCTATACCGCCTTTCATGACCACCGGACGTCTCAAAGTGCTTCACAGCCAATGAAGTGTAGTCACTGTTATAATGTGGGAAACACGGCAGCCAACTTGCGCACAACAAGCTTTGCAGATGACACAAAGATTAGTGGGAAAGCAGGTTGTGTAGAGGACACAGAGAGGCTGCAAAGAGATTTAGATAGGTTAAGCGAATGGGCTAAGGTTTGGCAGATGGAATACAATGTCGGAAAATGTGAGGTCATCCACCTTGGGAAAAAAAACAGGAAAAGGGAATATTATTTGAATGGGGAGAAATTACAACATGCTGCGGTGCAGAGGGACCTGGGGGTCCTTGTGCATGAATCCCAAAAAGTTAGTTTGCAGGTGCAGCAGGTAATCAGGAAGGCGAATGGAATGTTGGCCTTCATTGCGAGAAGGATGGAGTACAAAAGCAGGGAGCTCCTGTTGCAACTGCACAGGGTATTGGTGAGCCTGTACCTGGAGTAATGCGTGCAGTTTTGGTCACCTTACTTAAGGAAGGATATACTAGCCTTGGAGGGGGTTACAGAGACGATTCACTAGGCTGATTCCGGAGATGCGGGGGTTACCTTATGATGATAGATTGAGTAGACTGGGTCTTTACTCGTTGGAGTTCAGAAGGATGAGGGGTGATCTTATAGAAACATTTAAAATAATGAAAGGGTAGATAAGATAGAGGCAGAGAGGTTGTTTCCACTGGTCGGGGAGACTAGAACTAGGGGGCACAGCCTCAAAATACAGGGGAGCCAATTTAAAACCGAGTTGAGAAGGAATTTCTTCCCCCAGAGGGTTGTGAAGCTGTGGAATTCTCTGGCCAAGGAAGCAGTTGAGGCTAGCTCATTGAATGCATTCAAATCACAGATCGATAGATTTTTAACCAATAAGGGAATTAAGGGTTATGGGGAGCGGGCGGGTAAGTGGAGCTGAGTCCACGGCCAGATCAGCCATGATCTTTTGAATGGCAGAGCAGGCTCGAGGGGCTAGATGGCCTACTCCTGTTCCTAATTCTTATGTTCTTATGTTCTTATGTAACATTCCATTTGCCTTCCTGATTACTTGCTGTATCTGCATACTAACTTTTTGTGTTTCATGTACAAGGACCCCCAGGTCCCTCTGTACTACAACACTTTGCAATTTATGTTGGTCTCTTTCACCTATCAATTCCTATATTCCTATGAGTCCCCACTGTTAACAGTTTTAACTGTATTCATTGCAGTCCTTCGACATCACTGCAACAAGAAATCAATGCACGATATCACTAGTAGTGAGAGATCCCCATAATGAGGCACTCAATTCAATAGGACTGTGCATATGGCTGATAGCAGATTGCAGTATTATTTTAAAGTAAATCTTTGATACAATTGTGTCACCTGATATTTTTGTACTTTGTCTGTTATAGTATGCTGGAAATAAAGCTTTTGATAATGTGGTCCCGCTCAATGCTCTGCCCAATTTGGTTTGAATCAGTGCACTGAGCTCCAAATCAGTTATGGAACCAGGGCGGGTAGATAGAGTTAAGATGGAGTTAAGGTACAGATCAGCTATGATCTGATTGAATGGCAGAATAGACTTGAGGGGCTGAATGGCCTATCCCTGTTCCTATGTCTGAATCCAATCTCAATCCACTCATCCCTCTAATGGTAGCTGCGATATTGGACATCAATTTTCAAATACTGCCATTGATCTAACACAATTTAACTTTATAGGCCCAGAAATTCTTCTGGGGGTCTTCCCGCGGGCAATTGCCTCCTCACTGGATATTTTTTACGAAATTATCTGGTGGTCTAGGAGATGCCCTGATTTCCGTTGGGGAGGCCTTCTCCTCCCACGCTGCGAAGCACGCTCCCGTCCCACGCAGAAGATGCAGTCATGTGTGACTGCTCAGCCAATCAGGCAAGTATTTCACAGGTTCCCATTAATAGCACTTAGACTTGTGTAACTATGAGTTCTCAGTGCTATTAATGGGGAAAAAAAATCAAACACACACTAATAAAAAATAAAAAACAGACCTCACATAATTAAAATGAATTAAAATTAAAAGTTAATAAATGCCTTAGAAAAAAACAATACATTTCCAATTTTTTTAAAGTTTTGTAATTCGGGCTAAAAATAAACTTACCTTAGTGGGCAGAGTTTTTAACAATACAATGTGTTTATTTAATTTTATTTCATTGTGTTTATGTATGTTTTTAAACACTTCTG
Organism: Pristiophorus japonicus; assembly: GCF_044704955.1. Classification (NCBI taxonomy): domain Eukaryota; kingdom Metazoa; phylum Chordata; class Chondrichthyes; family Pristiophoridae; genus Pristiophorus; species Pristiophorus japonicus. The sequence goes on from NC_091980.1 coordinate 18,641,967, forward strand.
CCTGTAAAAGTAGGCTATGTGCCAGCTTTTTCAGGTGCAAGATTTTTGGGGACATTTGCCAGGCAAGATATGGGTAAATCCCCCAATCTTGCCCAAGCAAATGTCCTCACTCCCGATCTGTCCAGGATCTGTCAAGCTCCAGCTTAACAGATCGGAAAAGCCGATTTTCAGCGCATGCGCATTGCGCGCTCAAAATCGGCTTTTATGATGCCTTCCCAGGTTCGAAGAAACTTCGTACGGGCCCGGGGACATCGGAATTTTTGGGCCATTAATTCAAAATGGTGCAGAAACAATTAAAAGAATGTTCAAGAGAGTGCTGGAAAAACAAATCCACTAAAAAACAGCTAAACACTAATGAAACTCCATGCATGAATAAAGCCATAAGGGACAAATTGAGGGTAAGGAAAGATGCATACATTAAGTACATGGATAGCATGGGAGAGCATGACAATGGAGAATACAAAGAGATTGGGAGATAAGTCAAAAAAAACAATTAGAAAAGCAAAAAGGAACTAAGAAATTAAATGATCAAGGAACATAAAACAAAATAGTAAAATATTTTACAGGCACATAAATCAAAAAAGGATAGTCGGCATAGGCAGGATAATATCGCAGGCAGCAATAGAGAGATGGCAGAAATATTAAATAGTTACTTTGCTTCAGTATTTACCAGGGAGACAGAAAAAGTGGACATGATATTGAATGATGAGGTTAGAAATGAGATAACTGCATTTAAAAAAAAAGAGGAGACATATTAAATAATAGAGAGAATATAGGATTATGCTGATAGAGTCAGATGAAAGAGAAAGAAAGACTTGCATTTATATAGCACCTTTCATGACCACCAGATGTCTCAAAGAAAGATGGGAGGAGGCTAGAGTGGAGAATAAATGCCGGCATGGACTAGTTGGGCCGAATTACCTGCTTTTGTGCTGTATACCCTATGTAATCCTATTTAAAAGCAATACTGCAGATGCTGGAAATCTGAAATCTGAAATCAAAGCAGAAAATACTGGAAATACTCAACAGGTCAAGCAGTATCTGTGGTGAGAGAAACAGAGTTAATAGTTCAGGTCGGCCTGAAATGCTAACTATGTTTGTCTCTCCACAGATGCTGCATGACCTACTGAGTGTTTCCAGCATTTTCTGTTTCAATTTCATTTTAATAATCTTTTCTAAACGATGTTCATTTGTAGGCTCCCTTCATTATTTCGATGTATGTGTTTGTGGTACTTCTACTCACATGCCATCAGCAAAGCAGATGCTCAGATAACCGTGAAGTCTCATGGATATAAACATGTGTGGTTGTTGGGGTGGGGGTTAAGGAGGCTAAAGATTGCCTTTCTGCAATTCACGTGCAACATGCTACCACATGGAATATTTGAGGCGAATAGCAGAGTCGCAATGTGGAATACGCCCACTAAGGGGCCCAATGGACGTGATCTTTACCTCGCGTCAAATTCAAATAAAATGCAGGGAGCAACACCAGCCTCTGTACATGGCCTTCTTTGATCTCACAAACTCCTTCGACACTGTTAAATGTGAGGGATTATGGAGTGTCCTCCTCAAGTTCGGCTGCCCTCCAAAGTTCGTCACCATCTTCCGCCTGCTTCACGATGACATGCAAGCCATGATCCTGAGCAACGGATCCACCACAGACCCAATACACATGCGGACCAGGGTCAAGCAAGGCTGTGTCATCGCACCAACACTCTTCTCGGTCTTCTTTGCTGCAATGTTCCATCTCACCCTCAATAAGCATCCCGCTGGAGTGGAGCTAATGTACAGAACAAATGGGAAACTGTTCAACCTCGGTCGCCTCCAGTCCATTCTCTGTCATTGAATTACAGTATGCAGACGACGCTTGCATTTGCGCATATTCAGAGATCAAACTCCAAAGCATCGTCAATACCTTCATCAAAGTGTACGAGAGTATGGGTCTTACACTAAATATCCGTAAGACAAAGGTCCTCTACCAACCTGCCCCTGCCACACAGTACTTTCTCCCGATTATCAAAATCCATGACGAGGCCTTGGACAACGTGGACCATTTTCCATACCACAGGAGCCTACTGTCAACTAGGGCAAATGTTGATGACAAAGTCCAACACAACCTTCAGTGTGCCAGTGCAGCCTTTGGTCGCCTGAGGAAGAGGGTATTTGAAGACCAGGACCTCAAACCTGGCACCAAGCTCATGGTCAACAGAGCAGTACCTGCCTTTCTCTACGCTTCAGAGACATGGACTATACACAGCAAGCACCTCAAATCACTGGAGAAGTACCACCAACGTGGCCTCCGCAAGATCCTGCACATTGCCCGCATGCTAACATGAGATTCCCAAAACAAGCATAGCTCCAGCACGGCAAGCAAGCCCCAGATGGGCAGAGGAAACTCTTCATAGACACCCTCAAAGCCTCCTTGAAAAAAATGCAACATCCCCACAGACACCTGGGTATCCTTGGCCCAAGACCACTCAAATTGGAGAAGAAGCATCCAGGAAGGCGTTCAACACCTTGAATCTCTTTGCCGGGAGCAAGCGAAACCAAGCACAAACAGTGGAAGAAGCGCACAACAACCCAGGCATCCCACCCACCCATCCCTCCAACGACCTTCAGCCCCACCTGTGACAGAGACTCTGCAGTCCCGCGTTAGACTCATCAGCCACCTGAGTACTCATATTAGTGTGGAAGCAAGTCATCCTCAACTCCGAGGGACTGCCTCAGAAGAAGATAGATGTATTTTAGGGGAAGCTGAATAAACACATGAGGGGGAATAGAAGCATGTGCTGATAGGCTGAGATTAAATAAGGTGGGAGGAGGTTGGTGTGGAGTAAAAACGCCGGCATTTTGGGCTGAATGGCCTGTTTCTGTCATGTGAAATTCTTTGTATGACACAGAGCAACACTGTAAAACTTGTTCATAAGGATTAGGTTTTTGATTTTGTTACACAGTGCTCAGAAAAGCTCTTCACCTCATGTTCTACCCAACTCAGTTGGTAACTTTGTGGAAAGGTTGTGCACTTTCTTATGCAGGTGTCATTTGAGGAGACCAATGGGAGAACAAAAAAATATCTCAAATAAACAGGGCTAGGGATCCTACTGTCGAGTATAACAAAGACCGCCTATTTCCACCTCAGTAACATCGCCCCTCTCCGCCATTGCCTCAGCTCATCCGCGGCTGAAACCCTCATCCATGCCTTTGTTACCTCTCGTCTTGACTATTCCCAGGCACTCTTGGCTGGCCTTCCACATTCTACCCTACGTAAACTAGAAGTAATCCAAAACTCGGCTACCCATGTCCTAACTCGCTCACAAATCACCCCCTGTGCTCGCTGACCTACATTGGCTCCCGGTTAAGCAATGTCTCAATTTCAAAATTCTCATCCTTGTTTTCAAATCCTTCCTTGGCCTCACCCCTCCCTATCTCTGTAATCTCCTCCCGCCCCACAAACCCCCCGCCGCCCCCCCCAACACCGCCCCCCCCCCCAACCACCCCCCACCCCTGCCCCGAGATGTCTGCGCTCCTCTAATTCTGCCCTCTTCAGGATCCCTGATTATAATCGCTCAACCATTGGTGTCCGTGCCTTCTGTTGCCTGGGCCCCAAGCTCTGGAACTCCCTGCCTAAACTTTTCTGCCTCTCTACCTCTCTTTCCTCCTTCAAGACTCTCCTTAAATCATTCCTCTTTGACCAAGCTTTTGGTCACCTGCCCTAATTTATTTTTATGCGGCTCGGTGTTAAGTTTTTTTAATTTCATGTTGTTGTTGCTGTTGTAACTGGTGGTGCGAACCTTCTGAATTTTTGCCTTGTCTATCTTCCCTTTCTTTTCCCTGTTATCAGTTGGCAGCAGCTAAGGAGAGTCATTTTGCATCTTTTACTGAAATTGTTCTGCCTCGATTCCATTAATAGATTTTTCAGCCCTTGGAACACAGATTTTCATCTTGCCTGACTTTCCGGCTTTCACCAAGCTGTCTGTTCTTAACTTCTATTTGCTGGCTCTGAGAGATCAATCCTATTCTTGGCAATAATATCAATGGAGGATCGCAAGGTTATTTGCGCCTTTTAATTTGAAGAAATTTTGTCTTACCGAACGAGATCTTGATTCTTGCATTTGGTGCAACGTAACAAGGTGCAAACTAGTAAAAAAAAAGAAAGACTTGCATTTATGTCACGCCTTTCATGACCACCGGACGTCTCAAAGCCCTTTACAGCCAATGAAGTACTTTTGGAGTGCCGTCAATGTTGTAACGTGAGCACCGTAACAGCCAATTTACGCACAGCAAGCTCCCACAAACAGCAATGTGATAATGACCAAGTAATCTGTTTTTGTGATGTTGATTTGAGGGATACATATTGCCCAGGACACCGGGGATAACTCCCCTTCTTTTCTTCGAAATAGTGCCTTGGTATCTTTTACCCCCACCAGAGAGGGCAGACGGTGCTTTGGTTTAATGTCTCATCTGAAAGACGGCACCTCCGACAGTGCAGCGCTCCATCAGCACTTGCATTGAAGTGTCAACCTAGATTTACATGCTCAAGTCCCTGGATTTCGGCTTGAACCCGCAATCTGCTGACTCAGAGGCGAGTGTGCTACCCACTGAGCCACAGCTGACACAGTAAGTAAGCAGAGCTGTTTCCGCCCGAAATAAACGGACGCTTAAGACGCTGTAACTAAAATTGACATTAATACAAATGGATGTCACTTTCTGGCCGATATAAGCAGCTGCCGGTTTTAAACATGGGTGTTTCAAGCGGGGGGGGGCTCTGTATTCTAATAATTCACCTTGTTAATCTTGCAGGGTTCTATTCCGGGGACAGAAGCTCAGTACCACAAACTGGTTTGCAGTGATGAGTCCAGAATTTTGTAGCCTCAATTTTCTGACCCCGCACTTGCCACAAAATTAACCCTCGCATATGCACGCACTTAAGACCCAGAGGGTGGGCAAAATTGACACTCGCAGTCAGCCAGTGCATATTTACATTTTTCTGACCTTAAATTCAAATTCCCTCTGCACGATTGATTAGGTACAGATTAGTTCATCGTAACTTGGTTGCAAGCACATTTCTTAAAAGGGAGATGAAGCAACTGTTCAAAGTATTTTTTTTTTTTGCCAAACTAACGCTGCAAAATAAGGGTTGTGTCATATTTCTAACTTGCGGATCCAAATTCAATGACTTCATGCTTCTCACGTTGAACTCCGACTGCTGTAGACCTTCCCGTTCACGTAGTCTGTGTTCTTTTGTGACGCTCAACGCCACCGAACCCAAGAAAATATTTTAAACTGATCCCAGATATATTGGGCCAAAAATTGCACCTCACCAGGTGCGTACAATGAGTTTTCTCTTCCCTCCTGGGACTCGCTTGCTGTGATGGAGCTCGGAGTAGAGCGCTTGTTTCGGGAGTCTTGTATCAGATATGTGGACATTGTGGCCCGTGCATCGGAGCTGATTGAGTGTGGTCAATGCCTCGATGCTGCTGATGTTGGCCTGAGAGAGAACGCTGATGTTGGTGCGCCAATGGATTTGCAGGATTTTGTGGAGGCAGCATTGGTGGTACTTCTCCAGTGCTTTGAGTTGCCTACTGTACATTGTCAATGTCTCTGAAGAATATAGGAGAGCGGTTATCACTGCTGCTCTGTAGACCATAAGCTTGGTGCCGGGTTTGAGACCTTGGTTGGACAGTGGGCATTGGTCAGCTGTGCTCTGGGGAATTTGAGCACACTAAGAAGCTTTGAACAAAATGGAGTCCATGAACAGGGGACAGAGGAGCTTGCAATAAAATGAAGACGCACAAAGAGGCAGCGTCTGATATCACAGATCAGAGGTTCGAGGGAAAAACAAAATATTTACTCGACACTATAACACAGGAAGCTGGAACAGTAAATTGCCTGAATTCTGCTCCTTTGTGAGGGCTGAGGCTAAAATTGTAAGTAATTGAGAATCATTGTTGAACACCTCATTCTCCAGCACCTCAGGTACATCCGATTAGAACTCAACCCTTGCAGTGCTTCAGTGAGTGCTTGTTGCAGTCTGTCCAATTTCACTCATTTTAGTTCAATTTTAGAAAGAAGCTGCAGGAGTTCTCCGCTTTCGAGCCAGGCATTGTTCAAAGGGTAACGCTGGCACTGCTCTCCCTGTGGTGCTCCATCTTAATCCAGACAAAGGGCCAAAAATTGTGGCCTCGCCGGGTCCATACAAAGTGCACACACACCCGAAGAGACGTCACAAATGCCAGTTCTTGGAGCGCTCTGTCAAAATCTATTGTGGCAGATCTTACGCTGGACATCCGCGGGGATAAGATTGGACTGTTTGACCAACTTCTGCCCAGCGAATGACCTTCAAACTCTAGCCTACTTTTACAGCGTAAGAGTTTTAAAACACGGAAAAATTACATTTAATCATTCATTTTTATATTAAAAGCCCTGTGAGAAAACGCTATGCAATGGCCACCACATGTTAAAAAAATCCACGCACAGGCATCTTCCACGTTTGAGGATGTAGTTCGGGTCCTTCATTGAAACATCTGTGAACTTATCCGTGGAAGCAAGTCATCCTCATTTCGAGGGACCGCCTATGATGAAAAACCCTGTCCGTTAGGTAAGTTTATTTTTAACCCTATTAAAACACATTTTAAAAAAAGAAAACATTTTCTAAATCATTCAATTTCAATTAATTTAAAATATGTGAGGTTTTTTTTTAGTTATTGTGGTACATTTCTGTATTTTGGGGGAATTTCTCATTGATGGTAACGGGAGCTCGTATAGATGGAGTTTCCATTATTATCAATGAGAATACTAGAAGGTGATTGGTGGTCCAGGCCCACATGATTCCAGCATATGTGTCTGTACGTGGAAGACCTGTTCGAGTGCGCTGCGCAGCGAATGAAGGCCTCAGACCGGAATCACACGTTCCTCCGGGTGTTGTGAAGCTGTGGTTTTATCTCCTACACCAAGCATCCAATCGAGTGCACCTGTGCTCTCTCACACTGCCGGCTGTTTGGCTCATTTTCAAGTAGGTCCATTTACCTGGGGATACTTGTGCATGAAACACAAAAGGTTAGTGTGTAGGTACAGCAAATGATCAGAAAGGCCAATGGTATCTTGGCCTTTATTGTAAAGGGGATGGAGTATAAAAGCAGGGAAGTCTTGCTACAGTTATACAGGATATTGGTGAGGCCACACCTGGAATACTGTGTGCAGCTTTGGTATCCATATTTACGAAAGGATATTCTTGCTTTGGAGGCAATTCAGAGAAGGTTCACTAGGTTGATTCCAGGGATGAGGGGGTTGACTTATGAGGAAAGGTTGAGTAGGTTGGGTCTCTACTCATTGGAATTCAGAAGAATGAGAGGTAATCTTATCGGAAAGTATAAGATTATGAGGGGGCTTGACAAGGAGGATGCAGAGAGGATGTTTCCACTGATGGGGGAGACTAGAACTTGGGGGCATAATCTTAGAATAAGGGGCTGCTCATTTAAAACTGAGATGAGGAGGAATTTCTTCTCTCAGAAGGTTGTCAATCTGTGGAATTCACTGCCTCAGAGAACTGTTGAAGCTGGGTCAATGAATACATTTAAAACAAAAATAGACAGTTTCTTAAACTATAAGGGGATAAGGGGTTATGGGGAGCAGGCATGGAAGTGGAGCTGAGTCCATGATCGGACCAGCCATGATCATATTAAATGGCGGAGCAGGATCGAGGGGCCGTATGACCTACCCCTGCTCCTACTTCTTATGGTCTTATGTTCTTATGTGCTTATATTTTCTTACAACTCTATTCTTACTTGCGATTCATACGCGAGCCTTAACAGTATCAACGTGACATCCAACAGTGGGAGGAAGGGGACATCGCCACCGAGCTCGAACTTATCCGCTCTTGATGTCATGCATGTCATGCACTTTCCGGCAGGAGTTGTCTGAACGGCAATCAGAAGCGGAGCAAGCAAAAGGAACAGGAGGAGGCCATTCAGTCACTCAATCCTGTTCCGCCATTCAGTTAGATCAAGGCTGAACTTTATCTTAACTCCATCAACCCACCTTGGTAATAACCCTTAATACCCTAGCCTAACAAAAATCTATCAATCTCAGTTTTGAAATGCTCAATTGTTTCCCAGCCTCAAAAGCTTTTGGGGGGGAGTGAGTTCCAAATTTCCATTATCCTTTTTGTGAAGAAGTGGCTCCTTATCTTCCCTGAATGGGCCCCTTTAATGTTCTGCCCCCTTGATCCAGATTACCACCCCCCCCCCCCACCCTCCACCCCACCACCAAAATAAATAGTTCCTCCCTATCTATCATATCAAATCCTTTAAAGCATCTTAAATCACAACAACAACTTGAATTGATATTCTGCCTTTAATATTGTAATATGTCCCAGTGCGTTTGCAGGAGGGTAATCAGACAAAATCAGATTTAGAAAGGAACCTCGGAACAGTACCTTTGAATAGCCCAGTGGTGTCGGAAAAGCAGGCACAATGCAGGGCAAGTTTAGGACAGGTTCCAAGAGGCATTTCCTTACAAAGAGGTTGACCAAGAGCAGCAACTGGAATTGGTGACTGAGAGCAACACATTAGACTTGTTTAAGAAAGAGCTAGACGTTGTCAGGGAGAGATAGTAGGGCTGGTATTTTGGAAGGATGAGATTAAATAGGCCAAAGGGGCCTCTTCCATCCCAATCTAACTCCACTCCTTGTGAAAAAGTCTCTCAATCTGTGATCAGATACATGGACCAGGAGGAGGGCGGGAGAGAGGAGGGTAGGAGGGAGGAGAAGGGGAGAGAGGAGGAGGGGAGAGAGGAGGGTGGGAGGGAGGGAGGAGGAGGGGAGAGAGGAGAGTGGGAGAGAGGAGGATGGGAGAGAGGAGGAGAGGAGAGTGATGGGATGAAAGAGGAGGAGAGGAGGGGGGAGAGGAGAGAGGAGGGAGAGAGGGAAGAGGGGAGGGAGAGGAGGCTGGGGGAGGGAGAAAAGTCTGAGGGAGGGAGAGGAGGCTGGGGGAGAGGAGGAGGCTGGGTGAGAGAGGAGTGTGGGGGATAGGAGGAGAGATGAGAGAGGAGGAGTGTGGGGGAGAGAGGAGGCTGGGGGAGGGAGGAGTAGGTTGGGGGAGAGAGGAGGCTGGGAGAGAGAGGAGGAGTGTGAGGGGAGAGGAGGCTGTGGGAGGGAGGAGTAGGTTGGGGGAGAGAGGAGGCTGGGGGAGAGAGGAGGAGTGTGAGGGGAGAGGAGGCTGGGGGAGGGAGGAGTAGGTTGAGGGAGAGAGGAGGCTGGGAGAGAGAGGAGGAGTGTGGGGGGTGAGGAGGCTGGGGGAGGGAGGAGTAGGTTGGGGGAGAGAGGAGGCTGGGAGAGAGAGGAGGAGTATGAGGGGAGAGGAGGCTGGGGGAGGGAGAAGTAGGTTGGGGGAGAGAGGAGGAGTATGGGGGGTGAGGAGGCTGGGGAGAGGAGGAGTGTGGGAGAGAGAGGAGGCTGGGAGAGAGAGGAGGAGTGTGAGGGGAGAGGAGGTTGGGGGAGAGAGGAGGCTGGGGGAGAGAGGAGGAGTGTGAGGGGAGAGGAGGCTGGGGGAGGGAGGAGTAGGTTGGGGGAGAGAGGAGGCTGGGAGAGAGAGGAGGAGTGTGGGGGTGAGGAGGCTGGGGGAGGGAGGAGTAGGTTGGGGGAGGAGTAGGTTGGGGGAGAGAGGAGGCTGGGAGAGAGAGGAGGAGTGTGGGGGGTGAGGAGGCTGGGGGAGGGAGAAGTAGGTTGGGGGAGAGAGGAGACTGGGAGAGAGAGGAGGAGTGTGGGGGGTGAGGAGGCTGGGGGAGGGAGGAGTAGGTTGAGGGAGAGAGGAGGCTGGGAGAGAGAGGAGGAGTATGAGGGGAGAGGAGGCTGGGGGAGGGAGAAGTAGGTTGGGGGAGAGAGGAGGAGTATGGGGGTGAGGAGGCTGGGGGAGAGGAGGAGTGTGGGGGAGAGAGGAGGCTGGGAGAGAGAGGAGGAGTATGAGGGGAGAGGAGGTTGGGGGAGAGAGGAGGCTGGGGGAGAGAGGAGGCTGGGAGAGAGAGGAGGAGTATGGGGGGTGAGGAGGCTGGGGGAGGGAGAAGTAGGTTGGGGGAGAGAGGAGGCTGGGAGAGAGAGGAGGAGTATGGGGGGTGAGGAGGCTGGGGGAGGGAGAAGTAGGTTGGGGGAGAGAGGAGGCTGGGAGAGAGAGGAGGAGTATGGGGGGTGAGGAGGCTGGGGGAGAGAGGAGGAGTATGGGGGGTGAGGAGGCTCTCCGTTTACTCCCAATGGTACCTCTCCCCATATTTCCTGATTTTGCTGAGTGTAAAGAATCAGACGGAGGTGGGTGGGTATTGTGGAGAGATAGATGGAATCAGACATTTTCCCTTCCTCCAGTATCCTCATTGGGGCTCATTCCTGCCCGCCAGCACTGGTCACCCATTGAGATCTCACCCAAATGGACCTTCTTCATTAGTGACCTCTAGACTGTGATTGTCGGCCGCTATTCAACTGTGGAGGGCGGCATTACAGCCACGCCCAACCTTGTTCTCAGCTGTCACTGATGCATGCACGCTTTCTGACACTTGGCAGAGGGCAGCAACTAAAGCCTTTTTTAACCCAGTCACGCCGGTGACTGTAACAACCGCACTGGCACTTGGGCTCACCGAGCAAAGACCAGTCTATTCAGCTCAGTTACACTGACTATCAGCTGAGGTGATAGGGGCGATTGAGGAGAGGGGTATATGGAAAGAAAGACTTGTATTTATATTGTGCCTTTCATGACCACCAGACTTTCCAAAGCGCTTTGCAGCCAATGAATTCCTTTTGAAGTGCAATCACTGTTGTAATGTGGGAAACACGGCAGCCATTTTGCACACAGCAAGCTCCCACAAACAGCAATGTGATAATCTGTTCCTGTGATGGGTGATTGAGGGATAAATATTGGCCAGCACACCAGGGATAATTCCACTGCTCTTCTTCAAAATAGTGCCATGGGATGGTTTACATCCACCTGAGAGGGCAGATGTCTTATCCGAAAGACGGCACCTCTGACAGTGCAGCGTTCCCTCAGCACTAGTACTGGAGTGTCAGCCTAGATCTTTGTACTCAAGTTCCTGGAGTGGGATCCAAACCCACAACCTTCGGACACAGAGGCAAGGGTGCTAGCCATGGCTGACACACACAGGAAAAATTTTCCTTGATCCACTCAAAACTTCCCTTTCTTTTAGACTGCAGCAGGAGGCTGATTTACCAGGGCAGGGTGAACTCATTGAAACATACAAGATTCTGAAGGAGATTGACAGGGTAGATGCTGAGAGGTTGTTTCCCACTGGCTGGAGTGTCTAGAACCAGGGGGCACAGTCTCAGGATAAGAGGTCGGCCATTTAAGACAGAGATGAGGAGAAATTTCTTCACTTGGAGGGTTGTGAGTCTTTGGAATTCTCTGCCCCAGAAGGTGGTGGATTCTCAGTCTCTGAGTGTATTCAAGGTTGAGATAGATAGATTTTTGGAGTCTAGGGGGAATCACGGGATACGGAGATCGGACGGGAAAGTGGAGTTGAGGGCGATGGTGAGTCGTGCTCTTAATGAATGGCGGAGCAGGCTCGAGAGGCCGTAGGGCCAACTCCTGCTTTTATTTCATCTGTTATTGGCCCAGAAATGCGGCCTACCCGGGTGCTTACGGAGTTTCTACAGACCCGGGAAGGCATCGGAAAAGCCGGTTTTCGGTGCGCAATGAGCATGCGCTGAAAACTGGCTTTTCCGATCTGTCAAGTTTCTGGCTTGACAGATCTCTTGCATATCGGGAGCGAGGACGTACCCACGGCAGAGATTGGGCTATTTGCCCATCTCTTGCCCTGCGAATGTCCTTAAAACTCTTGTGCCTGGTGAAAGCAGGATAGCCTACTTTTACCAGCGTAAGAATTTAAAAACATATAAAAAAACATATTAAAATAAAATTTAAAAATACATATTTATGTTACGAACCCTGCCCACTCAGGTAATTTTATTTTAAATCATAATTAAAACTTTTTTTAAAAATCGGCAAATGTTTTTTTCAAAAACATTTCTATCAACTTTAATTTCTACAGTGTCTTTATGTGAGGTGTTTTTTAATTGTTTTTGGGTGTTTGGGGGTGTTCCTCATTCATAGCAATAGGAGTTTCAGACTTACAAAACTCCTATTACTATGAATGAGAATATACTATACCTGATTGGCTGCCCGGAGCCATGTGACTCCAGCTCCAGGCCTGCGCACGTCCCGACGTGCACGCGCTGCGACGCACAGTCAGGAGAGGCCTCCGGGCCGGGATCACGCGTGGGCATAGCAGCTTCAGGTAGGTGCGCTTCTTTTTTCCAGAATCCAGTTGAACACCCGGGGGAAGGAGAAACCGGGATTTCTGGGCCATTATGTTCTTAAGGTTACAAGGCCTATGTCACGTGGTGGGGGGGGGGCGAGACCCAGCCACTGGGGATTTGTGCAAGGTGTCAGATTTTAGATTAGAATTCATGCTCCTCTCAATCTTCACTGGCAGCTGCTAGCTCCCTTTAGGAAATCGGTCAGTTTAATGTTTCCCAAATAGGAAATAAATCCTACAGGAAGACTTTTTAGCAATGCAGTCCCTGTACTTTGGGTTATTGATTCGAACCCAAGCACATAAGACGTCACGGCAATGAATGAGCGTCCTGCTGCCTGAATGTGCCCACAGTGCACGCAGAGCAGAGAGAATAGTTATGTTGGGGGACTGTATTATTTCACCGTTTACTATAGATCATGTAAAAGCATACTGCTGTCAGTGTTCCTGCAACAGAAACGCTTAGATTATGGTCCACGACAAGCAGCCCGGTGCCATTCCATTACAATCAGCTGAGTGGCAACGGCCATTTGTTATTCCACGCGCTGACACCGATTCCAGCTTCAAACTGCAGCTTCCAACATAAACAATCATAACAATAAACCTCATGGGCGATGATGTGCTGAAGTGAATAGCCCTCATAAAGAAAGAAAGAAAGCCGTGCATTTATATAGCGTCTTTCAGGATCATCGGACGTCTCAATGTGCTTTACAGCCAATGAAGTACTTTTTGAATTGTGGCCATTGTCGTAATGTGGGCAAACGCGGCAGCCAACTTGCGCACAGCAAGCTCTCACAGACAGCAATGCGATAATGACCCGATCATCTGTTTTTGTTGTTTGAGGGATAAATATTGGCCAGGATACCGGGGATAACTCCCCTGCTCTTCTTCGAAGTAGTGGCCGCGGGATCTTTTACGTCCACCTGACAGAGCAGATGGGGCCTCGGTTTAACATCTCATTTGAAAGAAAGACGGTATGTAGTTTCCTTAGCCAGCACGAAAATGGAGTGAAAAGGAACAACTTGCATTTGCGTGGCGCATTTCGCGACCTTAGGATGACAGCCGATGACAGGGCTTCTGAAGTGCAGCCACTGTTACAATGCAGGAAACGCGGCAGCCAATTTGCACACAGCAAACTCCCACAAACTGCAATGAAATACATGGCCAGGTCGTTTTGTTTTAGTGGCTGGCTGAAGGATAAACTTTGGCCAGGACACCGGGGGGAACTCCCCCTAGCTCTTCTTCAAAACAGTGCCACAAAACCATTTATGACCACCTAGAGGACAGCACCTCCAGTAGTGCAGCGCTCACTCCATACTGCACAGAAGTGCCAGCTTACATTGTGTGTTCAAGTTTCTTGGAATGGGACTTGAAGCCCCAATCTTCGAGGCGCAGAGTTGAGAATGCTACCCACTGAGCCAAGGCTGACACCTGTAAGGGGACAAATTGTCAGAACTCGCACCTCTGAGTCAGAAGTTTGTGGGTTTAACCCTTAATCTGGTTGGTATATGCACATTCTGCAATCCCACACTCCCAGCAGGGAAGACTCGATCACAGGAAGGACAGGAGAGAGACATAGAAACATAGAAACATAGAAAATAGGTGCAGGAGTATGCCATTCGGCCCTTCAAGCCTGCCCGCCATTCAATAAGATCATGGCTGATCATGCAACTTCAGTACCTCATTCCTGCTTTCTCTCCATACCCCTTGATCCCTTTAGCCGTAAGGGCCACATCCAACTCCCTTTTGAATATATCTAATGAACTGGCCTCAACAACTTTCTGTGGTAGAGAATTCCACAGGTTCACAATTTGCTGAGTAAAGAAGTTTCTCCTCATCTCGGTCCAAAATGGCTTACCCCTTATCCTTAGACTGTGACCCCTTGTTCTGGACTTCCCCAACATTGGGAACATTCTTTCTGCATCTAACCTGTCCAATCTCATCAGAATTTTATATGTTTCTATGAGATGCCCTCTCATTCTTCTAAATTCCAGTGAATATAAGCCTTGCCGAGCCAGTCTTTCTTCATATGTCAGTCCTGCCATCCCGGGAATCAGCCTGGTGAACCTTCGCTGCACTCTCTCAATAACAAGAATTTCCTTCCTCAAATTAGGAGACCAAAACTGTACACAATATTCAAGGGGTGGCCTCACCAAGGCCCTGAACAACTGCAGTAAGACCTCCCTGCTTCGATACTCAAATCCTCTCACTATGAAGGCCAACATGCCATTTGCCTTCTTCACCGCCTGCTGTACCTGCATGCCAACTTTCAATGACTGATGTACCATGACACCCAGGTCTCGTTGCACCTCCCCTTTTCCTAATCTGCCACCATTCAGATAACATTCTGCCTTCCTGTTTTTGCCACCAAAGTGGACAGAGCGACAATACTGTAACCCAGGTTCTCCAACCGTCAGATGGTGGATGTGATGGTGGATTCCCACTGGGAATGAGGAACTGTTGAATCACCCTTTATGTGTAGCGAAAGCATAGGATTAGAAACATAGAACCAAGTGTAGGCCATTCAGTCCTTCGAGCCTGTTCATTCAATTAGATCATGGCTGATCTGTATCTTAAATCTATCTACCCGCCTTGGTTCCGTAACCCTTAATAACCTTGCCGAACAAAAATCGATCAATTTCAGTTTTTAATTTTCAATTGACCCTCAGTCTTAACCGCTTCTTGGGGGAGAGAATTCCAGATTTCCACTACCCATTGTGTGAAGAGGTGTTTCCTGACATCGCCCCTGAACAGCCCAGCTCGAGTTTTAAGGTTATGCCCCCGTGTTCTGGACTGCCCTCATCCCAGCAGAGGAAATAGTTCCTCCATCCACCAGCATCAAAAATGCATTCTTGAAAGAAAGTGTTGATGATTTTGCTGTAGGTGACAAGTGGAGCCATTTACATCAGAACATAAGAACTAAAGAAATAGGAGCAGGAGTAGGCCATTTGGCCCCTTGAGCCTGCTCTGCCATTCAATAAGTTCATGGCTGATCTGATCCTGGCCTCAACTCCACTTTCCCACCTGCTCCCCATAACCCTTGATTCACTTATCATTCACAAATCTGTCTATCTCCACCTTAAATATATTCAATGACCCAGCCTCCACAGCTCTCTGCGGTAGAAAATTCCAAAAATTCACGACCCTCTGAGAGAAGAAATTTCTCATCATTACTGTTTTAAATGGGTGGCCTCTTATTCTGAAACTATGTCCCCTAGTTTCAGTTTCCCCTATGAGTGGAAATATCCTCTCTGCATCCACCTTGTCGAGCCCCCTCATTATCTTATATGGTTCGATATGATCACCTCTCATTCTTCTGAACTGCACTGTGTATAGGCCCAAGCTACTCATAAATCAACCCCCTCATCTCCGGAATCAACCTAATGAACAATCTCCGAACAACCTCCAATGCAAGTATATCCTTCCTTAAATACGGAGACCAAAACTGTACGCAGTACTCCAGGTGTGACCCTCACCAATACCCTGTACAGTTGTAGCAGGATTTCTCTGCTTTCATACTCTATCCCCCTTGCAATAAAGGCGAACATTCCATTTGCCTTTCTGATTACTTGCTGTACCTGCATACTAAATTTTTGTGTTTCATGCACAAGGACTCCCAGGTCCCTCTGTACTGCAGCATTTTGCAAATTTTCTCCTTTTAAGTTATAATTTGCTTTTCTATTATTTCTGCCAAAGTGGATAACCTCACATTTCCCCATATTATACTCCATCTGCCAAATTTTTGCCCTCTCAATTAGCCTGTCTATATCTCTTTGCAGATTTTTGTCCTCCTCACAATTTGCTTTCCCACCCATCTTTGTATCATCAACAAACTTGGCTACATTACACTCGGTCCTTTCATCCAAGTCATTCATATAGATTATAAATAGTTGAGGCCCCAGCACTGATCCCTGCGACACCTCACTAGTCACTGTTTGCCAACCGGAAAATTACCCATTTATCCCGACTCTCTGTTTCTGTAATATATTACCCCCAACCCCGTGACCTCTTATCTTGTGCAGTAACCTTTTGTGTTGAACCTTAGCGAATGCTTCTGGAAATCCAAATACACAACATCAACTGGTTCCCCTTTATCCACCCTGCTTGTTACATCCTCAAAGAACTCCAGCAAATTTGTCAAACATGATTTCCCTTTCGTAAAAACAAGCTGATTCTGCTTGACTACACTATGATTTTCTAAATGTTCTGCTATTACTTTCTTAATAATGGACTCCAGCATTTTTCCAATGACAGATGTTAGGCTAACTGGTCTATAGTTTCCTGCTTCCTGTCTCCCTCTTTCTTAAATAGGGGTGTTACATTTGTGGTATTCCAGTTTGCTGGGACCTCTCCAGAAATCAGGGAATTTTGGTAGATTACAATTAATGCATCCACTATCTCTGCAGGCACTTATTTTAAGACCTTAGGATGCAGGCCATCAGGTCCAGGGGACTTGTCCAACTTTAGTCCCATTGGTTTGCCTTGTACTTTATCTCTGGTGATAGTGATTGTATTAAGTTCCCCCGCACACCCCCACCTCCATAGCTCCTTGATTATCAATTATTGGGATGCTTTTGGTGTCCTCCATCATGAAGACCAATACAAAATATTTGTTCAAAGTCTCTGCCATTTCCCTGTTTCCCATTATTAATTCTCCAGTTCCATCCTCTAAGGGGCCAACATTTACTTCAGCCACTCTCTTCCTTTTTATATACCTGTAGAAGCTCTTACTGTCTGTTTTTATATTTCTTGCTACTTTACTCTCATATGCTATCTTCTCTCTCGTTATCATTTTTTTCATCATCCTTTGCTGTTTTCTAAATATTTCCCAATCCTCTGTCCTTCCACTGTCCTTCGCAACATTGTATGCCTTTGGTTTCAATTTGACACCATCTTTTGGGCCCAAAATTCTACATTGCCTTTTTTGGTGGAATTTAAGAATAATGGCCGATTTTTTAAAGCTGAGATAGCACCAAAAATAAATATCCGAAGTTTCGCCATTTTTCATTTTGATTTTGGCGCCACGCAGAAAAACCTCAGCTTCTGTGGGTGGAGCTAATTGACAGCGCCGAAAAACTGAGGCCATTCTGCGCATGCCCAAGCATTTAGTTTTCCAGGGTAACATGTAATTGTACAGCTTTACTCTGTAGCTAACCTGCGCTGAATTTTCCCGTGCCGACCCCGCTGAGGTTTCCTGCATTTTCTGCCCCTATCCCCGGCCCAAAGGTCCCCACTGCTGCCGAAAGTACAAAGAGCAAGGAAATAACGGCAGACAATGAAAAACAAGAAGACTGATCTGACCGTCTTGCAGAAAGTGTCTATCAACAAAGATGGGCTAAGGGTAAAAGCCAGCTTATACTTTTTTCTCATCAGAAGAGGTCAAGGTTGTTTTACAGTTCAACTTTGATTGCTTGCACCACTAGCTTGTCAATTTTATTTTATCACTTCCCTGAGCCAACATTATCACTGGCCGTGCAGCCTTTCATTTGAAAATGACTACCTGAGAGGCCCCACCCCCAGTCGAATGGTCGCGCTGCTGCCGCCCCTAACCCCGGCCCAAAGGTCCCTCTGCTGCCACCCCTCTCCCCGGCTTGGCTTCCACCTCCCCACCCCCGTGCCCCCCCCCCCCCCCCCACCCCCAGGCTTCTTTGAAAGCCCAGCCCCGAGCTCCTGTGTCCAGCCGAGGGAGATAAACAAGATGGCAACTGTAACGCCGATTTCTGATTTGGTACGGTGATGTTTTTCAAGGTGGTCCCCAGCGCCGTTTTTGAAAAAGTTTACAGCCAATGAAGAACTTTTTGAAGAGTGGTCACTGTTGTAATGTAGAAAATGCGGCAGCTAATTTGCGCACAGTGTGATATATTCACAGAGCACAGCACACAAAGCTTCCTAACATGGCAGGCAGCTCTCTCGTCAGTCCCCGGTACACAATACGTCCACATCCACAGTGTGGAGCTACAAATATTACAAGCTTACAGACATTACACTTCTCCCGCCTGAATGAAGAAGGCATCATAACAAACATCATATATAACTTTCATGTTTATACATAACACAGGATATAAACTTTTTTTTTCATATTTACAAATTTAACTTTACCACTTGTTTTCTGTTTCGAAGAGGATACCTTCACTCTCGAACACGACCTTCCAAACATGGTCTTGAATCTAAACTCATTCGAGGCTCAGCCTGAGGAACGTTTTCCTCCACGGAATTTCCTTGATTTTCAATTGAACTCACTCTAACTTCAGGCTCTTTGTTTTCCTGACTTGGACTCAGACTTTCATTCTGATTCTCTGCTGGATTTGTTTCCAGTACATTGGATTTAGGATTTGCTACTGGTATATCAAAACTATCTGATGAGTCAGAAATAATTGAATCATTCCCACCTTCAAATCTTTCCATGTCTGTAGGTAAAATATGATCAATATGAACAAACCTAACCTGTCCATAATCAAACATCTTTACCAAATATTTGCGAGGACCACATATCTTCACCACTCTTCCTGGTAACCACTTTAACCATTTATGGTGATGGTTCTTCACTCTCACCTTCTGGTTTAATTTCACACTTCTCTCTTTTACTCTACCTCTATCATGATTCTCTTTCTGTCTTAATTGTGACTCTTCTACAGACTGTGCCAAATTTGGCTTTAACAACGAGAATCTGGTTCGAGGCTGTCGTTTGAGAAACAACTCTGCTGGCGTTCTACCAGTAGTTGTATGAGGAGTATTTCGATATGTAATCAAAATATTAGCCAATTTGTGATCCAATGACAACTGTCGTTTCCTTGGATTTGGCTCTAACATTTGTTTTATGAGGGCACGTTTTACAATTTGTACAGTGCGCTCTGCTGCACCATTCGAAGCAGGGGGGTATGGTGGAACCTTGGTATGTTTCACACCATTTTTGCTCGTGAATTGTGTAAATTCTTCTGAACGAAATTGTGGTCCATTATCCGAAACAATTTCTTCAGGGAGGCCAAATGCAGAAAATAATTTTCGTAAAATGTCCAATGTTTTACTTGTTGTTATTTTCCACATTGGAAACACCTCAACCCACTTCGAATGGCTATCAATCACAATGAACATTTGTTGTCCTTCTAACTCAGCAAAATCAATATGTAACCTTTAACACACCCTGGGAGGCCATTTCCATGGCTGTAATGGTACTGATAGCGGTTGCTTGCTTACCGATTGACATGTCGTACACTGACTCACGATGTACTCTATATCTTTATCAAGACCTGGCCACAATAAATAACTGCGTGCAAAACTCTTGGTCAAGCACATTCCCAGGTGTTGGTCATGGAGGTCTCCTAATAATTTGGACCTGAATTTATTTGGTATAACCACTCTTGCACCCCACATAATACAATATTTATCGACTGATAATTCATTGCTACGAATGAAGAATGGATGTGTATCTTTGTCTGTTACCTGGTTTGGCCATCCATTTGCAATATAATCATACACCTTTGATATCACTGGGTCACATTTGGTTGCTCTACGAATCTCTTCAGCTGTGACTGGCAGTTCATCAATGTATGAAAAATAAAACACTTCTTCCCTATTGGGTGTAACTTGTGATGGGGAAGGCAATCTAGACATTGCATCAGCATTACTGTGATCAGCTGATCGTCTGTATTCAATATCATATGTGTATGCTTGAAAAATCAAAGCCCATCTCTGCATTCGGGCTGCAGCTAATGTTGGAACTGGGGATTTTGGATGGAGGATTGCTGTTAGGGGCTTATGGTTCATAACGATGGTAAACTTACAACCATACAAGTAGTTGTGAAACTTCTTGACCCCAAAAATTAATGCTAAAGCTTCCCTTTCAATGTGTGCATAATTACTCTCACTGGCGCTGAGAGTGCGTGAAGCAAAAGCAATTGGTCTCTCCTCCCCACTACTTAATTCATGAGAGATTACTGCCCCAACTCCATACGGAGAGCCATCACATGCTAGCTTAGTCTCCTTAGATATGTCACAGTGAACTAACATGGTGCTCTCTACCAATTTGCTTTTACACTCCTTGAATGCTGTATCGCATTCTTTTGACCACTTCCAATGGACCTGTTTTTTCAAAAGTTCATTGAATGGTTGTAATACTGTAGCCAAATTTGGTAGGAACTTCCCATAATAGTTCAAAAGACCCAAGAATGAACAAAGTTCAGTGACATTCCAGGCAGTAGGTGCATTTCTAATTGCATCCCATTTTTTCCATGGTTTGATGTAAACCATCTTTGTCTACTCTGTACCCTAAGCACTCCACTGAGTTTTTAAATAACTCACACTTACGAGCAGACACTCATACTCTGTGCTTCTCTGGCCATTTGAGGACTTCATTCAACATATAATTATGAATTTTCCTATTTGGTGCTGAAATTAGTATGTCATCCAAATAACATACTATCCCTTCAATACCTTGCAAAATCTGGTTCATCACCACTTGGAATATGGCAGGGGTGGAAGACACTCCAAATGGTAGCCTATTAAATTGATAAAGGCCTAGATGAGTATTTATAGTCAAACATGACTTGGACTCCTCATCTAGTTCAAGCTGTAAGTAAACATTCGTAAGATCCAGTTTTGAGAAGATCTGACCACCTGTCAGTGTTGTGAACAAATCTTCTATATTTGGCAATGTATTGGGGACATTACCCTCTAGAACCTGGTTTACGGTTACCTTATAATCACCACACAATCTTACCTTACCATCGGACTTAGGTACAACAACAATGGGTGTAGCCCAATTACATCGATCTATCTTACATATAATGTTCTCATTCTCTAGTCTTTTGAGTTCTTGCTCAACTTTCTTCTTGAGTGCATAGGGTACATAACGTGGCTTGTAGTAAATTGAAGAACAACAACAGGACGAGGAGATGTTAGAGTTACACTTCATCAGGAGCACGAGGTTAATGGACAGCGATTCGGAAAGCATCCTTCTGTACCCTGACGCTTGCCTTGAAACCTTGGATCAGACTGCCCATTTCGCAGAACACCTTCGGATACTTCTTGATAACCTCATCCGTTGATGAAAATCTCGCTTCCACACAGAAAATCTTACTCCAATCCAGCTTCAGTGAGCTCAACCAATTTCTTCCTAGTAACGCAGACTTGTCTCCTTTCACTACTGTTAGAGGCAAGTTCTGAAATTGATCTTTATATTTCACCGGTACGTTGATACGACCTACCACAGGAATTTTCTCTCCCGAGTAGCCCCGCAGCTCTATCTTGGATTTCTCCAGTTGGAAATCACTCAATTTGTCGAGGTACAGTGACTCCAGTTCTACACTCATGGAGGCACCCATGTCAATTTCCATTGGTATCTTGAATCCCACAACGTTTATGTGGATTTTGATGCTTTCCGAATCGCTGTCCGTTAACCTCGTGCTCCTGATGAAGTGTAACTCTAACATCTCCTTGTCCTGTTGTTGTTCTTCCATGCTATGTAGTCTCTTGTGATTTCTACTCATAGCTTTGAACTCTGGACTCATAGCTTTAAAAACTGGTTTACCCTTCAGTCGGCATGCCTTCGCAAGATGCCCAGTCTTCCTGCAGAATAAACACTCTGCCTTCATGTATGGACAACTTTCAGCAGTTTGTTGTCCCAGTCACCTATAGCACAACTTCGACGCTCTGTTAGAATTTCCAGTTTCTGAGACTTTGAGCCCCACCGTCTTTTACTTTGAACCTGCAGGTGATTTACCTCGGTGACTGACGACCATAATCATTGTTTAATTCTCGGGAATATTGTTCGGCCATGCCCATCGACCTCGCTGTCTGACAAGCAATCTCTAAAGTCAAGTCATCCGTTGTCAATAACTTTTCACCCCACAAACAAAATGATCCCATAATGATTGGTTTTGAAAGTTTCCAAAATTACAGTGCATCGATAGCTTTTTTAATGCTACGATGTAATCGCTAATACAAGCATCAGCCTTTTGATTCCGAATCCCGAAACAATAGCTTTCAGCAATTTCTAACGGTTTGGGGTTATAGTGCTGCTCTAGCTTCATTAAAATCTCTTTAAGCGTTGTGTCCTTTGGCTTGTCAGGCACAAACAGATTTACAAGAGTGTCATATAATTCCAGACCTGCCTCCGATAAGAAGATCGCTTTCTTACATTCCAACACAGCCCGGTTCTGGACTGCATTGTCTGGAACTTCGATTATGTTATTTGTAGTGAAATATATTTCTCGCCGATCCACATACGCTTTAAAACGTTCCTGGTATTGTCTACATTCACCCAAATATCCCAATACACCTGCCATTTTAATCTCTAGCTGTTCACACCATGTGCTATATTTTACCTCGGATTTTGTAGCTTTTTCCAAAGACAGAAACTTTCAAAGTCTTTCTGTCGGCTGGCTGAATCCTTCACCAACAAAAATTTAAGCTTTAAATCATCCGAAAAATCCCATCTTCCATCGCCAAATGTGACATATTCACAGAGCACAGCACACAAAGCTTCCTAACATGGCAGGCAGCTCTCTCGGAAGTCTCCGGAAATCTGTCTGGTTCTGTTTATTATTAACCCTGCACTTGCAGTACACAATACGTCCACATCCACAGTGTGGAGCTACAAACATTACAAGCTTACAGACATTACACACAGCAAGCTCTCACAAACAGCAATGTGATAATGACCAGATAATCTGTTTTAATGCTGTTGACTGAGAGATAAAAATTGGCTAGAACACCAGGGATAACTCTCCTGCTCTTCTCTCGAAATAGCAGCATGGGACGTTTTATATCCACCTGAGAGGGCAGACGGGGCCTCGATTTAGCATCTCATCTGAAAGACGGCACCTCCGACAGCGCAGCGCTCCCTCAGCCCTGCACTGGAGTGTCAGCCTGCATTTTTGTGCTCAAGTCTCTGGAGTGGGTCTTAAATTCATAACCTTCTGACCCAGAGGCCAGGGTGCGGCCCACTGAGCCACAGTTGACACTGAGAAAAGCAATGTGTTTGAATTTTAGATGCAGGTCTTATTTAATAACCAAACGTGGGTCTTGCCTTTACAGTTTGTGACAGCACAGTTCAGATCACTCAGTAAATCACTTTGGAAAAGTCTAAGTGCACATTCGTGAGCCTTTCGGAAAATATACAGAGCGTCTGCACTGTGTGATTTACAGTTTATTATGATCTTCAGGCTCCATCTTTTCAATATTAAAGCTTCTGAACAACAAAACCAGGATCATTCCATCAATGTCACAATGATTGAACGCTGTATAAACAGTAGTACCTGGCTGGCACCTTTTAATAGTTTCTCAGTCACACTGCATCAAACAATACTCTCCAATTTAACCCCTGCAATCCATTACAGTCCCTTCTCCTCCTAAGCAAGCCGATCTCCCACCTGCTTTCCTGCCAGGAGAAATGAGATAGGACATTCAGCAGGTCTATCCAGGGCCGACGAGAGTTCATCTGGTCAGTATTTCTAGTGGCATCGTAAACACACGCGTAACGTCTCTGGTTTAGTAGATAGCACCTCTCACCTCTGAGCCAGAATGGTTGTTGGTTCAAGTCCCACTCCAGAGACTTGAGCATGTAATCTACACTGACGCCTCAGTGCTATACTAAGGGCGTGCAGCACTGTCGGTGGTGACATCTTTCAGTTGAGACGTTAAACCGAGGCCCCGTCTGCTCTCTCAGGTGGGCGTAAAAGATCCCATGGCGCTATTTCGAAGAAGAGCAGGGGAGTTATCCCCGATGTCCTGGCCAATATTTACCCCACAATCAACGTATAAAAAAACCCAAATTATCTGTCATTATCACATTGCTGTTTGCTGTGCGCGAAGTGGCTGCTGTGTTAGCCTACATTACAACGATGACTCCACTTCAAAAGTATTTCATTGGCTGTAGAGTGCATTTTGAGGTCATGAAAGGCACTGTAGAAATGCAAATTCTTTCTTTTTGCAAGAAGACTTCTTCACGGAAGCATTTACACATAGCAACCAGAAGAATGACAAACTTATGAACAATGACGGACAGCTAAAGACCCTCTGGTCCATCGAGCCTGCCCCACAAAATTGCGATACCTTGTGTAGCACAACATATACACTCTCTAGCCCACCCAAAACCATGTGATCTCCTGGGAGAGGCAAAAAAACAGATTAAAAAACCCTGGCCAATTTGGGGGGGAAAAAACCTGAGAGATTCCTCTCCGATCCATCTAGGCAATTGAAACGAGTCCAGGAGATCACTCTGGTGCTGAATTCCTTGCAGTACCTGTCTCTGTAAGAGGTGATCTCCGCCCCAGCCAGAAACAGGTCCAGCTCTGGCTTGAAGGAATTCAGCGAATCAGCTTCCAGTGCATAATACGTAAGCCTGTCCCAGAATGCCCACTGTTCTCTGGAAAAGAACCACCTCCTGACCTTTAAACTAGTCTTGCCCAATGTTCTTTTTTCTTCCCAATCAATTAGCTCCTCTCTTCCGAAGGTGTTGACTCGTTCAGTGGCACCGCACTCTGCTAACTCACCCAGCTGAGCGTGTGTGAGCCTGAGACCCGAGTGACAGCAGGCATTTTAGACCTTGGGGAACATCACAGCTAAACCTGTTCAGGGTGACAATGGAAGCACCATGTATCTGTGGGCGAGGGAGAGTCTGTATGCATCGGAAGCTTGAGGGACAGCACATCATCTTTCGATTAGGCACTTTATAGCCTTCTGGACTCAACATTGAGTGCAACAATTTCAGATCAGAAACTGTTCCCATTGGCGGAAGGGCCGAGAACCAGAGGTCACAGCTTCAAGGTGATTGACAGAAGAACCAAAGGCGACATGAGGAAAATCTTGTTTAACGCAGCGAGTGGTTGGGATCTGGAGTTCACTGCCTGAAGGAGTGGTGGAGGCAGATTCAATTTGTGGCTTTCAAGAGGGAATTAGATAAGTACCCGAAGGAAAAATAAATTGCAGGGCCACGGGGAAAGGGCAGGGAAGTGGGATAAGCTGAAGTGCCATTGCAGAGAGCCAGCACGGGCTCGATGGGCCGAATGGCCTCCTTCTGTGCTGTATCCGTTCCATCATAACCACTGCGCCCATTTTCTCTCTCCATAGACGCTGCCTGACCTGCTGAGTATTTCCAGCACTTTCTGTTTCTTGTTACAGATTTCCAGCATCCGCAGTACTTTGCTTTTGTCTATATCCATCTGTTGTTCTAGCCGGTGGAGTTGGCCCTGTGATTAACTTGAACACGACGCTGCCTATAATTGAATGGCCCTTTGACATTGACAGTCTCGGCTCACACATTAAGAATTTGCGAGGGCAAGAATTGGCTTTGACTATGGATCTAATATAATACCAAGACATCAAGGTTACATCTTACACATTGTGCAGTCCTTGAATTGGAATTAACTTCTTCTTTACAGCTTTGTTACTTTGCAAATGCAATTGAACATCACTGAGCTTGTGCCAAAGTCAAGGGTTAGGAAGAAAAAATACAAGTACAAATAATTTGATAGCACAGTGTGTGCTGATGGCAAGGGGCTGGAAATTAGGTTGAGGGTTTTTAGAGGCGGTGATGTTGGACGGTGGGTAAATTTAGCGCCGGGAAATGGTTTGCGCCAACAGCCCAAAATTTCTATAGCTGCCCACTGAGAGTGGAGCAGAGCGCCAAGGGAGGCGTTCCACACTTCTCTCAGGGCGCTAGTTTGGGTGAGCAACTGAATATCCTGCGCTAAAGAACCGGCTTCATAGCACCCGAAGAGAGGCCTCCCTACAACAAAAATAAAATCGGAACAAGAAACACAAAGAACGTTCCCGATACATTACTCACCCAAATAAAGTTAAATCGCAAAAAGAAAAAAGACAATCGCACTTACCTCACGCAGTCATGCCTTCCCTCACTGCCACCGTGACAGCTCTGCACGCCAGCTTTCTCTGGCGGGGTAACTACGGGGCACTACGGGGTGCAGTGCCAATCAAATTTTGAGAGCGGGTCGATATCGGGGGCGTTGTACACTGGCGCGACAATCTTGGGAGGTCGTCCTCAGCGCCGCTGGTACCAGCACACTGAAATTACCGAGCGGCGCGAATACCAGCACTCACTGCTGCAAACCCTTGCTGTTGTATATGCAGACTATGGATGTACTCTCTGTGTCGTCACTGTGTGGTTGCATAAGATGGAGAATTGTTTACCTGATGTACTATCAATAAGGTTTACACTGTGTACATACATGCTGGCACCACCAGAGGGTGCAACTGGTGGAGGCTGCGGGTTTCCTGCCCTGGTGGCAGGGCCCTGTATACAAGGCTGCATGCCATGCTTGTGCAGCACTCTGGAGTTTGGAATAAAGGACCAAGGTCACCACATTTTGAGTACAACACATTGCCTCGTGGAGTCATTCATAAGTACATTACAAACATAACACTTGCGAGGGGCGGTATCGCAGTGAATTTCTAGCCCAAGGACTTCCACATTGCCACACTGGGCTCCACACTTTAGAAAGGACATCAAGGCCTCGGAGTGGGCGCGGAGGTGATTTATGCGATTGGTACCAGGAATGAGGGACTTCAGATACATGGTGAGACTCTTTTTTAATTCATTCATGGGATGTGGGTGTTGCTGGCATTTATTACCCATCCCTAATTGCCCTTGAAGCCGCCTTCCTGACAACTACTAGGCCATCTCAGAGAGCAGTTAAGAGTCAACCACATCGCTGTGGGTCTGGAGTCACATATAGGCCCAGACCGGGAAAGGACGGCAGATTTTCTTCCCTAAATTACATTAGCGAACTAGATGGGTTTTTACAACTGTTAGTCACCATTACTGATCCTAGCTTTTTATTCCAGATTTATTTAACCGGATTTAAATTCCCCAGCTGCCATCTCCGGATCATTAGTCCAGGCCTCTGCATTACTCGTCCAGTAAAATTACCACCATGCTACCGTTCCCACATGGGAACGAGAAAAGCTGAAATTGTTCTTCTTAAAGCAGGAAGGTTAAGGGGAGATTTGATAGAGGAGTTCAAAATTATGAGGGGCTTTAATAGAATAGATGGGGAATACCTCTTTCCACTGGCAGTAACCAGAAGATACAGATTTAAAATAATTGGCAAAAAGCCTGGGGAGAGATGAGGGGAATCTCACTTACTCAGCGAGTTGTTAGGATCTGGAAGGCACTACCTGTAAGGGTGGTGGAGGCAAATTCAATAGTAATTTTCCAAATGGAATCGGATATATACTTGCTGTGATGAAAGAGCAGAAGAGAGAGATTAATTGGATAGCGCATTCAAAGAGCCAGCACAGGTATGATGGGATGAATGGCCTCCTTCTGTGCTGCATGAGTCTGTGGGCGCGAAATTGCCCTGCAACCCGATTGGGGGCAGTAACCTGCCAGAGCCGGGACTTCCCGCGCCTGGGGCAGAAGTCCCATCGCCGGCCACTAAATTGCGCTTACTGCCCCTCAAAGGAAGTGGAGTGCAATCACGTGCGCTCCACTTCCTTTAGGGGCGAAACCAACGGTCCTAGCAGGGCGAGTAGTGCAGCATTGCACAGACGCTCCGCGTAACGCTGATGCGGTTCAACGCCCCTCCCCTTCGCTTAAAGGGGAGGGCCAATGCACACTCTGCAAGGCCTCTGATGGCCCCTGCTAGGCCACCAGGGAAGCCTGGGATCTGGGCCTGCAGCCCGGCCCCCAAAGTGGAGTGCAGGGCTCCACGATGGCGGCCCGGACCACGCTAGGAGGGAACCAGTAGAGCCACCCCGAGAGTCGACAAAACGAGGAAGATGGCAGCACAGGGCGCTGACGGCCTCCCCTTTAACCTCCACCCCACAAGGGGACGTAATCTGAAAATCAGAGCTCGGCCATTCAGGAGGGATATTAGGGAGCACTTTTTCACATAAAGGGTAGTGGAAATCTGGAACTCTCTCCCCCAAAAGGCTGTGGGTGCTGGATGACAAGTGGAGCTTTCCAAGACTGAGATCGATAAATATTTGCTAGGTAAGGGTATCAAGGAATATGGAGCAGAAGCGGGAAATGAAGTTGAAGCCCAGATCAGCCGTGATCTAATTGATCAAGGGGTTAGATGGCCTACCCCTGTTCTGATGTTCCTATGTATATATGTCTGGAGCAGAACCAAGTAGGGGAATGGAGAGCAAAGGTCAACCATTACTGTAACATCACCAGAATTTCTAAGCTCATAACTCAATGTTGCTTCAGATATTTTTGTTCCAGTTTCATATTTCTCTTTGCGAGTTAATTTTTGGCAAATTATGTATGCTGATCCATACCGGACTGAATGTCAATATTTAACAATGATATACATGCACCCTTCACTCGTTAGAACTCACTCAACAATAAATCTTACTCACATTGAATAATCATCTGCTAAACTTTAGCCGCGGTTAATAATTCAATGCTTTCTGTAAATGAAAGACTATGGGCTAAATTCGATACTCAAGTGCGTTGGCACATTAAAGTTTCTCATCTCCATTTAAATATTATATTTGATATTTTACTGTCTTACAATTAAGGGCCATGGCACATCGCCCACTCTCCTTCTTTAGTGTGAGTTTGGCTCAGTTCTGAATTATAAGGTGTGGGTTCAAGCCCCATTCCTGGACTTGAGCACATAGCCTAGGCTGACTATTCATATGAACATAAGAAATAGGAGCAGGAGTAGGCCACTCGGCCCCTCGAGGTTGCTCTGCCATCCAATAAGATCATGGCTGATCTTTTACCTCAACTCCTCTCTCCCGTCCTATCCCCATATCCCTTGATTCCCTTCGTTTTCAAAAATCTTTTAATCTCTGCCTCGAATATACTCAACAATTGAACCTCCACAACATAAGAACATAAGAAATAGGAGCATGAGTAGGTCATTTGGCCCCTCGAGCCTGCTCCGCCATTTAATAACATCATGGTTGATCTGATCATCATCTGATCTGCTCCCCATAACCCTTTACTCACTTATGGCTCAAAAATATGTCTATCTCCGCCTTAAATATATTCAATGGCCCAGCCTCCACAGCTCTCTGGGGCAGAGAATTCCACAGATTTACAACCCTCTGAGAGAAGAAATTCCTCCTCATGTCAGCTTTAAATGGGCAGTCTCTTATTCTAAGACTATGCCCCCTAGTTTTAGTTTCCCCTATGAGTGGAAATATCCTCTCTGCATCCACCTTGTCGAGCCCCCTCATAATCTTATAAATTTCAATAAGATCATCTCTCATTCTTCTGAACTCCAATGTGTACTGGCCCAACCTGCTCAACCCATCTTCATAAGTCAACCCCCTCATCTGCGGAATCCCTCCGGGGTGGACAATAACAAAGATTCACCAGCCTTTGAGTGAATAAATTTCTCCTCATCTTGGTCCTAAATGGCCGACCCTTTATTCTGAGACTTCTAACTACTAATTCTTAACTCTCCAGCCAGAGGAAACATCCTCCCTGCATCTAACCTATCAAGCTTCCCTCAAGAGCCTATTTCTTGGACTCTAGGGGAATCAAGGGATATGGGGATCGGGCAGGAACGTGGAGTTGAGGTCGATGATCAGCCATGATGTAATCGAATGTCGGAGCAGGCTCAAGGGCCCGTATGGCCTACTTCTGCTCCTATTTCTTATTATTTACCATCCCATAATCTCTTGCATAAGATTAAGTTTCGGATCATAGGGAGTGCAAGCCTACCAATGGAATCTGTCTTCTTGCAGTCTGGGAATGAGAAAAATTCCAGCATAACAGTGTTCTAAAAAACGTTGTAAATGGAAAAACTTAGGGTCCTCCGATGGAAGTGTTAATCCAGTGATCAGTTGAGTTACACAGGGCAGGAACATCAAACGATTCAATTCCAGCTCCAGGCTGAATTAACTGATGGCAGATGCCCCAGCTTCTCTGGTGTAGGCAAGGAAAGAAAACAATTATTCAAAGAGGAGCCATTATTTTACAGTAAGCTTCCCGCAGTACAATACAGTGCTGCACTGTTGGCGGTGCCGTCTTTCGAAAGATTTGTTGGGCTGTGGTCCTCTTTGCCTGTATGGATGGATATTGAAGGTTGTATGGGCCCAATTTGCCCCAAACCCTTTTTTCGGCGCACTTACCCTAAATGCGCCGACTTTGCGCGCAGGAAACGGCGCCGAAAAAAAGTGGCCCCATCCTGCCCACTCTGCTGAGTCTCCGGTGTCCCAGCGTGGCGTACATAGTGCAGTGGGGGCGCAGGGCAACATCATCATCCTCATCATAGGCAGCCCCTCGAAATGAGGATGACTTGCTTCCACGCCCCAAAAAAGGATGAGATCACAGGTGTTTCGAATGAAGAACCCGAACTACAAGGGTGGAAGATGCCTGTGCGTGGATTTTTTTCAATTGTGGCGGAGCAACAGCCCAGCGCAGAAAACACTGCCGGCAGCTGCGCTCATGCTCAGTGAAGTCTGCGCGCATGCTCCTGCCCTCCCAGCGTGTCCTGTGAGCTGTGAGCAGGACCCGATGCTCACAGCCCCTATCCCAGGCCGAAGGGATGCCCCGATCTTCACCGCGCCCTATCCCCGGCCGAGTGTCCTCCCAAACCGGCCGGCCAGCCCGCTGACTTCCCACACCGAGGTAGGACTTGAGTTTTATTTTTTATTGATGGGGGGGGGTGAGGAAGAGTGTTTTGATGGCAGGGGGGGTGGGGGGGAGCGCAGGGGACTTTTAAAAAAAATCTTGTTTCTGGCATAAAGGTAGGACTTCTATTTTTTATTTGTTATTGATTGATTGCTTATTACTTTTTGTGCTTTGTAAATCTTGGTGTCGGTCTCCAGCTTCCTTCTATTTTTTATTTGTTAACTAAATGCTTATTACTTTTTGGCTTTTGTTTATTGCTTTGTAAGTCTTTGTGCAGGTCCTCTCAGCTGCCTTGTATTTTTTATTTGTTACTGAATGCTTATTTTTGTGGTTTGTTTAGTGCTTTGTAAGTCTTGGTGCTTTAAATGTATTAACCTGCGTCGAATTCTTCACTGCCCACAATGTTTTTCAGAGCTGGCCACATACGCTGACCTAAGTCGATTTGGAGTAAGTTTTAGCTGGCGAAAGTGGCATAAATGGCCAAAACTGGCGTCAGTGGCTGGGAACGCCCCCTCTTGAAAAAAAACAGAACTAAAAAAATCGTACCTTACTGAGTTACTCTGGAGCAAGTTTATTGGGGGAAATGGCGTTTTTTAACTTATGCCAGAAAAACCAAATTACTCCAAAAAAATTGGAGCAAGTCATGGCCAAAATGAGGCTCTTTATCACTATTTGAAGAGGAGCAGGAGAGAGTTTTCCTGGTGTCATGGCCAATATTTATCCCTCAACCAGCAACTCAAGAAAAACAGGTTTACTGCCGGTGTGACATTCCTGTGGGCGATGGAACTGAGAATAGTTGAGAGCAAGCTCAGACCAAGAAAGAGCAGGAGCATTAGATTTACAGATGCACTTGCTAGCAGGAGCATTGCGCCAACATGTCCAGCTGCACTCCTCTAAACCTTCGAAATAATTTGCAGGGACTTCTTCCTGCATGAATGGATAGCCAGCTAATTGCCCTTTTTTTTCTTTATTCATTCACGGAAGGCAAGCACAGCATTTATTGCCCATCCCTACTTGCCCTTGAGATGGTGGTGGTGAGTGGTCTTCTTGAACCGCTGCATTGATACTTATTTGTAGCATTTTGGTACATCTCAGAAGGTAATAAGAGTCAACCACATTGCTGTAGGTCTGGAGTCACATATAGCCCAGACCGGGTAAGGACAGCAGATTTCCTTCCCTAAAGGATGTTAATGAACCAGATGGGTTTTTATGACAATCCAGTTGTTTCATGGTCACCATTACTGACACTAGCTTTTTAATTCCAGATTTATTTAATTAGCTGAATTTAAATTCCCCAGCTGCCGTGCTGGGATTTGAACTCACGTCTCTGGATCGTTAGTCCAGGTCTCTGGATTCTTCTTAGGCAATCCATCGGAGTCGAGGATGACTTGCTTCCACATGAAAATGAGTTCTAAGGTGGCTGATGAATCCAATGCGGGGTCTACAGTCTCTGTCACAGGTGGGGCAGCTGGTGGTTGAAGGGACGGGTGGGTGGGGTGCTTGGGTTGTCATGCGCTCCTTCCGCTGTTTGTGCTTGGCTTCTGCTTGCTCCCGGCGAAGAGACTCGAGGTGTTCAGCGTCCTGTCCGATGCTTCTCCTCCACTTTGAGCGGCCTTGGGCCAGGGATTCCCAAGAGTCAGTGGGGATGTTACATTTATTCAAGGATGCTTTGAGTGTATCCTTGATGTATTTTCTCTGCCCTCCTGGGACTCGCCTGCTGTGACGTAGCTCGGAGCTGAGTGCTTGCATGCGGACAATGTGGCTGGTCCATAGGAGCCGATCGAGCGTGGTCAATGCCTCGATGCTGGGGATATTGGCCTGAGAGAGAACATTGACGGTGGTGCACCTATCCTGCCAATGGATTTGCAGGGTTTTGCGGAGGCAGCATTGGTGGTACTTCTCCAGTGCTTTGAGGTGCCCACTGTACGTTGCCCATGTCTCTGAAGCATATAGGAGAGCAGGTATCACTACTACTACGTAGACCATGAGCTTGGTGCCGGGTTTGTGCTCATGGTTTTCACTGATGCCAACTGAGCAGTGTTAGGAGAACTTTGATGAGCAGCCAACAGAGCCCATTTCTAGTCCTTGCTTTACCCAGTTACCATGGTACAGAAAGGAGATTTGGGAATTCAGCCTGGATTTGGCAATTGGCTGTGATGTTACGTTCGACGGTGGGTTTTTTTAAGTCGCATTAATTAGATTTTACCATCACATTGAGCTGCAAAGCTTTCAGCATACGGACTATTTTTGAACCTTAAATAAGATCTGATGTTATCGAAGGTGATTGTAAGCACAGCTTATATCATTACAGCTTCTCGCTTGATCTGGCCAGTTTCCTTATAATCTTCTGAGCAGCAAAATGTTTCATCAGCTTTCGATGTGCATTTGCTTTGAATTGTGCCCCAAAATAAATGAACACGGATGTTTTTTTTTAGTGCAGCAATTAGCTTGTCTCTGTTGATAACCTTCGTGATTCTAGGTCACTGGTTCCGGGATTTGAGCACATAATCTCGACTAACTAGCTTAGTGAGGAAATACTGCATTGTCAGAGGCGCTGCTATCAGACCACACAAATGAGGTCCTGTCTTTCTGTTCAGGTGCATCGCAAAGATCCCATGGCGTTCCCCACAAAAGCAGGGAGTTCTGCCTTTGTTCTCCTGACCGACCTTCCTACCTCAGCCATCGAAAAACAAATTGAGCGGTCCTTGGTTTGATGGCTGAACCAGAGAATATCTGTCCTAGTAACAGGAGCAGGCCATTCAGCCCCTCTAACCTGTTCCTCCATTTAAATTAAATCATGGCTGATCTGTACCTCAACTCCGCTTACTCGCCTTGGCTCCATATCCTATTACCTAACTGTTATGTATGCAAACCTCACCAATGTGTAAGATTTGCCACCGGGGTCACACGTGTGGGAAACCTAAGGGTCACCTGTGCACCCTGGGCAAGCAGGCAATCCCCCATGCTGCTTTGTCACTTTGGAGTTACATTAAAGAGACCAAGGTTACACTGATTTGAGCTTACAACACAGTCTTGTGGAGTTATTCTGAACATAATAATTGGCGATAAGTTACAAATCACGAAATTACACGTGGCAATGGCTGCCATTGGTATTCTTGAGAGATTTGTTGAGGGTGATGATTGGGAAGCCTTTGTTGAGCGTCTCGACCAGTACTTCGTGGCCAATGAGCTGGACATAGCGGAGACAGTGGTCAAGCGCAGGGCGATTCTCCTCACCGTATATATGACCTCATCAAAAATCTGCTGGCACCGGACAAACCAACGGACAAGACTTACACAGAGCTGTGCACGCTGGTTCGGGAACACCTCAAGCCGAAGGAGAGCATCCTAATGGCCAGATATCGCTTTTACACACACCATCGCATCAAGGGCCAGATCGTGGCGAACTTTGTCGCCAACCTAAGACACCTTGCGGGACAGTGCAAATTTGCCAGATCTTTGGGGGAAATGTTGTGGGACTTTTTCATGCTTGGAATCGGCCACAAGGTCATTCTTCACAAACTGCTGTCTGCCGAATACCTAGATCTGAACAAGGCCATCACGATAGCCCAGGCTTTCATACCCACGAGCGACAACACGAAACAGATATCTTCACAGCATTGAAGCTCACTGGCAAGTACTGTGTATAAAATAATGCCTTCAGCAGGCAGAGCTGTACGTGGCAGGGCCTACACGACCGCAGAGGCCAGGCCTAGGGTGACTCAGAGGCCGCTGTGGGGTGTGAATGCGTATCCATTAACACCATGTTGGCGCTGCGGGAGCAGTCATAGAGCCCCTCGATTCAAGCACTATGTGTGCAAGGGCTGTGGAACAATGGGGCACCTCCAGTGAATGTGCAAATGACCTCTGACTCACCACGTGGCAGAGTCAGTAGACGATGACAAGAGCTTGTAGAGGGATGTGATCGGGGCCCAGGAGAGGTGTGAGTTTGGGGCCCAGGGACAGCACGGGCCAGCCCACACTGCGATATGTGCGTGCACTAGGTCTGTGCAGCAGAGTTGGTCTCCAGTCGTCCTGGGTAATCCTTGCCACTGGACCAAGACCTTGCTCTGTCAAGCCCGTGTGGTGGCTGGTGTGCAACGACCACCACACGTTAAAAAAATCCACGCACAGGCATTTTCCACCCTTTAAGATGTAGTTCGGAATCTGGAATATTATGTCCTTCATAGGAACACTTGTGAACTCATCTCCTTTTGGCGTGGAAGCGTGTCATCCTCGATAGGAGGGACTGCCTATTATGATGATGATGAGATTAAGTGCTCAAATCGCTGGAGTGAGAGTTAAAGCCATGAATTTCAGACTCAGTAGTGAGAGAGCTACCCACTGTGCCATGGCTGACACTTGCCAAAAACAGGATTGAGGGCAGGATTGGGTTTGGTCGTGAGGGAATATCCTGCTGACACTGGGGCCAGCAAAGTTAAGTACCTCCAATGTGCCCATCACATCTCACTGGGTCCGGCCAGCTCATAGCGTGCTGACACCCTGCGTGAACAAAAAGTGCAAGAGTCGTTTTTGGGCCCAAAATTAATTTAAGTAAACAGGCGTCCCCATAAAGCATCTTGTAATTGTTTGGATTTTGGATGTAAAGTGCCATTGAGGTTTGTAAACAGTTACAGTATATTTGTGTCAGCCTTGACTCAGTATGCGTACTCTCATCTCTGACTCAGAAGGTCATAGGTTCTAGCACCACTCCAGGATATGAGCACATAATTCTGGCTGATACTCCAGTGTAGTATTGAGGGAATGCTGCACTATTGGAGGTGCTGGTTCTTAGATGTTCAGCTAAGGTCCGATCTCAGGGAGCAATATTTGAAGAAAAGCAGCAGAGCTGTCCTGGCAATGGTTTAATTGGTCAAGTATCTCATTGCTGGTTCAGGGATCTTGCTGTGTGCCAATTGGCTGCTGCGTTTTCTACATTACAACAGTGGCTACACTTCAACAGTGCTTCATTGGCTGAGAAATTCTTTGGGATGACCTGCGTGTCATGTATGCAACATTCATACAACTATAACCTTCATGTAACTGTAACCTTCATGCAACCACACTGTACACTGTATATATGTCCTGGAAATGCACACCTTGACCACAGGGGGTGAACTTGTGGGAGACACTCCTCACCTGGGCACTCAGGTATTTAAAGGGAGGTCCCACGCAGGGTCATCACTTATTTGTCCTGGGAATAAAGAAAGGTCACGCAGTGACTGTGTCTGCAGTACATGCCTCGTGCCTTAGTAGCAAGGTGCAGGGACACTATACTTGGCGACGAGAAACGGGAATCACCGAACCACGAGGATGGCCACCGGTAGCACAGAGAAACGTTACTGTGTGGGTGAGGACTGGGACGACTTCGTTGAGAGACTCCAGCAGAGTTTCGTCATGAAGCACTGGCTGGGAGCGGCAGCGGCTGACAAGCGGAGGGCGCATCTACTGACCAGCTGCGGACCAAAGACATATGCGCTAATGAAATACTTGCTCGCACCCGAAAAGCCGGTGGACAAGTCCTTCGAAGAGCTCAGCCAGCTGATCAGTGAGCATCTTAAACCGGCGAGTAGCGTACACATGGCCCGGCACTGGTTCTACACACACCGGCGTCGGGAGGGACAAAACATCTCAGACTTCGTTGCGGACCTGCGGCGCTTGGCCAGTATCTGTAAGTTCACAGATGCCTGCAGGGGGGAGATGTTAAGGGATTTCTTCATTGAGGGCATTAATCATGCCGGGATTTTCAGGAAGCTCATAGAGACCAAGGACTTGACTTTAGAAGGGGCGGCGTTGATAGCTCAGACCTTCATGGCAGGGGAAGAGGAGACCAAGCTAATTTACGCACGCAGCTCTGGTTCCAACGTGGCGATGGACCAGGGAGTTAACATGGTGAACTAGGCTCAGGACCCCGCAGGCAGGCAAGGGCATTTTGAAACTGACCAGGCAGCAACAGACGCGAGGGTGGGCCCGCAACAGGAACAATGGAAAGGGGATCGGCAATTCTCGCCATCTCAAGGAACAATGCGTCCTGTGATGGGACCATTGACACCCACCATCAGAGCGCTTAGAAACAACCAAAGGGACAATCAGAGAGGAATGCCTCGTAACAGTCCTTTTGTTAACAACCTCAGCTCATGCTGGAGGTGTGGGTGTAGACATACTGAGAAAAGCTGCAGGTTCCAGCAATTTATCTGGAGGAATTGCAACATCAGTGGACACTTGGCCAGAATGTGCAGGAAGGCTGCAGTGAGGCTCATCTATGAGACAAAGGAACCAGACGAGGGGTCTGCAATGCAGGATGATGCTTGGGGCAAAGCCATGAATGCTGAAGTTCAGCGGGTTCATGTGGCTGATGTCCACAGCTCATATACCAAAACGCCACCCATGATGATGAAAGTTTTATTGAATGGCATCCCGGTGCACATGGAGCTGGACACAGGAGCCAGCCAGTCCCTTATGAGTGCCCAACAATTTGAGAGACTATGGCCACACAGATCTAGCAGGCCAAAACTGGAACGCATTGACACGCAGCTATGGACGTACACCAAAGAGATCATCCCAGTGCTAGGCAGTACAAACTTGGTGGTAACACATCATGGGTCAGAGAACCGGCTGCCACTCTGGATTGTCCTGGGAAACGGCCCCGCACTTTTGGGGAGGAGCTGGCTTGCCGAAATGAACTGGAAATGGGGGGATGTACACGCCATTTCATCTGTGGAGCGAAGCTCATGCTCACAAGTCCTACAGAAATTCAGGGCACTGTTTCAACCCAGTGTCGGGACTTTCAAGGGCACCAAAGTAGTGATACGCATCACCCCGGACGCCAGATCAGTGCACCACAAAGCCAGAGCGGTGCCGTATGTGATGCATGAGAAAATTGAACGTGAACTGGACAGGCTGCTCAGGGAGGGCATAATCTCGGCAGTTGAATTCAGTGACTGGGCAAGTCCCATCGTTCCTGTTCTCAAAGCGGACGGCTCGGTCAGGATTTGTGGCGACTACAAGCCCACCATCAACCGAGTGACACTGCAGGACCAATACCCGCTTCGAGAGCGAGCGGAAGACTTTTTTGCCATACTGGCAGGTGGCAAGCTGTTCACCAAGTTGGACCTCACCGGCCTACATGACTCAGGAACTGGCTGAAGAATCCAAACTTCTGACCACCATCACGATGCACAAGGGGCTATTTATCTACAACAGGTGTCCGTTTGGCATTCGTTCGGTGGCCGCTATCTTTCAGAGGAACATGGAAAGCTTGCTTAAATCCATTCCTGGAACGATCGTATTGCAAGACGACATCCTAATAATGGGTCGAGACACCGAGGAACACCTCCAAAACCTGGGGGAGGTGCTACGCCGACTGGACCGGGTAGGCTTGTAGTTGCAAAAGCCCAAGTGTGTGTTTTTGGCCCCAGAGGTCGAGTTTTTGGGCAGGAGAGTTGCCGCAGGCGGGATCCGGCCCACCGAAGCTAAAACGGAGGTGATCCGCCGGGCGCCCAGGCCCGGCAACAATGAGTTGCAATCATTCCTGGGACTTTTGAACTATTTCGGGAACTTTCTGCCGAACTTAAGCACATTGTTAGAGCCGTTACATATGCTCTTGCGTAAAGGTTGTGAATGGTTTTCGGGGGACAGTCAAGAACGGGCTTTCAATAGAGCGTGAAACCTCCTTTGTTCTGACAAGCTGTTGACCTTGTACGACTCCTGTAAAAAACTGGTTTTAACATGTGATGCATCATCTTATGGGGTTGGGTGCGTGTTGCAGCAGGGTAATGATGATGGCCGACTCCAACCGGTGGCTTGTGCCTCCAGGTCACTCTCCCAGGCAGAGCGTGGATACGGCATGGTCGAAAAGGAAACACTCGCTTGTGTTTACGGTGTGAAAAAGATGCACCAGTGCCTTTTTGGTAGGCGGTTTGAGCTAGTAACGGACCACAAGCTGTTAACATCCCTGTTGACCGACAGCAAGGCTGTCAATGCCAATGCGCCAGCTCGCATACAGCGATGGGCTCTCACGCTGACTGCGTGTGACTACACCATATGGCACCGACCAGGCACTGAGAATTGCGCTGATGCGCTTAGCAGGCTCCCACTGGCCACCACTGAGGGGCTGTCGGAGCAAAGCGCTGAGATGGTCATGGCCATTGAGGTTTTTGACCCTATCACAACCTGCCAGATCAAAATCTGGACCAACAGAGACCCCCACCTGTTCATGATAAAGAAATGTGTTCTGACTGGGGATTGGGTGCCCGCACACGGGACGTGCCCCGAGGAGGTCAGACTATTTCACAGACGGATGGATGAGCTCTCCATCCAAGCCGACTGCCTGCTATGGGGCAGCTGGGTAGTCATGCCCCAGAAAGGAAGGGAAGCATTTATCAGGGAACTCCACAGCGAGCACCCTTTCATTGTGCTAATGAAGGCCATTGTCCGGTCACATGTATGGTGGCTGGGAATTGAATCAGATCTGGAACACTGAGTTCGCAGGTGCACAGCTGGGCAATGCCTCCAGGGAGGCTCCTCTCAGTCCGTGGCCCTGGCCCACCAGGCCATGGTCACGCGTTCACGTAGACTATGCGGGCCCGTTCTTGGGAAAAATGTTCCTGATCGTTGTCGATGCATACTAGAAATGGATCGAGTACATCATATTAAACTCGTGCACGACATCCATCATAGTGGAGAGTCTGCGCACAGTTTTCGCGACCCATGGCTTGCCGGACATTCTGGTCAGCAACAATGGCCCGCGCTTCACCAGCCATGAATTCCAGGAGTTTATGTCGGGTAATGGCATCAAACACGTCCGGACAGCACCGTTCAAGCCGGCTTCCAATGGCCAGGCGTAACATGCGGTCCAAGTCATAAAACAGGGCATGCTCCGTATCCAAGGACCCTCCCTTCAGTATTGCCTATCGCGCCTCCTGCTGGCCTATAGGTCCCGCCCGCATTCGCTCACGGGAGTCCCGCCAGCGGAACTACTCATGAAACGCACGCTTAAAACGCGGCTGTCCCTCATTCATCCAGCCCTGGCAGACATTGTTGAGTTCAAGCGCCAGTCCCAAACCGAGTGCCATGATCGAAACGCAAGGGGGAGGTGTATAGAAATTGATGACCCGGTATTTGTTCTTAACCATGCTTTAGGACCCAAGTGGCTTGAGGGCACCGTAATTGGCAAAGAGGGGAATTGGGTCATCGTGGTCAGACTCAACAATGGGCAGATATGCCGCAAACACTTGGACCAAGTAAAGAAAAGGTTCAGCATAGACACGGAGGAACCTGAGGAAGAGCATGAGATGTTACCCACACCACAACCAGTGGACGAGCAACAAGAACATTCACCAACATGCACAGTCCTTGCGGCCAGCCTGGACAGGCCGGAATCACCTCAGGTGACAGAGATGCATGCTAAGGCTCAGCCACCAGAGCCCCAACTGCGGCGCTCCATGAGAGAGCGTCGACCACCTGAAAGACTTAACCTTTGACACAAAAAGACGTGAGGGGGGAGGTGATGTCATTTATGCAACCTTCATGCAACTGTAACCTTCATGTAACTGTAACCTTCATGCAACCACACTGTACACTGTATATATGTCCTGGAAATGCACACCTTGACCACAGGGGGTGAACTTGTGGGAGCCACTCCTCACCTGGGCACTCAGGTATTTAAAGGGAGGTCCCACGCAGGGTCATCACTTCTTGGTCCTGGGAATAAAGAAAGGCCACGCAGTGACCGTGTCTGCAGTACATGCCTCGTGTGATTCAGTAGCAAGGTGCAGGGACACTACAATGATGAAATGTGTTCTATAAATGCACATTAGTTTGTTTTCTTGTTTTACTTTCTTTCTTTCTTTCTTTCTTTCTCTCTCTTTCACTCTTTCTTTCTGTCTTTCTTTCTCTCTTTCTCTCTTTCTTTCATTCTTTCATTCTTTCTATCCTTTCTTTCCTTCTTTCTTTCTCTTCTCTTTTTCTTTAATTTCCTTTTCTTTTCGACCTGTTTCTTCCTTTCCTTTCTTTCTTCATAAGGAGGGGAAGGTGAGAAGCCATTCTAGAATAACATTTTAATTCTATGTCATTCCTAATCATCATCGTCTTTCTTTAGCAAATTCGAGTTGATTTTGTTCCTATTCAGAATGACAAAAGGGGCTGTCAGCTATAAGATACTGAAATATCTCACGATAAATAGTATCTGGTTCATTAACATTGCTAATATGGACATATTAGAACTGTCTCTCATACAAGTGACATGTCGACTGCACTGAACTCCCAGACATGAGCTCCTGTTTATTCTACACAGTGTTTAATTAAAAATTAATAACAAGCTGCTGCTTTTCAAAAACCCAGTAATGGAGAGTGACAAAATGCAAGGGAATGTTATTCTGTAAGGTCTTCTGTATGTGATCTTCTTGTCGGACCTACTGTTACCTCGGCAGGCGGGAATAATGTCCTTGGTGTATTGCTCAAAAATTCCTCCACATTCATAAATGTAATAAGTCAGTTCATCACCTTTGAAAAGCCCCTCGGCTGCATCTCGAGCTAGAATGCAAGCTACATCCAAACTGGTCTCCTGGACTTGTTTTGATTGCCTAGATGGGTCGGAGAGGAATTTCCCAGATTTTTTTCTCCCCAAATTGGCCTGGGTTTTTTAATCTTGTTTATTGCCTCTCCCAGGAGATCACATGGTTTCAGGTGGGGTGGAGCGTATATGTTGTGATACACAAGGTATCACAATTGTGTGGGACAGGCTTGATGGACTAGATGGTCTTTACCTGTCCGTCGTTGGCCGTATGTACGTATGAAAAGTATCATTTTATAATCCATCTGGAAGTAGAAGTCCCACCCCACCCCAGGTGTGTTAGCTGTGGATCAGTGAGTAGCTCTCTCACCTCTGAGTCAAAAGGTTGGGTTCAAGTCCCACTCCAGAGACACGAGCACAGAATTCCAGGCTGACACTCCCAGTGCTGAGGGAGTGCTGCATTTTCGGAGAGCCAGGCAGAGCTGCCCTGCTCATCTTCAAAATAGTGCCATGGGATCTTTTACATCCTCCTGAGAGGGGCAATGCGGCCCGGGTTTCACGTCTCCTCCAAAAGATGGCACCTCCGGCAGTGCAGCTCTCCCTCAGCATTGCACAAGAAGTGCCAGGCTAGACTACGTGTTCAAAGTCTCTGGAGTGGGACTCTGAACCCTGACTCAGAGACAAGGGCGCTACCAACTGAGGCACAGAATGGTAGGTTTTTGTACCTAAGTGAGAGAAATCTGCGTTGCGAAACATTTTTTCCAGATCTGAATGGCCGTACGTGTGTCAGGTGATAAGGGGAAAAATCAAGGAGCAATAAATGGGTCATATGAAGGTCCAGCAATGTTTTTTTTTAACAGAGTCCCTTGGCCAGCCGTCCGACCACAGTGCCTGCTCTAAGCAAGATATTTGCTGGATCTTATGGTGATAGTGCAGGGTGGGTGTGGGTTCGTTGGCGGCCTGACGGGGTTAATTTTCCGAATGCGTACCCACAGTGGGGACTCTCCCACTTGTAAATGTTTGCGATCTGTTTCCCAAGAGCAGCCGGCACGTGATGCACTTGATGCCTGCGGGCTCCCTGTGCCGACTTACATCACTGGCCAAGCATCCACATGGCGGAAGAGTCTGAGTGAAAACAGGAATGCCGCGTCGGACCATTTGTCCCAGGCCGCTTCCAGCATTTGTGCCTTCCAGTGACCTCACCGGTGGAGAACGCTATTCAGAGAGCCTTGGTTGAGGCCTCAACAGTTTGGCAGCAGAGCGGAGAGTGGTCGGGGCTGGCTGTGAACAGAGACGGTCTTAGAGTCGCTTGTTAATCAGCTGAAATGTGGCAGGAGCATAATGGGAGATTGGGCGGTCTGCGGAAAGCCCTCTCCATTGTGTCCGGCAGCTGGGCGACTGGACTTCCTCTTTCTCGTAAAATGATATTGCAGGAAACAAATAAGCTCTAATAAGGTAGGTCAGAGCCCGAGGGCTGTGAACTGCGGCCTATTATTTG
Source organism: Pristiophorus japonicus (assembly GCF_044704955.1). Taxonomy (NCBI): domain Eukaryota; kingdom Metazoa; phylum Chordata; class Chondrichthyes; family Pristiophoridae; genus Pristiophorus; species Pristiophorus japonicus. The sequence goes on from NC_091980.1 coordinate 18,684,837, forward strand.
CAATCAACTGCGAGTGAGAGAAGGCAGGCCACAAGTCTCTTGTGACCCCTTCCCCAACATCCCCTCCTTCTCCACACCCCCTCCCCCAAGCACGACCGCGGAGTATCGTGGGTGGAAAGAGTGTCTGCAGTCCAGATTGCTGCTGCGATTTTCTCTCAGTTGCAAAGGTATCGCAGTCTCCGATGATGATTCCCCATGTGGCTTCACAGCTGCCGCAGACTGTGCTTACAGAGCTGAAGGATAAAATCAAGGGCTTGTAACCAAGGCCTCAGAGGCTACAAGGTTACGGCACAGAAGGTAAACTCAGCTCTGGGACCGTCAAATGTGATCGGTGCATTCGACAGCCTCAGCTCAGCATTAGTCTCGGGCTATCACACACAGAAGAGTTGCTATATGTTTCTATATAGGCCTATATGCATTGGAGTTTAGAAGAATGAGAGGTGATCTTATTGAAACATATAAGATTCTGAGGGGGCTCAACAGGGTAGATGCAGAGAAGATGTTTCCCCCTCATGGGGGAATCTAGAACTCGGGTCAAATAGTTTCAAAATAAGAGGCCGCCCATTTAAAACGGAGACGAGAAAGAATTTCTTCTCTGAGAGGGTCGTGAATTTTTGGAATTATCTACCCCAGAGAGCTGTGGAGGCTGGGTCATTGAATATATCTAAGGTGGAGATTGACAGATTTTTGAACGATAAAGGAGTAAAGGGTTATAGGGAGCAGGCAGGAAAGTGGAGTTGAGGCCTAGATCAGATCAGCCATGCTCGCATTGAATGGTGGAGCAGGCTCAAGGGGCCAAATGGCCTCCTCCTGCATCTATTTTTTTTGTTCCTATGTTCTTATGTTTCTCAATCATAAACATGTCGGTTTTCAAGGCCTTTATTGCTACACAGGCGGGCTAGAACAATCCACCACTCACTGGAGATGCTCCACCCCTCCTTGTTTTCCCCGTCAATATTCTCTCCTTCCTGGGGCATGGTTCCGTGGGAAGCAACTTGCCTTTCTGGTATGTCGCACAAGTGGCCATTGTTTGCGTGCAAGCCTGCATCACCAAGGGGCCGATACATACTCAGCCTCACTCCGCTGGGGGTAGCCTGACCTCTGACCTCCACCCCTGACCCCTCCCCAGGGTCGGCAGGAGGCTGCCCTGTGGCATGGAATGGGGGGGGGGGGGTGGAGGAGCTACTCATGCTACTATGGCTGCAGTTTGGTTGGCTGGTGAGGAAGAGGTATGGGGAAAGCGGAGCCGGCAAGTCACTTGCCGATGTGCCGGCACACTGTCAACAGAAGTATTTTTAACAATACCCATTTGGCTGCCTAAAAAGGGGGCCTGTTTTCCAATGGGGCAACAGGCCTGGACACAAACCTGGGCCTCCAGTTGGGCCTCACTTCCACTGTCACTTGCACAACAACAACTTGCTTTCATATGGCTTCTTTAATGTAGTGAAACATCTCTATGCGCTTCACAGGAGCGTTATCCGACAAAATTTGACACCGAGCCGCAGAAAGTGATATTAGGGCAGGTGACCAAAAGCTTGGTCAAAGAGGTAGGTTTTAAGGAGCATCTTAAAGGTGGAGAGAGAGGTAGAGAGGTTTAGGGTGGGAATTCCAGAGCTTAGGGCTCAGGCAGCTGATGTTGGAGCGATGAAAATCGGGGATGTGCAGAATTGAAGGAGCGCAGAGATCGCGGAGAGTTTTAAGGCTGGAGGAGGTTGCAGAGATAGGGAGGGGTGAGGCAATGGAGGGATTTTAAGACAAGGATGAGATTTTTTAAATCGTCAAGTTTATCCTGGCCTCCAGCCCATTCACCCTTAAAGAGGCCGGGGACCTGGGAGCAGGCTCGAAGAGTACATAGGCCGACTCCTGCTCCTAATAATTATGTTCAAAGGATATTTCAGCCATGGGGATTCTGTCCTCACGGCCCTATCCCAGCTAAGGTCCGGGGCCATGTCTGCGAAGGCAAACAGAAAATTCGGCCCAGCCAGTACCCCCATGGAAACACGCAGCCTGGGCTCAGAGCAAGTATATCCATGTTCCCGCCAGATTCACCGCCCCTTCTGCTGCACTCCCAGTGTACATAAAATAAGATTGCACTGATGGTCCTCTGGAAATTCAGGGGTGAAATGTCGGCAGGCCATCCAACCACTGAGGGTGGCATAGCCAAACCTTACCAGCCTAACACACGCACGCCCATTCTCTTTGCAGCAGGAGGCACTGAATAGTCGCCTCTGAGTCACAAGGTCAAGCGTTCAAGTGCCATTCCACAGACTTGAGTCCTTAATCTCGACTGACGCTTGAGTGCAGTACTGAGGGGTTGATGCACTCTCGGAGGTGTGTCTCACAAATGAGAAGATTAAACCCGGCTGTCCTCTCAGGTGGACGTAGAAGATCCCACGGCACTATTTTGAAAAAGGGCAGGGGAGTTCAATCAACATCTAAAATCAGATTATCTGGTCGTTATCACATTGCTGTTTGTGGCAGCTTACTGTGCGCCAATTGACTGCCGCGTTTCCCACATTACAACAGTGGCTACACTTCATAAAATACATAATTGGCTGTAAAGCGCTTTGGGAGGTCCTGAGGACGCGAAAGGTGCTATATAAATGCAAGTCATTCTTTTTTTTTCAGTCAACAGAAGTGGGTAACTTGGGCTAATCGTGCCCCTGCCTAGAGAGTTCAAAATCATTGGCTAAGTTTCATTTAACCGAGCATGCAGCTGGCCTTCAAACTGGAGCATTTGGGGGAGATTTTCGGTTGGTTTGCGCCAACATTAGCGCCAGAGCAGGGCGCTAAGGGGCCACTAAGCATCTCCCGCCCGAGCTCCACATTGTCAGCGCCTGTCGCGAACTTCAGTGAAGGTTTAGCAGCGGAGCTGACAGTTTGCATTGCGCTCATTAGCGCCGCCCACTTAGTGATGTCACCGAATGTGAAAGCAAGTCTTCCTCGATTCCGAGGGACTGCCTATGATGATGATGACCACCCACCGTAAATTGCTAAATTTAGTCTGCTGCCTGGCACAAAGCAGTGGGTCCAGTGACGGTCCCGGGACAATATCGTCCGGAGAGCAAGCTAAGTGCTGAAATGTTAGTTTTTCAACTTCTCTTCATGTAGAAGTGGGTGAGGTTTATTGAGATTTTCACCGGGATGTTTTTTTCATCTTCAGGCGCTTGGATGCCGGCATCCTAGCACCAAAGATTGAGTCGGCCTCCTGCACTATCGCTCCGTTAGCACCTGAAGAGGAGTGTGGGACGCCTCCCTTAGTGCTCCACTCTCCTCTTGGGGGGGCGATACAACCGAATATCACACTTTGAGGCGGTAGACATCGCCCAGCGCTAAAGGTCGCGCCCCCGGACCGTCACTGCCTCAGGGCGGGCAGTACCAAATTTCTAGCCCTTTTTCTGTTCTACATGGATTAGTCCCGCATTTGGCAGCACATTTACAAACTGAGATATGCAGGGAGCTCCACTTCAGAAGCCATTTAAAAGGATTCACTAAAGGATGCACAGCTTCCTATGGGGGAAGGCTTGGGTTGGAAGGACAGTTAATTAAGTCTCTTTTGTGGACAATAGACTTTGGAATGTTGATTTAAGGAAATGTCAAATTAACTGGGCTTTGTCAGTAAAAGGGAATAATGAGATTTTCTAATCCTCCAAAGATAGATATTGTTCCCCGTTTAATCTCCGTGTGAGAGAATTAAATACTATCTTCGCTCCTTAGACACTCTCTATGCCACTTCAACTGATTTACAACAAATACATGTTTGAGGTCTTATTTTTATTAATGGTTGGATGGTTCCTCCCCCATCCCTGCACTAAACACTAGGATTGATGCCAGTAGTACTGGATACCTTCAGGCGAGGAAGATAAAGAGCAACAGGCAGTCGAATAGAACAGTAGCGATCCTGTCTAGTCAACAGCCAGATCTGTCAATGCCTGATAGATTGCAGCCTCTCTGATGAACAGAGGGGTCAGATTTGCTAGGAATGCTCAATTACTTAAGAGGGGGAAGGAGGGAGAGGCAAGTGAAATTATGGAAATTGGGCAACAGATATCTCTCAAAGCATGATAGAAAACCTCCATTATCAATTACAGGGTAGCACACTCGCCTCTGAGTCAGAAAGGCTGTGGGTTCAAGTCCCACTCCAGGAACTTGAGCACACAAAGCTAGGCTGACACTCCCAGTGCAGTGCTGAGGGAGCCCGCCTGCGCTCTCAGGTGGACGTAAAAGATTCCATGGCGCTATTTCGAAGAAGAGCGGGGGAGTTATTCCCAGTGCGCTGAATAATATTTATCCCTCAATCAACATAACAAAAAAAAACTGATTATCTGGTAATTATCACATTGCTGTTTGCGGGAGCTTGCTGTGCACAAATTACCAACAATGACTGCACTCGAAAAGTACTTCATTGGCTGTAAAGCACTTTGAGCCATCCAGTGGTCATGAAAGGTGCTAAATATATGCAAGACTTTCTACTTTTTTATATACATAATTTGGGGTTGCAAATGGTCCCATGAATGCAAAATAATACTCAGTGCGGTGTTAACCCTTATAAGGAAGGAAACAAAAAACCCTGCATTTGTACAGCACATTTTCTCATCTCCCAGAAGCATAGTGTTTTGAAGTGCTGTACCTGTTGTTAAGTAGGCTAACGTGGCAGCCATTTTGTGTGCAACAGGTAATGAGATGACTGATCAGAGGGAGGTATTATTTGAGGGTGGAATGATGGCTAGATCCCTTGAACAACTCCCATATTCTTTGAAAGAATGCCAGGGGATTTAATGTCCACCCAGCCTCAGTTTGATGCATGGTCTGAGGAACAGCAGCCCCAACAGTGTTGCTCTCTCTTCACACTTTGTAATCTTCGGACCATACGAGACTCCCAAAACAAGTGCGCTACTCCGAGCTCTGACACGGCAAGCGAGCTCCAGGTGGGCAGAGGGAACGCTTCAAGGACACCTCTCAAAGCCTCCTTGAAAAAGTGCAACATCCCCACTGACACCTGGGAATCCCTGGCCCAAGACTGCTCAAAGTGGAGAAACATCCAGGAAGGCGCCGAGCACCTCGAGTCTCTTCGCCGGGAACATGCAAAAGCCAAGCGCAAACAGTGGAAGGAGCGCACAACAGCCCAAGCACCCCACACACCCATCCCTCCAACCATCGTCCGGCTTACCTGTGACAGAGACTGTAGGTCCCGCATTGGACTCATCAGTCCCCTGAGCACTCATATTAGTGTGGCAGCAAGTCATCCTCAACTCTGAGGGATTGCCCAAGGAGAAGAAGACCGCACTGGGTTTCGAGGTGAATTTTGCAATTAGTGCTTCAGTAGCGAGATTCGCGTGACAGGAGTAGGCTTCCGTTGCACAGTTTCCCATCTTGACATTTTTAATGGATGGAAATTCATACTGGCTGTGAACCATAAGCACTGATCTCTGTACTTCCCTATGTGATCAAGTCCTGGAGTTGAGCCTAAGCCCAGTATAAACAAAGCACTGGAGTTAATTTCTAGAGCGATAGAATTCAAAAGTAGGGAAGCTATGTTAAACTTGTATCGAACCTTGCTTAGATCACACTTGGGGTACTTTGCACAGTTCTGGTCTCCATACCACAAAAAGAATATAGAGACACTGGAGAAGGTGCCAAAAAAAAATAGATTTACAAGTATGATTCTGTTATGAATGTAACCCTAGGCAACCTGTATCATACCACCACCAGAGGGCCTACCTGTTGGAGTCTCTAGGGATTCCAGCATCCCTGGGGAGCACTGTATATAAGCAGGCCTCCCATGCTGTACCAGCACTCTGGAGCTTAAATAAAGGAGCTAAGGTCACACTTACCCACTGTCTACAGTGCTCAGTTGCATTACTTCATTACAAGCATAACAGAATCCATCATCATCAACACAGGCACTCTAAAAGTGAGTTCTCAGGTGACTGAACAGTCCAATACGAGAACCACAGTCTCTCTCACAGGTGGGACAGGCAGGCGTTGAAGGAAAGGATGGATAGGACTGGTTTGATGCATGCTCTTTCCGCTGCCTGCACTTGATTTCTGCACGCTCTCGGCGACAAGACTCGAGAAGCTCAGTGCCCTCCCAGATGCACTTCCTCCACTCTGGCCAGGTGTCGATGGTCGTTGAATATATTTCAGAACTGAGATGAAACACTGAACAGGCTGGGGCTCTGTTCTCCAGAAACGTGAAGGCTGAAGGGATGTCCGGACAGAGGTTTTTATAATTATGAAGGGTTTTGATAGGGAAGATGTAAAAAAGTTGTTTCCACTTCTGGGGGAATCCAAAACTAAGGGTCATAAATATATGTTATTCACTAATAAATCCACAGGGAATTCAGGAAAGACTTCTTTACCCAGAGAATGGTTAGAATGTGGAACTCGCTGCCACTCCTAATCCTAACTCTTATGTTCTTGTGTTCTTATGTTCACATATGAACATAGAATTTGGAGTAGGAGTAGGCCATTCGGACCCTCGAGCCTGCTCCGCCATTCAATGAGATCATGGCTGATCTATTACCTCTATGCCACTTTCCTGCACTATCCCCATATCCCTTGATTCCCTTAATATTCAAAAACTTATCGATCTCCGTCTTGAATATACTCAATGACCGAGCATCTGCAGCTCTCTGAGGCAGAGAATTCCAAAGATTCACCGCCCTCTGAGTGAAGATATTTCTCCTCATCTCAGTCCTAAATGGCCGACCCCTTATTCTGAGACTGTGACCCCTGGTTCTAGACTCCCCAGCCAGGGGAAACATCCTCCCTGCATCTACCTGTCAAGCCCTGTAAGAATGTTATATGTTTCAATGAGATCACCTCTCATTCTTCTGAACTCTGGTCTACTCAATCTCTCCTATCACATTGATGTTTGTGGCATCTTGCTGTGCGCAAATTGGCTGCTGTACTTCCTACATTACAACAGTGACTGCACTCCAAAAGTACTTGATTGGTTGTAAAGCGCTTTGAGACATCCGATGGTTGTGAAAGGCGCTATATAAATGCAAGTCTTTCTTTCATAGAACGATCCCCCCATCCCAGGAATAAGCATGGTGAACCTTCGTTGCACTCTCTCTATGGCAAGTATATAAATCCTTAGGTAAGGAGACCAAAACTGTACACAGTACTCCAGGTGTGGTCTCACCGGGGCCCTATATAATTGCAAAGGAGTTAGTCAAGTGTGGTCAGTGCTTCGACGCTGGGGAGGTTGGCCTGATCGAGAACACTGATGTTGGTGCATCTGTCCTCCCAGGGGATTTTCATGATCTTGTGGATCACACTTGATCAGCTCCGTTGGGCTGGCCACATTGTCCGCATGCCCGACACAAGCCTCCCAAAACAAGCGCTCTGCTCGGAACTCCTACATGGCAAGCGAGCCCCAGGTGGGCAGAAGAAACGTTTCAAGGACACCCTCAAAGCCTCCTTGATAAAGTGCAACATCCCCACCGACACCTGGGAGTCCCTGGCCAAAGACGACCCTAATGGAGGAAGAGCATCCGGGAGGGAGCTGAGCACCCCGAGTCTCACCGCCGAGAGCATGCAGAAAGCAAGCGCAGGCAGCGGAAGGAGTGTGCGACAAACCAGACTCCCCACCCACCCTTTCCTCCAACGACTGTCTGTCCCACCCGCGACAGAGACTGTAATTCCCGTATTGGATTATTCAGTCACCTGAGACCTCACTTTTGGAATGGAAGCAAGTCTTCCTCAAATTTTGAGGGACTGCCTATGATGATGATGATATAATTGCAGTAACACATCTTTGCTCTTATTCACAAATCCTCTTGTAATAAAGGCCAACATACCATTTGCTTTCTTAATTGAATAGCATAGATGCACTTAAGGGGAAGCTAGATACTTACAAGAGAGAGGAAAGATTAGAAGGATATGCTGATAGGGTGAGAGGAAGGATGGCAGGAGGCTCGTGTGGGTCCTATACAGCACCATGGACCAGTTGGGCCGAATGGCCTGCTTCTGTGCTGTAATTCCTTTATAATTCTATTTAGTCTCCTGATTCAAAACGTGGAAGTTGCTACCAACTCCACTAAGCTGACAGTCTCTGACGCAAAACACCAGAGCCGTTGTGCAAAATGCCTCATCACGGGGAACGAATAATTGCAAGCTCCTGTACATTGGACGGATCTTTCTGATACAGATGCACGAAGCAAATGCTCACTGTTCTCCTGTTCCACTTATGAGGAATGTATTTGCTTGATAGTTCCAATTTCAATGCAACACTAGAGAACAAGATATCCAACAGCCCTCTCGCAATTCCATCCCTTCAATTCTGATTATGTTTCTATTCTGCCGACATGAAACAGCAAATGCCACTAATCTCGCTTGCATTCCCTTTGATGAAGTGACATCCTGTTGCCACAGCCGTCAAGCTCGGTAACAATTATCCGTTGACGCTGTTTCCATTTCATCTGTTGATCCTGAGACCTGGCTCCATAATCTCGGCTCAGTGCTCTGATCCAAGTAAATGGATTCAGGGTGAAACTACTCCCTTTCTCATGCTGGGCAACACCACTTTAGCCATTTTAGATTTTATATTCAAGAATGAATTTTACTTTGAGCTCACCCAAAACTCTGCTGTCCGTGACCTAACTCGCACCCAAGTCCCGCTCACCCATCCCCCCCCCCCACCCCACACCCCCCCGTCCCTCCGTGCTCGCTGATCTGAATTGGCTCCCGGTCCGGCAACGCCTCCATTTTAAAATTCTCGTCCTTCTTTTCAAATCACTCCATGGCCTCTCCCTTCCCTGTCTCTGTAATCTCCTCCAGCCCCACAACTTCCCCCCCACCCCCCGAGATCTCTGCATCCCTCCATTTCTGGCTGCCCTGCGCATCCCTGATTTCCATCGCACCACCATTGGTGGCCGTGACTTCAGCTGCCTCAACACTAAGCCCTGAAATTCCCTCCCTAGACCGCTCCGCCTCTCAACCTCGCTCCAAGGTGCTCCTCATAACTTGTCTCTTTGACCAAGCTTTTGCTCACCTGGAGGATAGGGAGGGGGTCGAGGCCATGGAGGGATTTGAATACAAGTTTGAGAGATTTAGGGGCTGAAATTCGGTAATGCCGGCTCAGAGGTCCCGCCCCATCCGCGAAATTGGGGTTGCCGCCCCCGAGAGGAAGCGGAGCGCAATGTCGCACGCTCCGCTTCCTCTCGGGGGCGGGACCGGGGCGCTAAACGCCGGAATTTCCCGGCGCTATGCCAAAGGGGAGGGTACGCTGCGAGCTCTGCAATGGGGTGAGGTGGGGTCACTGCGTCTTCACCGCAAAACCTTCAACACAAGGCTGCCACCAGTAAGTCGGCCATCGAGGCAAAATGGCGGCACGCACCTACCCTTTAAGCTTCGTCCCGCGAGCGGAGCGCGGCCGGGTTTGTGACCCTCGAGGCCGGTGCAAGCACTGCCCGCGGCGGCTTCACGGGGTCGCTTCCTAGTTTCCGGTCCCGGGATAAAAAGGTTGTCTGCGCACGGCGATGATGTCATCATCACTGGCGCAGCGGTGCGGGCGGGAGGGGAGTGCTTCCGGTTGGCGCCTCCGCTAACTCGAACGGAATTTCACGGGAGGCGGTAGCACACCCCCAACCCCCTCCCCCCCCACCCCCCCCACGCGAGAAATCGTTCGCGTACGTTAGCGCCCCACTGGGAGCACAAACGGGAGGCGCAACCGATGTGCATTTCTCCCCCAAATTAAAATTCTAAATTCAGCTACTCAATCTATTGTCTCCTCAAGGAAAATTGACTGTTTTTTTGTGAATTGCAATCTAAAGAGTTGAGTAGGTCTTGACATGCCACGTCAGGGATAGTTTGGTAAAAGTAAATGGGTCATTATCTGCAGTTTAGCCTGTCTGCTCGATTTTCACACGGGTTAAAGGAAGTGGGAGGCTAAATTGATAACCAGTAAAAATAATTATGGACAAAGATGAACTTATTCCAAACCATTGAGTTTGATCGATAGTGACTGGTAAACACAGCTACCAGAGCATAGGCCACAGAAAAGCAAACAGTTTGAATTTCTGTTCTTTTTTAAGGAGGTTTCAGGCCCTAAACTCTGCAATACCCTCTACAAATACCTCCACCTCTCTTTTCTCCTTTAAGTCACTCCTTAAAACCGACCCCTCAGCTGTGTCTCAGTGTCAGCTGTGGCTCAGTGGGTAGCACACTCGCCTCTGAGTCAGGAGGTTGTGGGTTGATGTCCCACTCCAGGGATTTGAACACCTAAATCTCGGCTGACATTCCAGTGCAGTGCTGAGGGAGTGCTGCACTGTCGGTGGTGCCGTATCTTGGATGAGACGTTAAACCACGGTCTGCCCTCTCAGGTGGCCGTGAAAGATCCCACTGCACTATTTCGAAGAAGAGCAGGGGAGTTATCGCCGGTGTCCTGGACAATATTTATCCCTCAATTCAACATAACAGAAACAGATTATCTGATTTAATGATTCATCTGAAAGACGGCACTTCCGGCAGTGCAGCACTCTCTCAGCACTGCACAAGATTGTCAGGCTGGACTTTTGTGCTCTGCTCCCTGGAGTGGGATTAGATCCCATGGCCATTGTGCTTGGTAAACTTTGACCGTTAGAACATCCAAACCCGGCTGACCAATTGAACGTGGAGGGTGGGGGTGGAATTCGGTGATCTGGCACTCCACACAGGGAGCAGCACCCACAGGGAGCGTATCCAGGCAAACTGCAGCATCATAGCTCCGATTGTCCGACCTATGCTGCCTGGGAGTCAATGTTCCCATCCATTTTTTCTTGGGTGCGCGGACCCTTCAAAATAGCCTCATGAGCCGTTTTCCCCGTTGAAAAGCCGGCGCGGGAGGTCCAGAGAGCTGTGCGGCTGCACGGCTTAAAGGGAACATTGCTGGGAGCGTAGCTCACCACTCAAAGTGTGGGATTGGCCAATCACCGCTCGCCAAGACACAATGGCACAACAACAACTTGCATCTATATAGCGCCTTTAACGTAAAGAAGAAAGAAAGACTTGGATTTACATAGCGCCTTTCACAACCACCAGACGTCCCAAAGCGCTTTGCAGTCAATAAGCATGTTTGGAATGTAGTCACTGTTGTAATGTAGGAAACGCGGCAGCCATTTTTTGCACAGCAAGTTCCCAGAAACAGCAAAGTAACAAGAAAAAAAACAGATTATCTGATCATTATGTCAATTGAGGGATAAATATTGACCAGGACACAGGGGATAACTCCCCTGCTCTTCTTCGAAAAAATGTCATGAGATCTTTTGCATACACTTGGGAGAGCAGACGAGGACTCGGTTTAACGTCTCATCCAAAAGACAGCACCTCCGACATTCCCTCAGCACTGCACCGGAGTTTCAGCCTAGATTTTTTGTGCTTAAGTCCCTGGAGTGGGACTTGAACCCACAACCTTCTGACTCAACAGTGAGTGTGCTACCCACTGAGCCACAACTGATGCTGGTAACATAGCAAAAAGCACTTCACAGGAGCGTTATGAAACAAAAATATTAGACCAGCCACATAAGGAGATATTGGGACGAGGACCAAAAGCTTTGTCAAAGAGGTAGGTTTTAAGGGGCATCTTAAAGGAGGAGAGAGAGGTTGAGAGGAGGAGAGGTGTAGGGAGGGAGTTCCAGAGTTTAGGTCCCAGGCAGCTGAAGGCACGGCCACCAATAGTGGAGCGATAGAAATCAGAGATGCGCAGGAGGCCAGATTTGGAGGAGTGCAGAGTTCTCTCAGCATTATAGGACTGAAGGAGATTACAGAGATCGGGAGGGCTAGGCCACGGATGGATTTGAAAACAAGGATGAGAATATTAAATTATAAAACGCACCCATCTGCACCCATCTTATTTGGTGCTGGCATGAAACCAATGGGATGGGGACTGGAATTTTGGCTCCAAACAAGAATAGCTCAATCAGGCATACAGATAGATAGACTCAGCCCAACTGCAAACAGAATAAGATTGTGTGGAATGGTGAGTGGCAATTGTAGAGGTCAGATACACTGCACAACACAAACAACATTTATTTTTGCGAGGATGTGGGGGGCATCCAATCAACATAATATTTGGATTTGTGACCTACTTGGTCATTGAGACAAAATGACGGCACACACCTCCCCTTTAAATTTATATTTACATAAATATTTACTGCTGTATATACTATTTCATAAGAACATAAGAAATAGGAGCAGGAGTAGGCCATACGGATCCTTGAGCCAATTCTAACGGGCTAACAGTGAGGTCAGGAGGCCTACACTGCATCCTATGAAACCCAGGGAGACAGAATATGTGGGGTCCAGGAGAGGCGCAAGTTCGGGGCCAGGGGCACAGGGGCAGCACGGGCCAGCCCACACTGCGATATGTGTGCGCACTGGGTCCGTGCAGCAGAGCAGGTCTCCAGTCGTCTTGGGTAATCCTTGCCACTGAACCAAGACCGAGCGCTGTCAAGCCCGTGTGATGGCTGGTGTGCAACGGTCACCACACGTTAACAAAATCCAAGCACAGGCATCTTCCACCCTTCAACATGTAGTTTGGGTCCATCATTGAAACACCTGTGAACTCATCCCTTTTTTGGCGTGGAAGCAAGTCATCCTCGTTTCGAGGGACCGCCTATGATGATGATGATGACTAGGCCCATGGAGTGTGTGTGTGTGTGTATGTGTGTGTGTGTGTGTGTACTAGACCCATGGAGTGTGTGTGTGTGTGTGTGTGTGTGTGTGTGTGTGTGTGTGTGTACTAGGCCCATGGAGTGCGTGTGTGTGTACTAGGCCCATGGAGTGTGTGTGTGTGTGTACTAGGCCCATGGAGAGTGTGTGTGTACTAGGTACATGGAGTGCGTGTGCGTGCGTGTGTGTGCGTGCGTGTGTGTGTGTGTGTGTACTAGGCCCATGGAGTGTGTGTGTGTGTGTGTGTACTAGGCCCACGGAGTGTGTGTGTGTGTGTGTGTACTAGGCCCACGGAGTGTGTGTGTGTGTGTGTGTGTACTAGGCCCATGGAGAGTGTGTGTGTACTAGGTCCACGGTGTGTGTGTGTGTGTGTGTGTACTAGGCCCACGGAGAGTGTGTGTGTGTGTGTGTACTAGGCCCACGGAGTGTGTGTGTGTGTGCGTGTGTACTAGGCCCATGGAGTGTGTGTGTGTGTGTGTACTAGGCCCATGGAGTGTGTGTGTGTGTGTGTGTGTATACTAGGCCCATGGAGTGTGTGTGTGTACTAGGCCCATGGAGTGTGTGTGTGTGTGTGTGTGTACTAGGCTCACGGAGTGTGTGTGTGTGTGTGTGTGTGTACTAGGCCCACGGAGTGTGTGTGTGTGTGTGTGTGTACTAGGCCCATGGAGTGTGTGTGTGTACTAGGCCCATGGAGTGTGTTTGTGTGTGTGTGTGTGTATACTAGGCCCATGGAGTGTGTGTGTGTACTAGGTCCATGGAGTGTGTGTGTGTGTGTGTGTGTGTGTGTGTGTGTGTGTGTGTGTGTGTGTACTAGGCCCATGGAGAGTGTGTGTGTGTTTGTGCACTAGGTCCATGCAGCAGAGCCTGGTCTCCAGTCATCTTGGATCCCCTCGCCGTTGGAACAAGACCTTGTTCTGCCAAGCCCGTGTGGTGGCTGGTGTGCAACGACCACCCCATGTTAAAAGAAATCACGCACAGATATGTTCCACCCTTTAAAATAAATGGGTGGAAGCAGATTCAACAGTGACATTCAAAAGAAAATCAGATAAATACTTGAAGGGAAAAAATGATATGGCTATGGGGAAAAAGCACCGGAAGTGGAATTAATTGAATAGCTCTGCCAAAGAGCTGGCACAGACATGATGGGCCGAATGGCCTCCTCCTGTGTCGTATCATTCTATGATTCTGTTAATAATGATACAGATTTAAACTTCATGCCTGCTACTTTTGAACCAGGCTCCTACACTATAGTCACCAACGATTGACTCATTTATATTACAGCACACCTTCCAAAGGCAATTTAAATAGTGCAACGCTACAGTGTGTAATCATTAATTGTAAATAATTGCTAAGACCCCCCCTGCCACCATGTTTCCAATGTGCAAAGGGACCTCTTCAATAACATATTCGATAAAATAACAAGCAAGCAGTGTAATTCAGAAACAGGAGATGATTAAAGAATTGAGTAGAATACACAATGTCCTTTGCAACTCAATCAATAATGACCCAATAGCAAAGCCAAATTGTTCTAAACACATTCAAAAATTATTTTTGAAAGAGGCTTTTATGTTGCTACTGGTGGCAGGAGAGCTGTGCTAAAGTGGAAACTTGCTAACACCGAAACCTTCTCTCTTCATTTTCCTTTACAACTATGCCACCGGTTAATGCCACCCCATTGGAGGGCCAATAGAAAGCAAGCTCGATTTTCTTTGCTGCCACTCACCTCTGTTCTTGACAGAAAAGGCCAAATCCTGGGCATCATTGGCCTATAGTCCAGGCCTATATTCTGCAGAGTTTATAAGAACGAGAGGTGATCTCATTAAAACATGCAACATTCTTACAGGGTTTGACAGGGTAGATGCAGGAATGGTATTTTCCTCTAGCTGGGGAGTCGAGAACCAGGGGTCAATCTCAGAATAAGGGTTCAGACATTTAGGACTGAGATGAGGAGACATTTCTTCACTCAGAGTATGGTGAATCTTTGGAATTCTCTGCCCCAGAGGTGCTGTGGAGGCTCTGACATTGATTATATTCAAGACAGAGAGAGATAGAATTTTGGGTATTAAGGGAATCAAAGGATATGGGGACAGTGCAGGAAAGTGGAGTTGAGGTAGATCAGGCTTGATCTTATTGAATGGTGGAGCAGGCTTGAGGGGCCGAATGGCCTACTCCTGCTCCTAATTCTTATGTTTTTATGTTCTATTGGAAGTATAGAATGGCTCTGTCAATTGTCGGTGACGGTGATTGTGCCACACCTCTGCCCCATGGCGCAGGATCAATAAATGTGCCTTTAGTTAACACATCAGTACAACTTGGCTCAACTATTGGTGCAACCTAAGGTGGGAAGAGACACACACAGTTTGATTTTGGCCAAACATACAGTGACCAGCATTGAACATCTGCCTTATCTCGGAGGATAGAATCGAGTTTCTAAATAATGAAAGGCGATAAACAGTGGAGGTCCAAAGAGACTTGTGGGTCCAAGTACATAGAGCATTAAAATGTTATGAACAGGTAAAAAGAAAAAAAAGAAAGACTTGCATTTATATAGCGCCTTTCTTCCACAAACGACAATTGACGCTCGATCAATTCTTAATTTTCTCAAAGCACTTTACAGCCAAGGTACAGCTACGTACTGAAAATAATCAAAAAGGTTAAATGCTGGCCTTTATAGCTAGATGACTAGAATACAAGGGGGTAGAAGTTATGCTGCAGCTGTACAAAGCCCTGGGGGTTAGACCACACCTGGAGCACTGTGAGCAGTTCTGGGCACCACACCTTAGGAACGATATATTGGCTCTGGAGTGAGTGTAGTGTAGGTTTACCAGAATGATACCGTTACTTCAAGGCTTAAGTTACGAGGAGAGATTACACAAATTAGGGTTGTATTATCTAGAATTTAGAAGGTTAAGGGGTGATCTGATCGAAGTTTTCAAGGTACTAAGGGTGGATAGGGTGGTTAGAGAGAAATTTATTCCACTGTTTGGGGAGTCTAGGATTTGGGAGCACAGTTTAAAAATTAGAGCCAGACCTTTCAGGAGTGAAATCAGGAAACACTTCTACACACAAAGGGTGGTAGAAGTTTGGAACTCTCTTCCGCAAACGGCAATTGATGCTCGATCAATTCTTAATTTTTACGTCAGAGATTGATAGCTTTTTGTTAACCAACGGTATTAAGGGATATTGGCCAAAGGTGGGTATATAGATTTAGATCACAGATCAGCCATGATCTCATTGAAAGACGGAACAGGCTCGAGGGACTGAATGGCCTACTCCTATTCTTATGTTCGTAGCTGATTCTAATTAAACTTGTACCCAAAGCTGATGTTACTGTCCGTGGCTTTTCAAAACACAAATACACAGGTCATTATTTCCACACATACAGAAAAGATGAAAACTGGCCAGGGAGTCTTTCCAATGCCTCCCAATCACCTTTCTCGTTTCGGTCTCGGGATGCAGGAGTCAATGGATGGCAAGGGCGGCATTTAATTGCCCAAACCCCCTGCTTCCAGATTTGCACCCACTGCCGCAACCCACTCCCTTCTGGCCATGTGTCTGTGTCCTGGCGATTGAAAGGTTAATTAACAATTTTTAATGGAACTTATGAAATCTTCAGTCAAAATGGTGGCCGCAATTTCTCTGCCACGATTTCTGAGCAAACCCAATTTGATAATGCTAATGAAAGGAAACCAGTCATACACAGCACACTTATAATAATGTTCCTTTCACACTTCTTGGGCGCAGAATTGTTACATCATGACAGAAGTGAAGAATAATGTATTTTGTTCATATGCCTGTGGAATGTGCAAAGCTAGGTAAAAACTGGTAGAACTGAGATTTGGGGAAGCATATTTCACGGAGCAGGTAATTAAAATCCTTCTAGCTAAAGCTCTTGAACAGCATGTGGTTTGAGCTTTTTAGGCTGGAGTGAGGTTATGGAGGGGTGGGTTAAGGTTTGTGGGCCAAAGCCTTGCTCCACACATAAACAACAACATCATAAGAACATAAGAAATAGGAGCAGGTGTAGGCCGTACGGCTAATCGAGCCTGCTCGCCATTCAATAAGATCATGGCTGATCTGATCATGACCTCAACTCACTTTCCCGCCATATCTCCATATCCCGTGATTCCCCTAGACTCCAAATAACAATATTTATATAGCAGCTTTAATGCTGTATATATATCTGAAGGCACTTCACAGAAGCGTTATCAGAAAAGATTTGACACCGAGTCACATAAAGAGATATTAGGACAGAAATAGGAGAAGGGCCAAGTAGAGGACTTGGAGGACCCCAGAGGTAAAGGCATGGGACCGGGAAGAGAAGTCACTGCAGGAGATTTTCGGCCTCCAAGTGAATATATAGAAATGGAATCAGACGAGGGCAGCTGAACAACGGAGGGGAGGCATTGGAGGAGGATGCTGTGGTTAACCGTGTCAATGGCTACAGACAGGTCAAGGAGGATGAGGAGGGCTAGTGCATATGGTCACAGTCACATAGAATGTCATTTGTCATTTTGATTAGGGTTGTTTCAATGGTGTGGCAGAGGCGGAAACCTGATTGGAGAGATTCAAACATGGAGTTGCGGGAAAGATGAACACAGATCTGCCAGGCGATAACATGTTCAGGTAGCAAGTTACTAACTGGGTCAACTCAGGGTAGACTATTATGTTGACCTGGGAGATACCGCCCCTCGAGCCTGCTCCGCCATTTAATAAGATCATGGCTGATCTGATCATGGACTCAGCTCCACTTCCCCGCTCACTCCATATCTCACTCCCTTATCCCTTTATCGTTTAAGAAACTGTCTATTTCTGTCTTAAATGTATTCAATGTCCCAGCATCCACAGCTCGCTGAGGCAGCGAATTCCACAGATTTACAACCCTCTGAGAGAAGAAATTACATATAAGGGTAATGAAATTAAATCTGAGTTTGCCTGTGTGCCTCATTGTATCTGACCTTTGCGGGATTATGAGGTTGTACAGAGATGTCGGGGTAGAAATTCAGGTCCTCCCGCAATGGTTCGCATCTGCTGGTGGTTGGCGTGTTTTCTCCGCTGCTGTGAATGTGGCGGCCTCTTGCGCGAAATTCAGCTCTTAGCCGTTTTTTTTCGAGCGGACCGGAAGTTGCTCACAATAGGAGCGGTAACGGTGAGCGCTCGAGACGGGCAGAAGTGGAGGCGGGACGCAGTGTCCGCCGCTGTCAGTCATCAGCGGAGCGGAGATGATGTCATGACGCTTGTGCGTCACCAGGTCTCTCCCCTTCACTTAAAAGGGAGAGCCACTGCGAGCTCTGCCATTATTTCAGTTCGGTCCACTGGGCCACCAGGGAGGGTTTCGGCCGGGCCAGTGGCCTGGCACCCAAAAGGGGTTGCCAAGCTGCCTGTTGGCGGCCCGGCCGAACCCGGGGCATAATTGTCGGCCGTCTGAAAAACGAAGTGGCGGCTGCGGCAGTGCGCCCTCCCCTTGAATAACCATCGCACTGCTATGTCGCACACACTGCAAACGCAATACACCAACTGAAAGAACTGTCGGGGGCATTGCTTGGCGGCCCGAAGATTTTTGGCCCTGAATTTCAATGGCGGTGCGGGAGATCGGCAGTGCATGCTTTGATGACGCACTTAGGAGGGGTCAGCAGCAGCGGGGCGGAAGTGCGGACCGCCGGAAAAAGCAACTCGGAGAATTTTGCCAAAAACGCCCATTTGACCCCAAATCCGCGGCCATTCAACTCCGCCGCATGGCCGGGTCTTTCCGATGGTAAGAGCCATTTTCGGGAGGCTGAATTTCGGCCCCGTCATCACCTCAACCATGGTTGTTCCATGTCGGACATTATTCTGAAGGGCCAGACTGCCATGCTTTCTTCTTCAAACAGTCGTGCCTCATATCATTGACTTGCAATGAAAACATCGTGTAGATTTTCCAGGAAACATGACTGTGCATGCATTGCTTTCTTGCGGTGAATAACATCACTTCTCATTTAGATGCAAATAGAAGTATGTCGGGGGCCTTGGAGAGGGTGCAGAGGGGATTGACCGGACGCGCCAGGGAGGCGGGACTTTGGTTGTGTGGAGCGATTAGACAGGCTGGGATTGTTCTCCTTGGAGCAAAGAAGGTTAAGGGATGGATTTAATAGAGGTGTTCATAATTAAGAGCCATTTGGATAAGAGAAATAGAGAGAAACTGTTTCCACTGGCAGGAGGGTCGTTAACCAAAGGACTCAGATTTATGATAAAAGAACTCGGAGGGAATGACAATATTTTATGCAGCAAATTCAATAGTAATTTTCAACAGGGAATTGGATATATGCTTAAAATTAAAAAAATTGCATAACATTGAAAAGAATTAGATAAATACTCAAAGTAAAAAATGGTAGGGCTATGGGGAAAGAGCAGTGGGAGTGGAACTAATTGGATAACTCTTTCAGAGAGCTAGAGCAGGCACAATGGGCCGAATGGCCTCCTTCTGTGATGTATGATTGTATGATATGACTGGAGTTAAGAATAAAGACTTGGATTTATATAGCGCCTTTCATGACCACCAGATGTCTCAAAGCGCTTTACAGCCATTGAAGTACTTTTGAAGTGTAGTCACTGTTGTAATGTAGGAAATGTGGCAGCCAATTTGCGCACAAGCAAGCTCCCATAAACGGCAATGAATGTAGCTCGGCTGACAAGTGCACCTTCAGTATTGTTGTTCACCTTATTGAGCGAACTGTCAGCTGTGGCTCAGTCAGCAGCACATGACTAAAGTGAATTTGTAAAAGGACCAGATGCGTAATGAGGGGAAAAGGATTACGCAGCGAGTTGTTGTGATCTGGAACACGCTGCCTGAAAGGGCGGTGGGAGCAGATTCTATAGTAATATTCAAAAGGGAATTGGATAAATACTTGAAGGGAAAAAAATGTGCAGGGCTATGGGGAACGAGCAGGACTCTGGGATTAATTGGACAGCACTTTCAAAGAGCTGGCACAGGCACGTTGAGCTGAATGGCCGCCTTCTGTGCTGTATGATTCTTTCAGTCTATGATTTCATTAAATGCAAAATTGAAACTTGTCACTTTTCCAAACAGTATACATAATCAACAATTGAAACCCTCTATTCAGCAGAAGCAATCATGTAGAAAAACAGCTAAATAGTACAGAATGTGTTAAATGAAGTAGAAATGTTTTATCCTGAAGTGACAATATTATACAACACAGGACATGAATCTGTGTACAGTACAGATATACATTTTCAATCTTGCTGGTTGAATGTGTGAGGCTGGAGACATCCCTCGGATTTTTGACAGCTTCAGAGTTCCTGCTGGATTTAATGTGAAGTAGCGCCACCGTTAAA
This sequence comes from Pristiophorus japonicus, assembly GCF_044704955.1. Classification (NCBI taxonomy): domain Eukaryota; kingdom Metazoa; phylum Chordata; class Chondrichthyes; family Pristiophoridae; genus Pristiophorus; species Pristiophorus japonicus. Next base: position 18,704,826 of record NC_091980.1, read on the forward strand.
TGTAGCTTTTAAAATCCCTGTTAATGAGTGTAAACAAATATTTTCACAGTCAATTAATTATCAATTAATTCATACCCAGTTTGTGATTATCCCCAATGCTGGAATAAGGCCAGGCAGCCCTGTGTACGAGTCAATTCAAAGCCAAAATGCCTTTGTTTTTTAAGCTACTTAATATTTTATTTTATTTAATCGTTTATAGGAAATGGGCATCGCTGGCAAGGCCAGCATTTATTGCCCGTCGCCAATTGCCCTCGAGAAGCCGCCTTCTTGAACTGCTGCAGTCCGTGTTGTGAAGGTTCTCCCACAGTGCAGACTTTGTCACTTTGACCTAGTGAACCAGAAGAACATAAGTAATAGGAGCAGGAGTCGGCCAATCGCCCCTCGAGCCTGCTCCACCATTCAATAGGATCATGGCTGATCTGATCTTGGCCTCAACTCCACTTCCCTGCCCGCTCCCCATAACCCTTCACTCCCTTATCATTCAAAAATCTGTCTATCTCCACCTTAAATATTCAATGACCCAACCTCCACAGGTCTCTGGGGAAGAGGATTCCAAAGATTCATGACCTTCTTTGAGAAGAAATTCCTCACTTCCCTTTTAAATGGACGACCCCTTATTCTGAACCTATGCCCCCTAGTTCTAGATTCCCCCACGAGGGGAAACATCCTCTCTGCATCTACCCTGTCAAGCCCCTTCAGAATCTTATATGTTACAATAAGATCCCCTCTCATTCTTCTAAACTCCAATGCATATAGACCCAACGTACTCAACCTTTCTTTGTAAGACGATCCCTCCATCTCAGGAATCAACCTCGTGAACCTTCTCTGAACTGCCTCCAATGCAAGTATATCCTCCTTAAAGAAGGAGACCAAAACTGTACGCAGTACTCCAGGTGTGGTCTCGCCAATGCCCTTTACAGTTGTAGCAGGACTCACCTGCTTCCCTTCTTAAAGGAGGAGAGAGAGATTGAGATAATGAATCACCCTGCCCCCATCCCGCTCCCCCAGATAAAAGAAAAGAGGAAAAATGTCTGACTTGTAATGATGGCACTTATTCTAACATAATGTCTCTTCATTTTTTAATAGAGCTCCACAAAACACAGTCCTAACACTGTGCCTAAGGAGCTACCTAAGTACGTGTAGGTACCTGTCTACCTGCTCTTAATTATACCAGCATTCACCTAAAATACATGAAATGTATTCATGGAACAGTTAGAGAGAAACTTCATGCAATGTCAAAGCAGCACATCTGGTTCCATAATCTCTGACCACGATTCTATTCAACAACAGCAACAACTGTAAGTGGTTTGCCTTAAGCGTTTTCGACTCACCCCCACTTTACAACAGTTCTAGACCTGGGAGTGATTACTGTACTGAACAGATGAATGATTCACGGACAAATACCTCGGTCTCAACCGGCAATGCTTTATTAAAGCTACCTTGACACAACAAAACCACAAGTAAATACAGTGACGATGTAGTACAATCCAATACCCTGGCATCTCTAAACCGCCCCTATCGTAATCCCTCTGCTCGGAACCACAGTGTACTCCCGAATCTGTACCAACCGGCTGGGCGTACCCCTATGGTCCTTGCAGAAAAATCTCCTTCTAAGGCCGGGTTGGGAGAACACACGACACCTCCTCACACAGTGGCTGTGATCTGAAAGATGCGTGGGCAGGGATGATGCTCACCGATTCGTTGGCTTACTCGCTGCTTTTCCTGATGAAAACGTGTCTCTTCTGGTTCAGTACTGTCTATGGGTTCTTCTCTCCATCCCAGATGGAGTGCTCGGTCCTTGTAGAGGTGAAGCAAGTGAGAGAAAAGAGAGAGATATGGCCATGCGGACATCTTTTATATCCAAAGTCTGTTTGCTTTTTCTGGCCCAATAAAGTATTCCTTGTTTCGAGGCTTCTGTCTGAATTGCCCATGTGGCTGAGTGATGGCTGGTGATTTGGTTTTGCTTCCAACCGGTCTGGGGCTTAATGGCTTTCTATTGTTCTGGTTTCCCGCCTCTCGGGGTTATCTCATTCCAGGTAATGGCTTGATCACTGACCAGTTCCCATTGCTTAACAATGGACCCTTTATCTTTGCCCATTACCTGTGATGAGTTGCCTTCTCCTGGCCATTTTAACTTGTCCCAGATCACCCCGGCCCATCAGATGTGGATTTCGAGTACAACATGGAAAAGTACCTGGGCCCCTCACTACAACAGGCTGCCAGCTTTTTTTCTGCAGTGAGAAATATTAGAACGCAATGTCCAGATGTCCGACAATCCTTGGGGAGCCGATGCTTACACTATTTATATTTATAAAGCACCTTTAACGTAGTAAAATGTCTCAATGTCACAGGAGCATTATCTAACAAAATTTGACACCGAGTCATATAAGGTAATATTAGGGCAGATAACCAAAAGCTCGGTCAAAGAGGTAGGTTTTAAGGAGCCTCTTAAAGGAACAGAGCGGCAGAGATGCAGAGAGGTTTAAAGAGGGTGTTCCAGAGCTCAGGGCCTAGGCAGCTGAAGGAATGGCCGCCGATGGTGGAGCAATTAAAATCGGAGTTGTGCAAGAGGACAGAATTGGAGGAGCGCAGATATCTCAGCGGGTTGAGGTGCTGGAGGAGATTACTGAGATAGGGAGGGGCAAGGCCATGGAGGGATTTGAAAACAAGGATGATGAAAAAAATCGAGGCATTGCCGCATTATTTCCGTCTTGTCTTCTATGGGGCAGGAGGCTAAAGACAAGCATAGTACAAGCAATGTGGTAGAAGACACATCATACTCCACCAACCTTGTTTTTGTAAACCAGCATATTGTGCTGAAATGTCATCAAATAGTTTGTTAAATTCTGACCTTTACACTAAAGCTATTGAAATGCAGGAGTATCTGCCTGTTCTGTCTGACAAAGGCAGTCTTGATGAAAGGCCAGTCCCTGCAGGAGTACTGGTTTAGTTAACAGGAATCAGCTCTGACATTACCACAAAAGAATAAGACAGAGAAAAACAGCAGAGAACGCGGCTTAACCCTCTCCTAAAGATTCCAGATACACGGCCATCCAATACGAGTGAGACTGGCATTTCTATGTATCAAGTCATTCAAAGAGCTGGCTGGACCATTTGTGACAGTTTTAGCATATGACGCATTTTTTCTTCAGAGTGTGGTGAATCTTTAGAATTCTCTGCCCCATAGGGCTGTGGAGACTCAGTCTTTGAGTATATTCAAAACAGAGATCGATAGATTTTTGAATATTAAGGAAATCAAGGGATGTGGGGACAGTGCAGGAAAGTGGAGTTGAGGTAGAAGATCAGCCACGATCTCATTGAATGGCCTGCTCCTGCTCCTAATTCTTATGTTCTTATGTTGATATTTGCTTCTGGTTTTCTTTGGTTTTTGCCCTGATGGTTTCTCACCATAAGGCATCGTCCATGCAATCTCCTTCAGCTGGGAGATGGGGAGATGATTGGCCTAGCAAGTCCTCACCTTCTACAACAATGCTACCTTAAGGTTAGCTGAATGCCACTAGCAATGATTAAAGTACGTGTATGTGTCAAAAGCAAAAGTGTAAGATGGGGGTTTCTTGGAGAGGTGAAAGGCCACGTAATCTTCTCGATGGCAGAAGCATTTTAAAGCCACTGTACCAGCTGTGGCTCAATGGGTAGCACACTTGCCTCTGAGTCATGAAGGTTGTGGGTTCAAGTCCCACTCCTGGAACTTGAATGCAACACTCTAGGCTTATACTCCAGTACAGTACTGAGGGGAGTGCTGCACTGTTGCAAGTGCTGTCTTTCAGATGAGACGCTAAACTGATATTTATAAGAACATAAGAAATAGGAACAGGAGTAGGCCATACGGCCCCTCGAGCCTGCTCCGCCATTCAATGCGATCATGGCTGATCTGCTCATAGACTCAGCTCCACTTCCCTGCCTGCTCCCCATAACCTCTTATCCCCTTATCGTTTAAGAAACTGTCTATTTCTGTCTTAAATGTATTCAATGTCCCAGCTTCCACAGCTCTCTGAGGCAACGAATTCCACAGACTTACAACCCTCTGAGAGAAGAAATTTCTCCTCATCTCTGATTTAAATGGGCAGCCCCTTATTCGAAGATCATGCCCTCTAGTTCTAGTCTCCCCCAACCGTGGAAACATCCTCTCTGCATCCACCTTGTCAAGCCCCTCATAACCCTATATGTTTCGATAAGATCACCTCTCATTCTTCTGAATTCCAATGAGTAAAGGCCCAAGCTACTCAACCTTTCCTCATAAATCAACCCCCTCATCCCCGGAATCAACCTAGTGAACCTTCTCTGAACTGCCTCCAAAGCAAGTATATCCTTTCGTAAATATGGAAAACAAAATTGCACGCAGTATTCCAGGTGTGGTCTCACCAATACCTTGTATAGCTTTAGTAAGAATTCCCTGCTTTTATACTCCATCCCCTTTGCAATAAAGGCCAAGATACCATTGGCCTTCCTGATCACTTGCTGTACCTGCATACTATCCTTTTGTGTTTCATGCACAAGTACCCCCAGGTCCCGCTGTACTGCAGCACTTTACAATCTTTCTCCATTTAAAAATAACTTGCTCTTTCAACTCATCCCTCAATCAACCTCGCAAAAGCAGATTATCTGGTCATTATCACATTGCTGCTTGTGGGAGCTTGCTGTGCGCAAATTGGCTGCTGCGTTTCCCACATTGCAACAGAGACGACGCTCCGAAAGTACTTCATTGGCTGTAAAGCACTTTGGGATATCTGGTGGTCATGAAAGGCGCTATAAAAATGTAAATCTTTCTTACATTTGACAAATCGACTGTAAAAGCTTCTATGGATATGTGAAGAGAAAAAGATTAGTGAAGACAAATGTAGGTCCCTTGCAGTCAGATTCAGGTGAATTTATAATGAGGAAAAAAGAAATGGCAGACCAGTTGAACAAATACTTTGGTTCTGTCTTCATGAAGGAAGACACAAATAACCTTCTGGAAATACTAGGAGATCGAGGGTCTAGTGAGAAAGAGGAACTGAAGGATATCCTTATTAGGCGGGAAATTGTGTTAGGGAAATTGATGGGATTGAAGGCCGATAAATCCCCGGGGCCTGATAGTCTGCATCCCAGAGTACTTAGGGAAGTGGCCCTCGAAATAGTGGGTGCATCGGTGATCATTTTCCATCAGTCTATCGACTCTGGATCAGTTCCTATGGACTGGAGGGTAGCTAATGTAAAACCACATTTTAAGAAAGGAGGGAGAGAAAAAATGGGTAATTATAGATTGGTTAGCCTGACACAGTAATGGGGAAAATGTTGGAATCAATTATTAAAGATGAAATAACAGCACATTTGGAAAGCAGTGATAGGATCGGTCCAAGTCAGCATCGATTTAGGAAAGGGAAATCATGCTTGACAAATCTTCTGAAATTTTTTGAGAATGTAACTAGTAGAGTGGACAAGGGAGAACCAGTGGATGTGGTGTATTTGGACTTTCAAAAGGCTTTTGACAAGGTTCCACACAAGAGATTGATGTGCAAAATTAAAGCACATGGTATTGGCGGTAATGTACTGACGTGGATAGTGAACTGGTTGGCAGACAAGAAGCAGAGAGTCGGGATAAATGGGTCCTTTTCAGAATGGCAGGCAGTGCCGCTGGGCTCAGTGCTGGGACCCCAGTTCTTTACAATATACATTAATGATTTGGATGAAGGAATTGAGTGTAATATCTCCAAGTTTGTAGATGACACTAAACTGAGTGGCGGTGTGAGCTGTGAGGAGGTCGCTAAGAGGCTGCAGAGTGACTTGGACAGGTTAGGTGAATGGGCAAATGCATGACAGATGCAGTATAATGTGGATAAATGTGAGGTTATCCACTTTGGGGGCAAAAACATGAAGGCAGAATTTTATCTGAATGGCGGCAGATTAGGAAAAGGGGAGGTGCAACGAGACCTGGGTGTCATGGTACATCAGTCATTGAAAGTTGACATGCAGGTACAGCAGGCGGTGAAGAAGACAAATGGTATGTTGGCCTTCATAGCTAGGGGATTTGAGTATAGGAACAGGAAGTTCTTATTGCAGTTGTACAGGGCCTTGGTGAGGCCTCACCTGGAATATTGTGTTCAGTTTTGGTCTCCTAATCAGAGGAAGGTCGTTCTTACTGTTGAGGAAGTGCAGCAAAGGTTGACCGGACTGATTCCCAGAATGGCTGGAGTGACATATGAGGAGAGACTGGATCGACTGGGCCTTTATTCACACGAGTTTAGTAGGATGAGTGGGGATCTCATGGAAACATATAAAATTCTGACAGGATTGGACAGGTTGAATGCAAGAAGAATGTTTCCGATGTTGGGGAAGTCCAGAACCAGGGGACACAGTCTTAGGATAAGGTGTAAGCCATTTAGGACTGAGATGAGGAGAAACTTCTTCATTCAGAGAGTTGTTAACCTTTGGAATTCCCTACCGCAGAGAGTTGTTGATGCCAGTTCATTGGATATATTGAAGAAGGTGTTAGATATAGCCCTTACGGCTAAAGAGATCAAAGGGTATGGAGAGAAAGCAGGATAGGGATACTGAGGTGAATGATCAGCCATGATTTTATTGAATGGTGGTGCAGGCTCGACGGTCCGAATGGCCTACTCCTGCACCTATTTTCTATGTTTCTATGTAGTATCTCCAAATTTGCGGATGACACTAAGTTGGGTGGCAGTGTGAGCTGCGAGGAGGATGCTATGCGGCTGCAGAGTGACTTGGATAGGTTAGGTGAGTGGGCAAAGCATGGCAGATGAAGTATAATGTGGATAAATGTGAGGTTATCCACTTTGGTGGTAAAAACAGAGAGACAGACTATTATCTGAATGGTGACAGATTAGGAAAAGGGGAGGTGCAACGAGACCTGGGTGCAATGGTACATCAGTCATTGAAGGTTGGCATGCAGATACAGCAGGCGGTTAAGAAAGCAAATGGTATGTTGGCCTTCATAGCGAGGGGATTTGAGTACAGGGCCAGGGAGGTGTTACTGCAGTTGTACAGGGCCTTGGTGAAGCCACACCTGAAGTATTGTGCACAGTTTTGGTCTCCTAACTTGAGGAAGGACATTCTTGCTATTGAGGGAGTGCAGCGAAGGTTCACCAGACTGATTCCCGGGATGGCGGGACTGACATATCAAAAAAGACTGGATCAACTGGGCATGTATTCACTGGAGTTCAGAAGAATGAGAGGGGATCTCATAGAAATGGTTAAATTTCTGATGGGTTTCGACAGGTTAGATGCAGGAAGAATGTTCCCAATTTTGGGGAAGACCAGAACCAGGGGTCACAGTCTAAGGATAAGGGGTAAGCCATTTAGGACCGAGATGAGGAGAAACTTCTTCACCCAGAGAGTGGTGAACCTGTGGAATTCTCTACCACAGAAAGTTGTTGAGGCCAATTCACTAAATATATTCAAAAAGGAGTTAGATGTAGTCCTTACTACTAGGGGGATCAAGGGGTATGGCGAGAAAGCAGGAATGGGGTACTGAAGTTGCATGTTCAGCCATGAACTCATTGAATGGCGGTGCAGGCTCGAAGGGCCGAAAGGCCCACTCCTGCACCTATTTTCTATGTTTCTATGTTTCTATAAGAAATAGGAGCAGGAATAGGTGATTAGGCCCCTCGCGCCTGCTCCGCCATTCAATAAGTTCATGGTTAATTGGATCTTGGCCTCAACTGCACTTTCCTGCCTGTTGCCCATAACCCTTGGCTCCCCTATCGTTCAAAAATCTATCTATCTCCATCTTAAATATAGTCAATGACTCAGCCTCCACAGTTTCTCTCTATCTACCCTATCAGCTCCCCTTAATATCTTGAAAACCTCAAACACATCATCCTTCAGCCTCCAGGTAGGTAAACGCGTAATGAAGTTGCATGTTCAGCCATGAACTCATTGAATGGCGGTGCAGGCTCGAAGGGCCAAATGGCCTACTCCTGCACCTATATTCTATGTTTCTATGTTTCTATTTTTCCATGTTTCTATGTTGCTTTATAGCAGGATTTTGACCGGCGGGTGGAGCGGTAGAGCATCAGGCTGGGAGGCCTCCGCTGAACACCAGGCTGGTTTTAACATCGCGGCCTCGGCAACATACAACCGGCCACAGGGGACCACCTGAAATGGGCCTCGGGAGGCAGCAGGCCTGCGACTGGTTGGCAATCGATTAGGCAGCCTGGAGGCAGCCCACAGGCACTCTGATGAATCACGGGGTGGTAGCGGGGGATGGGTGGCTGGGGCAGGGGGGAGTGGAGGGGGGTGACTACTTTGAGAGGTCTTAAAGTAGATTTTTGCATTCGCCACACAAATGGTTGAGGATACTGTCTGGACCTTAAGTATATGCCGTACTGTGAACGTGATGTAATTACTGTGAAGCCTACTCGATTCTTTATTCTCAAAGCAATGCCTTCTCTCCCTTTGTCTTCTCTCTCCTGGTTCTCTGTATCGGAAGCGATTTTGCTGCTTCTGGTATTGTCCACGGCTGAGCGAGTTGCATGCTTGGCTCCACTCCTTTACAGCATCCTGAGCCTCGCACTAAGTGCAGGCGGCAGCAAAAAGCAGCTGGTAGGGCGAGAAAACACCTTTCGATCCCCCTCCAACACCCCCTAATTAACATCTAAATTGCAGATATTAAATCTTGTCGGCCAGCATTTCTGTTGAGATTAGGAACATGCTGAAATAAATCATCTGGGTATTAAATCCAGTGTTTACAGTAATACTACAGCTAGAACTGAAAGCAAAATCCATGAATGTGAGGGCTAATATTGCGACTCTATTAGCTCCAAATGAGGAAACCAATCAATTATTGGGAAGAATGTTTGATTCCAGGAGGGGTCACTGAATGTTCAGATGCTGCTAGAGACCGTTTAATGCTAGATATTGCGGGGGTCCAAGGGAACACACATTCCGAGATATCTGTGCTGCTCCAATTCCGTTCTCTTGCGCATTCCTGATTTTCATCGCTCCACCACTGGCGGCCGTGCCTTCAGCTGCCTGGGCCCACAGCTCTGGAATTCCCTCCCTACACCTTTGCACCTCTCTACCTCTCTCTCCTCCTTTAAGAAGTAATCTTAAACCCGACCTCGTTGACCAAGCTCTTGGTCACTTGTCCTAATATTTCCTCTCGTGGGGGATCGGCATCAAATTTTACCAGGTAACTGTGAAGCACCTTGGGACATTTTACTAAGTTAAAGGTGCTATTTAAATGTAAATTATTGTTGTATAAACTGAGAGTTCCGGGCTCCTGAGGGCTCCGAATGTCTATTTAGCTCAGCCGTGCACAAGGTGAAGGTCGCAAGTTCGATTGCCAGTCAGATTGCGACTGTCGCCCTTTAAATCTCTGGGTTACGGAGGGTGGAAATCGACCAGGATTCCGCATTCTAAGCAACACTAAGCAACAACAACAACTTGCATTTATATAGCATCTTTAATGTAGTGAAACGTCCCAAGGCGCTTTCATAGGAGTGTTATGCGATAAAAATTTGACACCAAGCCGCATAAGTGGAAATTAACGCAGGTGACAAAAAGCTTAACCAAAGAGGTACGTTTTAAGGAGCGCCTTGAAGGAGGAAAGAGAGGCAGAGAGGGGGGAAAAGGTTTAGGGAGGGAGTTCCAAAGCTTGGGGCCTAAGCAACAGAAGGCATGGCCACTAATGGTTGAGCGATTATAATCAGGAGGGCAGAATTAGAGGAGCGCAGATATCTCGGGGGCTTGTGGGGGTGGAGGAGATTACAGAGATAGGGAGGGGTGAGGCCATGGAGGGATTTGAAAACAAGGTTGTGAATTTCCCTGCGGGAGCTCTGCGTGTTTGAATATAGGATGAGGATGGGATGGGAGCTCGTTTGTGATGATTGTGCGGTAAGCCATGCTAGTACAAGTGCATCTCCTGCCCCATGCAACCGGAAAATCTGGTGCCTGGCCAACATTGAGGGAGGAGACCGGCCCAATCAACCCTTCCCAAAATCTCTACATATTGTTCCATAACAGGGCTACTTGTATGTCTGTTTTTAACACCCACAAAGGAGATAAATTTGCAGGGAAATGGAAAAAGAACAGAGGAGTGGGACTTGTATGGATAGCTCTACCAAAGAGCCTGCACAGGTACAGTGGGCTGAATGGCCTCCCTCTGTGTTGTACCATTCTATGAATCTATCTTCAAAGTCCCAGGTCACTTCTCTAGCCTGAAACCTCCATTCCTGCCCTAACACACTAGCCTAAGTGAGATCCACATCTGGAGGCCATTAAGCCTCGTCTCACTGTTTATGCCAGCTGCCAATGCCACGCTGGAAACCCTGATGGGCCAGGGAAGCCCCCTGGCAGAGGGTGTCCCCTCTCCAGCAAAGGAGCGAAGGGGTCTTAGTCTGAGTTAGGATACAGACAGGAGACTTGGCTCCCAGTAACGTTATCCAATCAGCTGTGCATGCGTGCATTGCTTGGTAAAGCCATACAATCCCTCACCTTCTCACCCCCCAGCCCCTCCGTGGAACACCTCTGCTTCTTCTTCGGCAGTCCCTCGGAGTCGAGGGTGACTTGCTTCCACACTAATTTGAGCTCTAAGCGGACTATTGAGACAATGCAGGACCTACAGTCTCTGTCACAGGTGGGGTAGATGGTGGTTGGAGGGATGGGTGGGTGGGGTGCTTGGGTGGTCGTGTGCTCCTTCCGCTGTTTGTGCTTAGCTCCCGCGTGCTCCCGGCGAAAAGACTCGAGGTGTTCAACGCCACTTTGAGCGGTCTTGGGCCAGGGATTCCCAAGATTCGCAGTGGATGTTTACATTTTTTCAGGAAGGCATTGAGGGCATCCTTGAAGTTGTTTCTCTGGCCTCCTGCAACTCGCTTGCTGTGACATAGCTCGGAGTAGAGTATATGTTTCAGAAATCTGGAATGGGGCATGCGGTCAATGTGGCCCGTCCATCAGAGCTGATCAAGCGCAGTCAATGCCTCGATGCTGGGGATGTTGGCCTGAGAGAGAACTTTGGTGCGTCTATCCTGCTAATGGATTTGCAGGATTTTGCAGAGCCAGCGTTGGTGGTACTTCTCCAGTGCTTTGAGCAGCCAACTGGATCACCAGCAGCAGCCTTACTTGGAACATAAAAACTGACTGCAAAAGCTTCTATAGATATGTGAATAGAAAAAGATGAGTGAAGACAAACGTAGGTCCCTTGCAGTCAGATTCAGGTGAATTTATCATGGGGAACAAAGAAATGGCAGACCAGCTGAACAAATACTTTGGTTCTGTCTTCACGAAGGAAGACACAAATAACCTTCCGGAAGTACGAAGGGACCGAGGGATGAGTGAGAAGGAGGAACTGAAGGATATCCTTATTGGGTGGGAAATTGTGTTTGGGAAATTGATGGTATTGAAGGCCAATAAATTCGCAGGGCCTGATAGTCTGCATGCCAGAGTACTTAAGGAAGTGACCGTAGAAATAGTGGATGCATTGGGGATCTATTTCCAACAGTGCAGTGACTCTGGATCAGTTCCTATGGACTGGAGGGTAGCTAATGTAACACCACTTTTTAAAAAAGGAGGGAGAGAGAAAACGGGTAATTATAGACCGGTTAGCCTGACATCAGTAGCGGGGAAAATGTTGGAATCAATTATTAAAGATGAAATAACAGCGCAATTGGAAAGCAGTGACAGGATCGGTCCAAGTCAGCGTTGATTTATGAAAGGGAAATCATGTTTGACAAATCTTCTGGAATTTTTTGAGGATGTAACTAGCAGAGTGGACAAGGGAGAACCAGTGGATGTGGTGTATTTGGACCTTCAAAAGGCTTTTGACAAGGTCCCGCATAAGAGATTGGTGTGCAAAGTCAAAGCACATGGTATTGGGGTTAATGTACTGACATGGATAGAGAAGTGGTTGGCAGACAGGAAGCAGAGAGTCGGGATAAACGGGTCCTTTTCAGAATGGCAGACAGTGACTAGTGGGGTGCCGCAGGGCTCAGTGCTAGGACTCCAGCTCTTTACAATATACATTAATGATTTAGATGAAGGAATTGAGTGTAATATCTCCAAGTTTGCAGATGACACTAAACTGGGTGTCGGTGTGAGCTGTGAGGAGGACGCTAAAAGGCTGAAGGGTGACTTGGACAGGTTAGGTAAGTGGGCAAATGCATGGCAGATGCAGAATAATTGTGGATAAATGTGAGGTTATCCACTTTGGTGGCAAAAACACGAAGGCAGAATATTATCTGAATGACAGCAGATTAGAAAAAGGGGAGGTGCAACGAGACCTAGGTGTCATGGTTCATCAGTCATTGAAAGTTGACATGTAGGTACAGCAGGCGGTGAAGAAGGCAAATGGTATGTTGGCCTTCATAGCGAGGGGATTTGAGTATAGGAGCAGGGAGGCTTTACTGCAGTTGTACAAGGTCTTGGTGAGGCTTCACCTGGAATATTGTGTTCAGTTTTGGTCCCATAATCTGAGGAAGGACATTCTTGCTATTGAGGGGATGCAGCGAAGGTTCACCAGACTGATTCCCGGGATGGCTGGACTGACATATGAGGAGAGACTGGATCAACTGGGCCTTTATACAGTGGAGTTTAGAAGGATGAGAGGGGATCTCAAGATTCTGACGGGACTGGACAGGTTAGATGCGGGAAGAATGTTCCCGATGTTGGGAAAGTCTAGAACCAGGGGACGCAGTCTTAGGATAAGGGGTAAGCCATTTAGGACTGAGATGAGGAAAAACTTCTTCATTCAGAGAGTTGTTAACCTGTGGAATGCCCTACCGCAGAGAGTTATTGATGCCAGTTCATTGGATATATTCAAGAGGGAGTTAGATATGGCCCTTACGACTAAAGGAATCAAGGGGTATGGAGAGAAAACAGGAAAAGGGTACCGAGGGAATGATCAGCCATGATCTTATCGAATGGTGGTGCAGGCTCGAAGGGCCGAATGGCCTACTCCTGCACCTATTTTCTATGTTTCCATGAAAGGACTGCTGGTGTTAATAGACTGCACTCAAGTGGTTGTGCATGCATCACTCACCCCAATCTCAGCTGTGGCTCAGTGGGTAACACTCTCGCCTCTGAGTCAGAACGTTGTGAGTTCAAGTCCCACTCCAGGGATTTAAACACATAAATCTAGGCTGACACTCCAATGTAGGGCCGAGAGAATGCAGCAGTCGGAGGTGCCGTCTTTCGGATGAGACGTTAAACTGAGGCCCTGTCTGTTCTCTCAGGTGGACGTAAAAGATCCCATGGCAATATTTTGAAGAAGAGCAGTGAGGTTATCCCCGGTGTCCTGGCCATCTGCTCATTATCACATTGCTGGTTGTGGGAGCTTGCTTGTGTACAAATTGGCTGCCACGTTTCCTACATTCTAACAGTGACGACACTCCAAAGGTTCTTCATTGGCTGCAATGCGCGGTGGTTGTGAATGGTGCTATATACATCCAGGTTTTTCTCTCACAGTGCACACAACTCATTTACGACCAGCAACACCACAACATTCACTACCCTGGCCACTGGTCGCATACATCGACATCTGTGACTTTCATCCACCCTCTTACTTCTCGTAATCGCAAGGGTATCTTCCGTGTTGGGCGGGGGGAAGGTGCAGGTGGTTTTCGGTCCTCACCTGTAACAGTGCTCACCCTATAATTATGGGATATCTTCCCCGTGAAAAGGTACTTCTTGGTAACACACTAGACTGCAAAAGTGAGTAGCAGCACATAATGGGTGTGATGTACCGGACGAAGACGTGAGGTGTGGTGATTGCTTGCAAGACTGTGAGGGAAGGAATACCAGGCCTGCTGTGTGCAGGGTGACCCAGTCCACAGGCGTTCTAACTGGTGGCTGTGGGAGTGCAAGCCTGCATTTCTGAACACTTTACTTCGGCTGCGGTCTGGAAATATTGAAAGGGTTAAAAGTTGGAAGATTCAAGATTGGATGGAAAGAGGTTGCTGGACGATCGGAGCCACCTAGCCATTCAAATGTGACGTTCTGATCACCTGGATGTTTACAGTACTTCATGTGAGAGTTGATTAATGGCAGTGAGACTTGGCTTTGGGATAATGAGTAACTGATCATTGTCTGTATGTCTGTACTTGAGTGTACTTTGATACTTTTGATGACATCATCTATACATTAAACGATTCAGAAAGCAGTTAGCCGTGATTGTCTAAATGCAAAGGAATAAGAGTTCAAAGGCTTTATAGATACAAAGAGATGGAACTGGCTTTTGTCACACACACACACACACACGGACACCAGTGACACTGGAATCTTGAAAGATGTGTCATTGCTTGGAGAGCTGCCTTTGCAAGCAGAGAGTTTGTTTAGTATGAATATCTGAATAAAAGACCCGATCCGGCCTTTGCTACAACTGAGTGTTTGTGTAATTCGACGTTTAAAGCAACGAAGCGGATAAGAGCAAGACAGCCTTACAACATATTGGTGACCCCGATGTGATTTTCAAAAGTTCGTTGGCTGAGTTATTCGAAGAAGTGTTTCCCACACATCAGTTCGAGGGGTGAGCATTCTCTTAGTTGTCGTGACTTTAAGGGTTCTCCAGTTAGTAATGGGAGTGTTAAGTCCTGACTCTAATGTACTGACTTACACACGACACATGCTGAAGTCAAGGTCACTCAGGAGCTGCACCTTTAATTCCAGCTCTCCAGTGCTGCACTTGCCTGAGACCTCCCTTTATATACCTCAGTGGGACAGGTATGGAGTGTCTCCTGCAAGTGCACCCCTGGTGGTAAGGTATGCTTATTGTTACAGGTTATATCCAGTTACAGTCATGTATAGCATGGTAAGATACAGTTATAGACAGTAATGTGAGATACATGACATCACCCTCCCCCAAGGTCTTATTGCCTTTATAGATTCTGTCTCTCAGGTGGTCTGCGCTCTCACATGGAGCGTCTTAGTTGTGGTTCAGTTGTTGCCTTGTTGCCTGTTTTTCATTCGGTGTGATTGCTGGTATCTCGCCTGGGCTGTCTGTTGAGACTGCCCTTTCCTCAGGTTGTTCCACCTGTCTGTTCACCAGGTGTGGTGTGAGTTCCACATTGTAGTCTGCCTCTGGTTCTTCAGTGTTATCAGTGAATCTACTTTTTACTTGGTCGACATGCCTCTGGCAGGTTTCGCCATTGTCCATTTGTACAAACAGTAGCCTGTTTCGCTCTTTGTCTGTTACTGTCCCTGCAAGCCATTTGGGATCCCGGCCATAGTTTAGCACAAACACTTTGTCCCCTATCTCATTCCACCTCCCCTTCGAATTTCAGTCATGGTACTCAGTTAGCTTTTGAAGCTTAGCCTCAACAATTTCATGCATGTCTGGGAGGATTAACGAGATCCTGGTCTTTGCGGTTCATTTCATCAATAGTTGAGCGGAGAAACCCCAGTCAACGAATGCAGACGAGATCTGTATGCCAGCAGCAGTCGCGACAGGCGGCTCTGCAGCGTGGGACCTTGGATTCTGAGCATGCCTTGTTTAATGATCTGCACTGCTCGCTCCGCCTGGCCGTTGGAGGCCG
Organism: Pristiophorus japonicus; assembly: GCF_044704955.1. Classification (NCBI taxonomy): domain Eukaryota; kingdom Metazoa; phylum Chordata; class Chondrichthyes; family Pristiophoridae; genus Pristiophorus; species Pristiophorus japonicus. The sequence continues at coordinate 18,720,317 of NC_091980.1, forward strand.
GCTTGAAAGGTGCTGTCTTAACGTGATTTATACCGTGGTCAACAATAAAATCGTGAAATTCTGCGCTGGTGAAGCACAGACTATTATCACTGACCAATATGTCAGGAATGCCGTGCTTTGCAAACATGGTTCTAAGGCTCTCCACAGTGGTGGAGGTGGTGCTCGAGTTTAAAATGGTGCACTCGATCCATTTTGAAAATGCATCAACGACTACGAGGAACATTTTGCCCATGAATGGGCCCACATAGTCTACATGTACCTGCAACCACGGTTTGGTGGGCCAGGGCCAAGGGCTTAGGGGTGCCTCCCTGGGGGCATTATTGAGTTGGGCACAAATAGTGCACCGACAGACGCAGAGCTCCAAGTCCGCGTCAATGCCAGACCACCAGATATGAGATCTGGCTATGGCCTTCATAAGGACGATCTCCGGGTGCTCGCGATGGAGCTCCCGGACAAACGCCTCCCTGCCTTGTAAGGGCATAACTACTCGGCTGCCCCACATCAGGCAGTCTGCCTGTAGTGATAGTTCATGCATGCGCCTAAGGAAGGGTTTGACCTCCTCGGGACAGGCATCACGAGCCTCTGCCCAGTCACCAGTTAAAACGCATCTTTTAACTAGAGATAACATGGGGTCGCTGGTCGTCCAGGCTCTGATTTGGCGAGCCGTCATGGGCGAACCTGTGGATTCAAAGGCATTGATTGCCATGACCATCTCACAGTCCTGTTTGTCAGACCCTTCTGTGGTCGCCAGGGGTAGCCTGCTAAGCGCGTCGGCACAGTTGTCTGTGCCTGGTCTGTGCCTTATCGTGTAGTCGTAAGCCGCCAGCATGAGTGCCCACCGCTGAATGCGCACTGAGGCATTGGCGTTGATTGCCTTGCACTCGGATAGTAGGGACGTGAGGAGTTTGTGGTTGGTTTCTAACACAAACTTGGTCCCGGAAAGGTATTGGTGCATCTTATTGACACCATACACGCACGCGAGCGCCTCCTTCTCAACCATACCGTACCCGCGCTCCGCCCGCGAAAGTGACCTGGAGGCATAAGCAATGGGCTGCAAATTGCCCACATCATTGACGTGCTGCAAAACGCACTCGACCCTGTACGCTGAATCATCACACGTAAGGACTAACTTTTCACCTGGGTCAAAAAAGGCTAAAACACTCTTGGAACATAGAAGGTTGCGTGCCTTATTGAAGGCGTGCTCTTGGGTGTCCCCCCAAAACCAATCGCACCCCTTTCTGAGTAGCACGTGGAAAGGCTCCAGCAGTGTGCTCAAGTTCTGCATAAAGTTCCCAAAGTAATTGAGTAGCCCGAGAAAGGTGCGCAGTTCTGAGACATTCCGGGGCCTGGGTGCCAGGCGAATCGCTTCGGTTTTGGATTCGGTTGGGCGGATTCCATCAGCGGCAATCCTTCTGCCCAAAAATTCAACCTCAGGCGCGAGAAACAGACACTTGGATTTCTTAATTCTTAGGACTACTCGATCCAATCGACTTAGTACTTCCTCAAGATTGCAGAGATGAGAGTCGGTGTCCCTGCCCGTGATGAGTATGTCACCTTGAAATACAACCGTCCCCGGGATGGACTAGAGCAGACTCTCCATGTTGCGCTGGAATGTAGCAGCTGCGACCTGATGCCGAATGGGCATCAATTGTACTCAAAAAGGACTCGATGTGTGTTGTTAGTGGTGAGTAGCTTAGACCCTTTGGTCAGTTCTTGCGTCATATACACAGATGTGAGATCATGTTTCGAGAAAAGTTTTCCTCCAACCAACGTGGCAAATAGGTCCTCTGCTCTGGGCAACGGGTATTGGTCCTGTAGGGAGACTCTGTTTATGGTAGACTTGTAATCCCCACAGATTCGCACGGATCCATCAGGCTTCATGACGGGGATGATGGGGCTTGCCCAGTCACTGAATTCCACGGGAGAAATTATGCCTTCCCGCAGAAGCCGGTCCAGTTCGTTTACAATCTTTTCCCTCATCACATAAGGCACAGCTCTAGCCTTGTGATGGACCAGTCTGGCATTCTGTGTGATGTAGATTCTAACTTTAGCCCCTTTGAAGGTGCCCACACCTGGCTGAAAGAGATGTTCAAAATGGCTTAGAACTGTTGAGCAGGAGGTCCGTTCCTCTGATGACATGGCGTGAACATCATCCCATTTCCAATTAAGTTCTGCTAGGCAGCTTCTCCCCAACAGGGCTGGGAGATCCCCGAGGATAATCCACAGGGAAAGTCGGTGCACCATCCCATTATGTGTGACTGAGAGCATGGCGCTGCCAAGGACTGGGACGATTTCTTTAGTATAGGTCCTTAGTTTGGTGTCGATCTTTGTGAGTTTTGGTCTGTTGCTTTTGTGCGGCCACAGCTGTTCAAATTGTTGAACGCTCATGAGGGATTGACTGGCCCACGTGTCTAGTTCCATGTTGACGGGTATGTAGACATGTAGAACCCTCATCATAATTGGAGGCATCTTGGTGTAAGAACAGTGGACATTGATCGTGTTAAAGGGCAAAAAACGTTAGTGGGAGTTGTGTACAGATCTCCAAACAGTAGTAGTGATGTTGGGGAGGGCATCAAACAGGAAATTAGGAGTGCATGCAATAAAGGTGCAGCAGTTATAATGGGTGACTTTAATATGCACAGAGATTGGGCTAGCCAAACTGGAAGCAATACGGTGGAGGAGGATTTCCTGGAGTGCATAAGGGATGGTTTTCTAGACCAATATGTCGAGGAACCAACTAGGGGGGAGGCCATCTTAGACTGGGTGTTGTGTAATGAGAGAGGATTAATTAACAATCTCATTGTGCGAGGCCCCTTGGGGAAGAGTGACCATAATATGGTGGAATTCTGCATTAGGATTGAGAATGAAACAGTTAATTCAGAGACCATGGTCCAGAACTTAAAGAAGGGTAACTTTGAAGGTATGAGGCGTGAATTGGCTAAGATAGATTGGCGAATGATACTTAAGGGGTTGACTGTGGATGGGCAATGGCAGACATTTAGAGACCGCATGGATGATTTACAACAATTGAACATTCCTGTCTGGCGTAAAAATAAAAAAGGGAAGGTGGCTCAACCGTGGCTATCTAGGGAAATCAGGGATAGTATTAAAGCCAAGGAAGTGGCATACAAATTGGCCAGAAATAGCAGCGAACCTGGGGACTGGGAGAAATTTAGAACTCAGCAGAGGAGGACAAAGGGCTTGATTAGGGCAGGGAAAATGGAGTACGAGAAGAAGCTTGCAGGGAACATTAAGGCGGATTGCAAAAGTTTCTATAGGTATGTAAAGAGAAAAAGGTTGGTGAAGACAAATGTAGGTCCCCTGCAGTCAGAATCAGGGGAAGTCATAACGGGGAACAAAGAAATGGCAGACCAATTGAACAAGTACTTTGGTTCGGTATTCACTAAGGAGGATACAAACAACCTTCCGGATATAAAAGGGGTCAGAGGGTCTAGTAAGGAGGGGGAACTGAGGGAAATCTTTATTAGTCGGGAAATTGTGTTGGGGAAATTGATGGGATTGAAGGCCGATAAATCCCCAGGGCCTGATGGACTGCATCCTAGAGTACTTAAGGAGGTGGCCTTGGAAATAGCGGATGCATTGACAGTCATTTTCCAACATTCCATTGACTCTGGATCAGTTCCTATCGAGTGGAGGGTAGCCAATGTAACCCCACTTTTTAAAAAAGGAGGGAGAGAGAAAACAGGGAATTATAGACCGGTCAGCCTGACCTCAGTAGTGGGTAAAATGATGGAATCAATTATTAAGGATGTCATAGCAGTGCATCTGGAAAATGGTGACATGATAGGTCCAAGTCAGCATGGATTTGTGAAAGGGAAATCATGCTTGACAAATCTTCTGAAATTTTTTGAGGATGTTTCCAGTAAAGTGGACAAAGGAGAACCAGTTGATGTGGTATATTTGGACTTTCAGAAGGCTTTCGACAAGGTCCCACACAAGAGATTAATGTGCAAAGTTAAAGCACATGGGATTGGGGGTAGTGTGCTGACGTGGATTGAGAACTGGTTGTCAGACAGGAAGCAAAGAGTAGGAGTAAATGGGTACTTTTCAGAATGGCAGGCAGTGATTAGTGGAGTGCCGCAAGGTTCTGTGCTGGGGCCCCAGCTGTTTACATTGTACATTAATGATTTAGACGAGGGGATTAAATGCAGTATCTCCAAATTTGCGGATGATACTAAGTTGGGTGGCAGTGTGAGCTGCAAGGAGGATGCTATTAGGCTGCAGAGTGACTTGGATAGGTTAGGTGAGTGGGCAAATGCATGGCAGATGAAGTATAATGTGGATAAATGTGAGGTTATCCACTTTGGTGGTAAAAACAGAGAGACAGACTATTATCTGAATGGTGACAGATTAGGAAAAGGGAAGGTGCAACGAGACCTGGGTGTCATGGTACATCAGTCATTGAAGGTTAGCATGCAGGTACAGCAGGCGGTTAAGAAAGCAAATGGCATGTTGCCCTTCATAGCGAGGGGATTTGAATACAGGGGCAGGGAGGTGTTGCTACAGTTGTACAGGGCCTTGGTGAGGCCACACCTGGAGTATTGTGTACAGTTTTGGTCTCCTAACTTGAGGAAGGACATTCTTGCTGTTGAGGGAGTGCAGCGAAGGTTCACCAGACTGATTCCCGGGATGGCGGGACTGACCTATCAAGAAAGATTGGATCAACTGGGCTTGTATTCACTGGAGTTCAGAAGAATGAGAGGGGACCTCATAGAAACGTTTAAAATTCTGACGGGTTTAGACAGGTTAGATGCAGAAAGAATGTTCCCAATGTTGGGGAAGTCCAGAACCAGGGGTCACAGTCTGAGGATAAGGGGTAAGCCATTTAGGACCGAGATGAGGAGAAACTTCTTCACCCAGAGAGTGGTGAACCTGTGGAATTCTCTACCACAGAAAGTAGTTGAGGCCAATTCACTAAATATATTCAAAAGGGAGTTAGATGAAGTCCTTACTACTCGGGGGATCAAGGTTATGGCGAGAAAGCAGGAAGGGGGTACTGAAGTTTCATGTTCAGCCATGAACTCATTGAATGGCGGTGCAGGCTAGAAGGGCTGAATGGCCTGCTCCTGCACCTATTTTCTATGTTTCTATATGTTTCTATGTTAACCCGCTGTACCTCGGCGTCCCGTGCACTGTTCCAACCGTCTTCTGGTCCGCTTTCCGATCCTTCTGATTTGTATACTAGCCGAGCTGCTGTTTTTCTGCACGTGCGAACCAGATGCCCTGTGTAGTTGCAGTTTCTGCAAACGGTATACTGAAATCGACACACCCTGGTTGAGTGCCTTCCCCCACATCTCCAATACAGACGGTTTCCATTGTTTACAAAGGATGAGCTGCGTCTGGCTGATCTCCCTTGTGCTTCTTTCAATCTGTTGTTGATTGCTCGCATTGTGGGTTGATGAGGTGTGATCGGCCGTTCAGGTGGCCCTTGATTTTGATGGCTTCTGACGACACTGTGTGATGTTGAAGGTCTGCTCTCCTGCCTTTGTCTGTGTGTGGGGGTAGTGGTTTGTTTCACAATGTGAACCCCTTGTTCCGATGCCTTGTTGGTTGTCGTACCCGAAGTATAGATCAGCCTCGTTTCTTCTTCGCCTGCCAAGAACGTCTGTGTGACCAGTGATGCTGCCTCTAGAGTCAAGTTCTTAGTCTCTATAAACTTTCAGAATATGCCTGCGTGGCCTATTCCTTCAATAAATAGTCTCTCAGTACTTTTCTCCTTAGTTCATCGGGAACTCACATGAATTAGCCAGCCTCCGAAGTTCCGCCACGAAGTCGGGTATGCTTTGGCCCACACAGCGTCTGTAGTTGTAGAACCTGTGTCTGGCCATGTGTAGGCTGCTCGCTGGCTTCAGGTGGTCTCTCACCAGTGTGCACAACTCCTCAAACGACTTGCTTGCTGGTTTCTCGGGTGCCAGCAGGTCTTTCATCAAAGTGTATGTTTTCGAGCCACAGCTGGTCAAGAGATGGGCTCTTCTCTTGTCTGCCTTATCGTCGCCCAGCCAGTCTTTGGTCACAAAGCTTTTCTGGAGCCTTTCTATAAAGTCATCCCAATTGTCTCCAGCATTGTATTTCTCATCTGAGCTGTTGGTAGCCATTCTGTGGATTCCGTGATCCCGTAACTCGTCACCACTGTTAAGTCCTGACTCTAATGTACTGACTTACACGAGACACATGCTGAAGTCAAGGTCACTCAGGACCTGCACCATTAATTCCAGCTCTCCAGTGCTGCATTTGCCTGAGACCTCCCTTTATATACCTCAGTGGGACAGCTATGGAGTGTCTCCTGCAAGTGCACCCCTGGTGGTAAGGTATGCTTATTGTTACATGTCATATCCAGTTACAGTCATGTGTAGCATGGTAAGATACAGTTATATACAGTAATGTGAGATACATGACAGGGAGAATCATGGAATATTCCAGATGAGGTCCAGTCATTTCTTATTGAATGGACTGAATTGAAAGGGAGAACTTATGGTATAAGACTTGAAATGATGACAGGAGGATAGAGAGAGACTCTCCTTAGTGGAGAGTGTCCAGTTAAAAAAGATTAAAGTGTTTGGGTTAAAAAGTGATAGAAAGAGAAATGCATTAGTGTTGCAATATCTAATGCTGGGGGTTCAAATGTTAGGAGAAGAGGCTGAGGCTAGAGATAGAGCAGTTTCAGAAATCACAGAGAGCTAACAGCAGCTTGGAAAGAAATAGAGAATTGGCGATTTCAGGCATTCAGGGCAGCCAGGACTGTTCTGACATTGGATCAGCATCTTGCTGATGAACAGAACCATAATCAAGATCTAGAGAAAGGAATATCTAAGCTGCAGCAGATGGTGGTGTTAAGTTGCCCAGCGGAGACAGCAATTGATAAAGCTGGGTGGTATTTGGAGGATTCCCCAGGTCTGAGAGTTGAAAAGGGGATTAAGGGACAGGGAGAATGCCCACCGTTCCCATCAGCAGCTCCTTTGCCTCTTCCAACTTCGGAGCCTCGAACCCGTGTGATTCGCGCGGTAACGTTGGGTACGGAGGCGGAGCAGTTAGATGCCTCTTCAGTTCCTCAGACACTTAACATCTCGTAACATTACACACGACCTTCCAGTAATGCAGAGAGTGGGAGAAGCACACTTGGGCAGACAAGGCGAGAGAAGGATCATTATTCCTTTACTCCCTATGGAGCTCGTGAAGGGAACAATACCATAAGTGGTTTTGGGGATTCCTGGTATGAGCGAGGAGGGCTAAAGTTACAGGACATGAGAGCTATCCTGAGTGATGTGGGACCTGCACCACTTCAGGATCTTAATAAATTTGCTCAGTGGTGGTGTAATATTCTGGGATGGTGGCAGTCAGGGAACATTTCAGAGAAATATGGGTTTCACGTGGTTCTGCGAGCTTTAGGGAATCATCAGGGAAAGGTAGTAGCTTCTGAAACAACTTCCAGGGCTCTGCTTGGTCGAATCATAGTTGCTCAATCTTTGGTGCTCACTCAGGGCCACAGTTAATAAAGCGGCTTGCATTATTACCAGGGGAAGGACCCAGGGAAGCTGGGGAACATATATTCCAGTTGTCTAAAAGTTTGGGAAGTAATTGGATTGATATCAATCATTTCGGGGATGGTACACATCGAGAGATCATTTGACTCTCCTACCCCCTTCAGTAGTTCTGGAAGTAGATGCCTGGGGCGGGGACGATAGTTTTGATAAATGGTTGGCAAGGGTCGAAAGCTTGTATCAGAGAGCTGCAGGAATTTCAGTCATGGAAGTGAGATAGGGGTTACAGCAATGGGAAGGCAGAAGGACCTAAGTGGATGAATCTCGGCATAAAAGGAGCAGGACCAGGTGGTGTCTGGATCCCGACCCGTCAGTTGATAGAGGATAGGGATAGACTGGCTAAAGAATTGGAAAAGTTAAAAGAAAAGCTGAATGACCAGGAACGAGAAGCTCGAGTCACAGACAGGAATGATACCTCGGTTCAGTTGGTGAGATCAGGGGTAGATTCCGCAGGTGACGGAGGATTCCTATCGGGATGCTGCACCTCAACCACACACACATCGTTTCTTTCAGACCCTTACTTCAGGATAGGGGTGGAAGGGCAGCGGGAAATTAACACAGGGTCTGCTGGACAAATGAAGGTTGAGGAAGGGGATTCCCCTCGTCAGAGACAGTACCCCAACACCCCAGATGCACGAGGAGCAGTTATTGAACAGTCAGAGATGAAAGCAGTGGAAGAAGCTTGTTCAGAAGCATTTAAAATTTCTGCAGGAATGGGCTGTCTCAGAACTGGTGAGATGTTCAGTGAAAAGCTCAAATGTGGGAGTTACAAACATGATCTTAAAGGCTGCGAAATAGAAGTTGGATCGTTGCAAATGTCGAGAGAGCAAATGACAACAGTTCCGAAGGCTGAACTAGAGAAGGACTGGATCTCTCGACTGCCTATTCAGTATTTCCATCATCCTTTTGTCTATGTTGTTACAGTTCTCCCACAAAGAAGAGGAAATTGTTCAAAACTGTGCAGAGGGCAACAGAATTGGTCGAAGACACCAATTGCGAGTTTACATTTCTGAATGTAAACAGCATGGAATTCAGTCGAAAACATCAAAAATTGAAAGTTGACTTTTCAGTAAAAATGGATATGGTGATCACAGACCAACTTTAAAATGGCATCCTGAGAATCGGGATCTGCAGCAACCCTACTTTGACCCTAATCATGCGGCTATTTGGAAGAAGGAAATGCGGAAATGAGTGGACAAGATTTCAACAGCTGCAGAGTTTGAATCAAGCAATTGTGGACATTAACCATCACACTGCGGAAAGTGAGAACAGTCATGTTTGTAATCTTCACGTTGTTGATGCGTACTCGAAATGGATCGAGTGCATTATATTGAATTTGTGCACGACATCCACCACAGTGGAGAGTCTGCGTGCGGTCTTTGCGACCCACGGCTTGCCAGACATCCTAGTTAGCGACAACGGCCTGTGTTTCACTAGCTATGAATTCCGGGAATTCATGTCAGGTACTGGCATCAAACATGTCAGGACAGCGCCATTCAAGCCGGCTTCCAATGGCCAGGCGGAACGTGCGGTCCAAATCATAAAGCAAGGCATGCACCGGATTCAAGGACCATCCCTTCAATACCGTCTATCGCGCCTCCTGCTGGCCTACAGGTCCCGACCACACTCGCTCACGGGGTTCCCGCCAGCGGAACTACTCGTGAAACGTACATTAAAACTCGGCTGTTCCTCATTCATCCAGTCTGGTCAGACATTGTTGAGGGCAAGCGCCAATCCCAAAATGAGTGCCACGACCGTAACTCAAAGGGGAGATGGATAGAAATCGATGACCCTGTATTTGTTCTTAATCAGGCTGTGGGGCCCAAGTGGCTCGAGGGTACTGTAATTTGTAAGGAGGGTCAGACTCAACAATAGGCAGGTATGCCGCAAGCATCTGGACCAAGTAAAAAAAAGGTTCAGCATGGATACTGAGGAACCTGAGGAAAATCATGAGATGCTGCCCACACCACTGCCAGAGAACAAATAACAAGAACCGTCAGCAGCATGCACAGTCCCTGCGGCCAGCCCGGACGAGCTGGAATCACCACAGGTGACAGAGATGCATGCCAAGGCTCAACAACCAGAGCCCCAACTGCGGCGCTCCACGAGAGAGCGTCGATCGCCTGAAAGACTCAATATTTGACCCAAAGACGTTGGGGGGAGGTGATGTCATGTTTGTAACATTCACATAACTGCAACCTGTATGTAACAACACTGGACACTGTATACACCCAAGAAATGCACACCTTGACCACAGGGGGTGAACTTGTGGGAGACACTCCTCACCTGGCCATCCAGGTACATAAAGGGAGGTCCTACACAGGGTCATCACTTCTTGCTCCTGGAAATAAAGGTACAGGTCACAGAGTGACCTTGTCTCATGTGCCTCGTGTTGATTTGCTGTAGTGTGTAAGGACACAACAAGAACATTCGCACAACTTTGGAAAATGTTACCCAGATAAGGCCCGCAGCGAGGCAAAGAGAAGAAGTGGGGAAATGTGGGAGTGCAAGCCCACATTTCTGAACGCTTTGCTTCGGCCGCGGTCTGGAAATATCGAAAGGGTTAAAAGTTGGAAGATTCAAGATTGGATGGAAAGAGGTTGCTGGACGATCGGAGCCACCTAGTCATTCAAATGTGACGTTCTGATCACCTGGATGTTTACAGTACTTCATGGTCGCAGTCGATTTATAGCAATGAGACTTGACTTTGGGATAATGAGTAGCTGGTCATTGTCTGTATGTCTGTATTTGAGTGTACCTTGTTACTATTTGATGACATCATCTGTATGTTAAATGATTCAGAAAACAGTTAGCCATGATTGCCTAAATGCAAAGAAATAAAATACTTTTTAGGTATAAAGAGATGGAACTGGCTTTTGTCATACACACACACGGACACCAGTGACACTGGAATCTTGAAAGGTGTGTCATTTCTTGGAGAGCTGCCTTTGCAAGCAGAGAGTTTGTTTAGTATGAATGTCTGAATAAAAGACCCAATCCGGCCTTTGCTGCAACTGAGTGCGTGCGTGTAATTTAACATTTAAAGCAACGAAGCGAAAAAGAGCAAGACAGCCTTACAACAGTGGCCATTAAAGGGACCTCTGGTGGCTGCCACCATAAAATAAAGTTTTTTGAAAGATGCTTACCTGAATGTGGAACCATGGGGTGTAGGAGTGCCCCTCCTGGCTCCATTACAGGGCCAATAACTAGTGCTGACCCCCACTCAGCTCCCTCTCTCCCAATTACCTCCCTCCTCTCACAATCACCTTTACCCCCTCCCAATCACCTCCCTCCTCCCAATCACCTTCCTTCTCTCTCGATTACTTCCGCCCTCTCCCAATCACCTCCCTCCTCTCCCAATCACCTCCCTCCTCTCACAATCACCTCCCTCCTCTCCCAATCATCTCCATCCTCTTCCACCCATCTCTCTCCCCTCCCAATCACTTCAACCTCCTTCCAATCACATCCTCCCTCTCCCAATCATCTCCTCCCACTCCCAATCACCTCCAGCCCCTACCAATCACCTCCACCCCATCCCAATCACCTCTTCCCACTCCCAAACATCTCCTGCCCCTCCCAATCACCTCTTTCTTCCCAATCTCCTGCCCCTCCCAATCACCTCTTTCTTCCCAATCACCTCCCCCTCCCAATCACCTCTAGCCTCTCCCAATCACATTCAGCCCCTCCCCATCACCTTCAGCCCCTCCCAATCACCTCTTCCCACTCCCAAACACCTCCAGCCCCTCCCAATCACCTCTTTCCTCCCAATCACCTACCCCTTTCCAATCGCCTCCATTTCCACTGTCACCCCGATCGGATCCACAGCTCGCCGGTCTAACTAGAATGAGGCCTGAGTGGAGCAATAGCAAGTAGGCCTCAGGCCTCCCCATATTGGCACAGGGATCGTTCCCTGCACCAAGTTTGCGCTGGCAAGCCGGTGCTATCCAATCTCACCCCCAAGACCTCTGACCCAGGAGCAAGAGTTTTACTAACTGAGCCGTACAGATATTCTGTGTTGTGTCGATAATATAAGTTTCCACAGGCCACTGTCTGACCTACATCACTGTCTCCTCCAACACTCAGCAAATGTTAGGGTGCAGTCAGGCTATATCTATAGTGCTGCCTCTCTGTCCCTATCTCTGTAACCTCCTCCAACCCTACAACCCTCCACGATATCTGCGCTCCTCCAATTCTGGCCTCTTGCGCCTCCTGTGATACTGCGATTCCAAAATGTGTTCATCAACATGGAGTGAAGTTTCATCACCCAGGGCCATTTGTTTTGCAGTGACTGAGTAAATCAAATTCTATTTTTATTTCAGAGTATTCTCACCTGGTGTTTTGGGGTCAAATTCCATGGTTTTCCCATTAAACTATAAGCCAGTGGCTTTGGATGATTCATGACTAACCTTTCAACATCTCCTGTGTGTCTGAGATTGACTAAACCTATCACTGATGAGATGTTCCCATCCAATAGCCAAGGCCGGCGACTCATCTCAACAACTAGTAACAGTGAGAGTTGGACTCCCAAGTGCTCGGCACCCCAGGGTCTTGAGTCCGCGACCATCCGCTTGGGAGGCAGCTGTTCTGTTACTGCCTAACTGGCTCACTCAGTTGTAAAAAACTTAACAATTTTGGGTGGAACTTCACCAGAGATGACAGAAAGCAGCATCGGAGGTGGGACCTGCGCCCTTTTCGAAAATAAATGATGCGGCGGTATTCATCTATCTAATTCAGCAACCTCGTTCACAGGAGGCAAACAGATAGATGCCCCTCCCAATCACCTCTTTCCTCCCAATCACCTCCCCCTCCCAATCACCTCTAGCCTCTTCCAATCATCTCCAGCCCTTCCCAATCACCTCCAGTCCCTCCCAAAGGAGCCCTCATTGAAACTTACAAAAATATCATATTGGTGTAATATTGAGTGCTCTTTCCCTCAATTCAACAGTGACTACACTCCAAAAGTACTTCTAAGGCTGCAAAGTGCTTTGAGACGTCCATTGCTCATGAAACTCGCTATATAAATGCAAATCTTTCTTTTTTCTTTCTCTTCAGGAAGAGGAACTGTTAGTGAATTTGAAGATGCAGTATCCCTTGCCCTTGACCTATGCCATGCTTGACCTACGTGTGCCTGATACATTCCAGCGGCGACATGGAATTCATATACACCAACATTTTGCAAGCAATTAAGAAAGAAAATGGTATGTTGGTCTTTATTACAAGAGTAAAAGAGTAAAGATGTCTTACTGCAATTACATAGGGCCCTGATGAGACCGCACCTGGAGTATTGTGTACAGTTTTGCTCTCCTTACCTAAGGAAGGATATACTAGCCATTGAAGGAGTGCAATAAAGGTTCAGCAGACTGATTCCTGGGCTGGGGGGATTGTCCTATGAGGAGATATTGAGTAGTCTAGCCCTATAGTCTCTAGAGTTTAGAAGAGTGAAAGGTGCCCTCATTGAAACATACAAAATTCTTACAGGGCTTGACAGGGTAGATGCAGGGAGGATGTTTCCCCTGGCTGGGGAGTCTGGAACCAGGGGTCACAGTCTCAGAATAAAGGGTCGGCCATTTAAGACTGAGATGAGGAGAAGCTTCTTCATTCAGAGGGTGGTGAATCTCTACCCCAGAGGATTGTGGAGGCTCAGTCTTTGAGTATACTCAAGGCAGAGATCAATAGATTTTTTGGATATTAAGAGAATCAAGGGATATGGAGATAGTGGAGGCAAGTGGATTTGAGGGAGAAGATCAGCCATGATCTTATTGAATGGCGGAACACAGAGGAGGCCATTTGCCCCATCGCACCTATGCCAGCTCTTTGAAAGAGCTATCCAATTAATCCCATTCACCCCGTTCTATTAAACTATTCAAGGCAGATTCAGTCGAGTAGAATCCGATTCGTTGACACCTGAAATGTCCTGTTTCAGATTTCCAACAGTTGTAGTTCCTTTCTCTATTTATGATATAACACCCCAGGTGATGAATCCTAGAGTGTAAGCTGCACACTGGAGGCCGTTCGGCCAATCGTGCCTGTGCCAGCTCTTTGAAAGAGCTTTCCAATTAGTCCCACTCTTTCCCCATAGCTCTGCAAATTTTTTTCCCTTTCAAGTATGTATTCAAATCCCTTTTGAATGTTATCCTTCAATGTGCTTCCACCGCCCGTTCAGACAGCGCATTCTAGATCATAACAACTCGCTGCGTAAAAAAATAATTCTGCTCATCTCCCCTCTAATTCTTTTGCCAATTACCTTCAATCTGTGTCCTCTGGCTACCGACCCTCCTGCCTGCGGAAGCAGTTTTTCCGTATTTACTCTATTGAAATCCATGATGACTTTGAACACCTCTATTAAATCTTCCCTTAACCTTCCCCGCTCGAGTGCTTACTTCGCATTGATGCTCACAATAGTCGCAGAATAAAGAAAGAAAAATAGCTGCATTAAAATGGAAATCAGAAATCTCTAAGCTTTTGACACTAGGAATTCATCTTTTGATCATGTATTCCAATCCCGCTCGACAATTTTGATTTTTTATCATTGTTCAAAACAAATTAAGATACTTAGCTCCGTATTCGCATATAGATTTTCCGAATGAACTTCATTAATAACTTTTTCAACGAAGAATTTAGTGTGTCATAGACATTCCTGAAGAATAGTCTGTGCACCACCCTTGGGTGATGTGACCCGTTGAAAAGTAATAAAAGCTTCTTTTTGACTGAGTCTTTCAGCGAGACCAGTGTTTGATTCCTGGGGTTGGTGAATTGAAATTGCCATTTCCAGAAGCTTTTATCTAGTTCGGAAAGGTTAAACTACTTTCACATCCTCCTGGATATTCAAGGATTTAAACTGAATTCTGTCAGCTCTGCCTCTCGAACTCTACAATTTTCACAATTTGATAGAAAAAGATGAGGGGTGAAATTAGTTTGATCCCTTATCTGAAATGCAGACTCGCGCTCTTCCCAGTGATTGGAATCTTCTCTGCTGGTTCTGCCTCCATCTGCATGCTGACTCTTTTTCTCTCGCTGCCTTGTTTTATTCTGTCTTTCATTTCACAGCCTCTATTTATGATTGTCTTTTCCCTTCTTTTATCATTGTTTTTTGTGCCTTATTTGCTCTCCTCCTCTCCGCTTACTGAGGTACAATTCCATGGGAGCTGACATTCCTCTGCTTACAACTATTTTGGCAGAAACTTTCATTCAAATGCCCCCTTGTTTTTTTTTTGAGGGCACCAAAAACACAAATTAACAATTGAACATAAAGGGAACCCTTGTCGAATCAAATCAAATTAAATCAAATGAAAATTCTGTTCCCGGTTGAAATGATGCACTCCAGTCCCTCCGGCGCCCACCTCTCGCGGAAGGCCGCGGGCGTACCGGTGGACAACGCGCGCTCCATCTCCAGGGACAGCCTGGCTCGGATGTAACCACGGAAGAGAGGCAGGCAGTCGGGCTGAACGACCCCCTCGACCGCCCTCTGCTTATAGCTCCATAACATGGTCTGTCTCCGCCTCCTGCCTCAGCTCATCTGCTGCGGAAACCCTCATCCATGCCTTTGTTGCATCTGTACGCAACTATTCCAATGCTCTCCTGGCTGGCCTCCCATATTCCGCCCTCCCTAAACTTGGCCTCATCCGAAAAGCTGCTGTCTAAATCCTAACTCGTACCAAGTCCCGTTTAACCTTCATCGTCATCATCATCATCATCATCATCATAGGCAATCCCTCAAAATCGAGCAAGACTTGCTTCCACTTTAAAAGTGAGTTCTCAGGTGACTGTACGTCCAATTTGGGAATTACAGTCTCTGGTACAGGTGGGACAAACAGTGGTTGAACGAAAGGGTGGGCGGGGAGCCTGGTTTGCTGCTCTTCCCACTGCCTGCATTTGTCCTCCGCATGCTCTCGGCGACGAGGCTCAGTGCTCTCCCGGATGCACTTCCTCCACTTAGGGCGATCTTGGGCCAGGGACTCCCAGGTGCCGATGAGGTTGTTGCTCTTTATCAAGGAGGCTTTGACAGGGAGCCAACGTAGGTTATCGAGCACAGGGCTGATTGTCGCACCAACGTGAGTGTTCTCAATCAGGCCAACATGCCCAGCATCACAGCACTGACCACACTCGACCAGCCACATTGTCCGCATGCCCAACACAAGACTCCCAAAGCAAGCGCTCTATTCGGAACTTCTACATGGCAGGCGAGCCCCAGGTGGGCAGAGGAAATGTTTCAAGAACACCCTCAAATCATCATCATCATAGGCAGTCCCTCGGAATCGAGGAAGACTTGCTTCCGCCTGTCCCACCTGTGGCAGAGATTGTGGCTCTCATATTGGACTGTTCAGCCGCCTAAGGACTCATTTTAAGAGCGGAAGCAAGTCTTCCTCGATTCCGAGGGACTGCCTATGATGATGATGATTTGAGGGTGTTCTTGAAACATTTCCTCTGCCCACCTGGGGCTCGCCTGCCATGTAGAAGTTCCGAATAGAGCGCTTGCTTTGGGAGTCTTGTGTTGGGCATGCGGACAATGTGGCTGGTCGAGTGTGGTCAGTGCTGTGATGCTGGGCATGTTGGCCTGATTGAGAACACTCACGTTGGTGCGACAATCAGCCCTGTGCTCGATAACCTACGTTGGCTCCCTGTCCAGTCAGACTTCAATTTTAAAATTCTCATTATTGTTTCCAAATGCCTCCACGGCCTTGCCCCTGCATGTCTCTGTAACCTCCTCTCGCCCTACAACCAATATTCCTGTTAAGCTGTGCGGCCGTGCGGCGGTCTGGGGGTCACGCGCAGGCCGCTCAGCATCTTTTAAATAGAAAAAACGCGCATGCGCTGAAACATGAATGGGCCGCGCAGCCTGTTAAAGGGGCCACGCACCCAAAAAGTAATTAGCAGGAACGTTGCCGACAACCCTCCAAGGCCGCTGATCAATTCTGGCCTCTTGCGCATTCCCAATTGTAATCACTCCACCATTGGTGGCCATGCCTTCAGTTGCCTGGGCCCCAAGCTCTGGAATTCTCTCCCTAAACCTCTCTGCCTCTCTACCTCTCTCCTCCTTTAAGATGCTCCTTAAAACCCACTTTTTTGACCAAGCTTTTGGTCACCTGTCCTAATTTCTCAGTATATGTCTCAGTGTCAATTTCATTTGATAATATTCCTGTCAAGCGCCTTGGGACGTTTCACTACCTTAAAGGCATTACATAAAAGCAAGTTGTTGCTGTTGTTGTTGTTGTGAGCTTACAGCGTGAGCAATGAGAAGATTATTCTATCATGGGGAGCACCTGTGGCCAAGCTCAATCAGTTCCGACATCTGTATACACATAGACTTAACAATAGGGGTTAACGGATTTAAATTAGAGCTTGTCAAATGTTCATTCATTTCGTTTTCTGTCATGTTTCTGGATTTTTTGACTATATTGCTGTAGGAAAGGTTACTTTTAATGTTGAGTTTTGATGCATCTCAGACCATGACAAAGTGGTTCACCTTGCCCGGACCAGTTGAGCCAGAGGACACAGCTTGCATTTGAAGGGTGTTAAATTCAAAGCTAATTTGTAGAAACATTTACAGGGGGGCTGAAAATCCCATTAATGTCGGGGGCACAGGGATCTATGCAATAATGACCAGACATTCTGTTTTTTTTTTAGTGATGTTGATTGAGGGATAAATATTGGCCAGGACACCGGAGATAACTCCCCTGCTCTTCTTCGAAATAATGCCATGGGATCTTTTACATCCACCTGAGAGAGCAGATTTTGGTTCAACATCTCATCCGAAAGACGACAGCTCCAATAAATGCTGCAGGAACAATTAAATGTCACATTGTTTAAGTCAAGTAAGGTGACCCACTGATGTGGGGAAGTGTGCAATTATCTTTTCCTTCGCCAATTATCTCTGCCAGCTTCTGCCCTTGTCTGCCAAAACTTTGCAATCTTGCTAAGCTGCTTTCAATATGTTGTCCAAATGGCCATTTGCCATATGTGGGTCTTGACAGTGACACCGCATCTGAGTCCAATTTTGTTGCCACCCAACATGCTAACACACACACACATCGAGCAAGAGGTGAGTGGGTAATGATTCTTAAGCTAATGCCAACTTCAGAGAAGGATCACTCGGTTGATTCCGGAGATGAGAGGGTTGACTTATGAGAAAAGGTTGAGTAGGTTGGGGCCTCTACTCATTGGAATTCAGAAGAATGAGAGGTGATCTTATCGAAACGTATAAGATTATAATGGGGCTTGACAAGGTGGATGCAGAGAGGATGTTTCCACTGATAGGGGAGACTAGAACTAGGGGGCATAATCTTAGAATAAGGGGCTGCCCATTTAAAACTGAGAAGAGAAGGAATTTCTTCTCTCACAGCATTGTAAATCTGTGGAATTCGCTGCCTCAGAGCTGCGGAAGCAGGGTCATTGAATACATTTAAGACAGAGATAGACAGTTTCTTAACCAATAAGGGAATAAGGGGTTATGGGGAGCGGGCAGGGAAGTGGACCTGAGTCCATGATTGGATCAACCATGATCTTACTGAATGGCGGAGCAGGCTCGAGGGGCCGTATGGCCTACTCCTGCTCCTATTTCTTATGTTCTTATGTTATCTTATCAAGGAGCATTGGGTTCAAGTGTAGCAGTCCTTTCATTACTCCATCTGAGATCAGGCACCTCAGAATAGACTGAGGTTGGAATCTTATGTATCTGTATGGATTTGAAACAAGTCTTAGGCTATCTGTGCCACATTTTTAACTGCATATTCAGATGGTGAA
This sequence comes from Pristiophorus japonicus, assembly GCF_044704955.1. Classification (NCBI taxonomy): domain Eukaryota; kingdom Metazoa; phylum Chordata; class Chondrichthyes; family Pristiophoridae; genus Pristiophorus; species Pristiophorus japonicus. The sequence goes on from NC_091980.1 coordinate 18,738,616, forward strand.
GATTCAGCCGTGACTCAGTGGGAGCACTGAGTCAGTAGTCTGTGGGTTCAAGACCCACTCCAGAATCCTGAGTGCAAAATGTAGGCTGACACCTCAATGCAGTGCTGAGGGAGTGCTGCACTGTCAGAGGTGCTGTCTTTCGGAAGAGATGTTAAACCGAGGCTCCGTCTACCCTCTCAGGTGGACATAAAAGATCCCAAGGCACTATTTCGAAGAAGTTATCCCCGGTGTCCTGGCCAAATATTTATTAATTTATCCCTCAATCGACAGCATTAAATCAGATTAGCTGCTCAATATCTCATTGTTGTTTATGGAGCCTTCTTTCATGTCTCTCAGCTTTGTGAATATATGTATATATATATGTATAATTTCAGTTCTACCGCTTGCTTTGTAGCCTGAAGTGGCAACAAACATGAATGTGCTGAATAAAGTCAAAGCCATACTTAATCAAACTTGAATTAAACAAAGTTCCCCGATCGATAGTTTTCTCCCAGTTTGGTGGAGATATAATCAGACGGAGGCTGTCCTGCTGTGCACCAACGCGAGCGGGAGCCAACCTCACTTTGATTTTGGCCATCGCAGAGTTCTCTTCTGCAAAGAAATCAAAGTCTGATTCACTTAATGCAAAATGTAATATGTGTCTGTCTCCAGTTATTTGGTTATCTTGTGCTGCAGTTCAATGCAAATGTAATATCGAGCAATATACAGTAGTGCGTAGGTGGGTTCACAATGGCACCAGAGGCAATTGGATCCGGCCAAAGAATTTCCACGGTGAACGTTGGCGTGACGTGATGAACATTTGTCTAACTAATTATCAGAAATTGGCGGAGATAATTGGCGATGAAAAAGTGCAGACAATTTTCGTGCCGAATATTCAAGAATGCTCCCACCATAAGTGTCGGAGAGAGTCTTTTGTAATTTGCGAGTGAAATTTCCTTTTCTTTGTTATTTATATTCATAACTTTTTGTTTATGATCATGTCTCTTTTAATTTGGTGCCACTCGCTACCACCTCTTGACTTTGATGGCGCCACCCAGTCAGAAGGTTGTGGGTTGAAGTCCCACTCCAGAGACCAGAGCACATAAGCTCGGCTGACATTCCAATGCAGTGCTGAGGGAGTGCTGCAACGTCGGAGGTGCCCTCTCAGATGGATGTAAGAGATCAAATGGCACCATTTTAAAGAAGAGCAGGGGAATCCTGACAATATTTATCCCTAAATCGTTTTTAGTGATGTTGATTATTGGGCCATTATCATCTCGGCACAGGAGCAGCGAGAAATCGTGGAGTGACGTGATCGGGGCCGAGGAGAGGCGTGAGTTTGGGGCCCAGAAGAGGCGAGGGCCCAGGGGCAGCACGGGCCAGCCCACACTGCGATATGTGTGCGCACTAGGTCTGTGCAGCAGAGCTGGTCTCCAGTCGTCTTGGTTCATCCTTGCCACTGGACCAAGGCCTAGCTCTGTCAAGCCCGTGTGGTGGCTGGTGTGCAATGGCCACCACATGTTAAAAAAATCCACGCACAGGCATCTTCCACCCATCAACATGTAGTTCGGGACCTGGAATATTCGGCCCTTCATTGAAACACCTGTGCACTCATCCTTTTTGGCACGGAAGCAAGTTACCCTCAATACGAGGGACTGCCTATGATGATGATGATCACATTGCTGTTTGTGGGAACTTGCTGTTTACAAATTCACTGCTGCATTTCCTACATTACAACAGTGACTACACGTGAAAAGTATTTCATTAGCCGTAGAACATGTTGGGATGTCCTGATGTTGTGAAAAGCGCTATATTAAATGCAAGCCTTTCCTTCATTTTAATCCTTCATCATTTATTGTTGTCACAAGGGACTGTCACATCTGCTGCATGCTGCATTGCGGCCACCAAGGAGTTCATTATCTACTTCAGTGCTAAACGCATCCGCAATTCATAAGCCTGAGTCCTTCCAGAATTGGAACACTGCCTCCTATAGGTAAAGCTCTCCAATTCGCTCCCCTTGCATTGCCAGAGATAACACGAATGCTGGGAACTCCTGCTCCACCGCTGGATGTGTGACAGAACCACCCCGTCCCCCGCCCCCGCTAGCGGACGTACATGCGGAGTTTCCGCCGCGCTCCCGGCAACGTTACGGCAGCGGAGAGGGTGCAGCTCCGAGGAAAGAGCTCAAACAATAAGGCAAAAAATAAACTGTAGGCATTACGTAGTATTTACAGCGCAGAAACAGGCCACACAGTCCAGCTGATCGGGTCATTATCACGTTGCTGTTTGCGGGAGTTTGCTGTGCGCCAATTGGCTGCCACGTTTCCGACTTTACAACAGTGACTACACTCCAAAAGTACTTCATTGGCTGTAAAACATTTTGAGACAACCGATGGTCGTGAAAGGCACTATTTAAATGCAAGTCTTTCTTTCTGTGTCTCTCGACCCAACAAAAATCAGTCGATGTATTCAGTCATGTGATACTGTTTTCCACCCTGGTGGACTCCGTGCACTATCAGCCTTTCAACCTGACCGAGATTTTTCAGTTTAAAAAAAACACACCCAACTTTAAACTAACTTTTAGACAGTGTCCAAAGAGTCAGCCAGTGAGCAACAGCTTTTAGGCTGCATCTGAAGAATTGTATTGTGCACGATATCTAGCTGTGGCAGAAATTTGTTGTCATTGAATATCTGTATTCATCTGAGCAACCTGGCCAGATTTGAATGGCCTTCAAGTTTCGCTCAGCCGAGTCAAGATGCTGGAGATGTCTGTTAGCATTTCAGGTTACAAAGCAATATAAGAAAGCAGCACAGCTGGTATCGTTGCCTAGGGAGTACGATGAAGGATCCACGAGATGTGTCTAGCCAGGTAAATAACAGGAAGCCACATCGCAATTGCAGAATCATCGACAAACAGCACAGAGGGAGGCCATTTTCCCCATCGTGCCTGTGCCGGCTCTTTGACAGAGCTGCCCAATTAGTCCCACTCCCCTGCTCTTTCCTCGTAGCACTGCAAATTTTGTCCCTTCAAGTATTTATCCCATTACCTTTTCAAAGTTACTGTCGAATCTGATTCCACCAGCCTATCAGGCAGTGCATTCTAGGCCACAACAACTGACTGCGTAAAATAATATTCCAGCTTGTTGCCTCTTTACCAGTTACTGTAAAACTGTGCCCTTTGGTTACCGACCCTTCTGCCACTGGAAAAAGTTTCTCCTTATTTACTCGATCAAAACCAATCAGAATTTTGAACACCTCTGTCAAATTTCCTCTCAACCTTCCAAGGAGAATAACCCCAGCTTCACTAGTCTCTCCACATGGCTGAAGTCTTCATCCCTAGTAGCATTCTAGTAATTCTCTTCTGCACCCCCTCTAAGGCATTGATAACCTTCCTAAAGTCTGAGGCCTAACCAGTGTTTTATAAAGGATTAGAATATCTTCCTCGCTTTTGCGCTCTATTGTAAATGGTTTCCCTTAGGTGTTTTGGACGCACCCCCACGTTATAACAGTTCTAGACCTGGGATTGATTACTGTACTGAACAGATGAATGAGTCACGAACAAACACCTTGGTCTCAACCAGCAATGCTTTAGTAAAGCTACCTCAACACAGCAAAACTACAAGTAATTACAGTGACGATGTAGCACAATACAATACATTGGCATGTCTAAACTGCCCCTATCGCGAAGTACCCAACGTCTAAACTTTCTGCACAGATTCACAGTGTACCCCGAATCTGTACCGACCGGCTGGGCGTACCCCTATGGTCCTGGCAGCAAAACCTCCCCACTAAAACCCTTCTAAGGCCGGGTTGGGAGACAACACGACATCTCCTCACACAGTGGCTGTAATCTTAAAGATGCGTGGGCTGGGATGATGCTCACCGATTCGTTGGCTTATTCGCTGCTTCTCATGATCAAAACGTGTCTCTTCTGGTTCCGTACTGTCTATGGTTTCTTCTCTCCATTCCAGACGAGGTGCTTGGTTCTTGTAGGGGTGAAGCCAGCGAGAGCAAGAGAGAGAAATCTGTGGCCACACGGTCTCCTTTTATATCCCCAGTTCATTTGCCTTTTCTGGCCCAATAAAGTTTATCCTTGTTTCGAGGCTTCCAGTTTGAGTCCCGTGATGGTGTTTCGCTTCCAACTGGTCTGGGGCTTAATGGCTTTCTATTGTTCTGATTTCCCGCCTCTCGTGGTTATCTCATCCAGGTAATTGCTTGATCACTGACCAGTTCATATCTGATCTAACTCTGACGAGTTCACATTGCTTATCAATGGACCCTCTTTGCCCATTACCTGTGATGATTTGCCTTATCCTGGCCATTGTAACTTCCCAGACCACTCCCGCCCAACAGATGTGGATTTCGAGTACAGCATGGAAAAGTACCTGGGCCCCTCCCACAAACAGGCTTCCAGCTTTTCTGCAGTGAGAAATATTAAACCGCAATGTCCAGATAATGTCCAACAATCCTTGCGGAGCCGCTGCCTACACTGTGCCTCTATTAATAAAACCAAGGATCCCCTATGTTTTTTTAACAGCCTCCTCAACTTGACCTGCCACGTTCAAAACTTTTTGTCCATATACCCCCCAGGTCTCTCTGTTCCTGCACCCCCTTTAAACTTGCATCGTTTTGTTTATATTCCCTCTCCTCATTTTTTGTACAAAAATGAATCGGAAAAAAAGTAAGTATAAAAGCTAATCTAACGGTAAGACAAATCTCACCCCAAAACCGCATGATGACAATGTGATTTTGAAAGTCTGTTATAATACATGAAATCCCTGAACAAGTCTTTCACCTCCTAGTCCTGCAATCAACTGTGAGGGTCTTCATTCCTCTGATGGCAATCAGGACACAGCAAGTCTTCAAAGACAATCTCCAGAGACACATGATCTTATGCCTTAAGTCTTATCTCTTGGGTTAATGGGCTGCACTCTAGCATGAGTACTGTCCAAATCAGGACTTCCTAAGGAACCAATGGACTGGTGTGCTTGAGAGGTCTCCATGCTTAACTACATCAGAGTCACTGTGACACTACTACCTGAAGGCCCATGTCCCTAATCTCAGCATGTATAATGACAGTGGAGGATTTCCTTTCCAAGCTTCTCCCCATCTCTCCTGCAGGTACTAACTTTTAATGGGATATGTTTCCGTGGGTAAACCACTTCATGTGTAGAACCTGGACAATTAGCATTGGCGATCGATTTGTGTGTGTGGAGAGCATCGTGGTCACATCCAATCCTATCCTTCCCCCAAAAAATGTGCAGTCATTTTCATCTTCACTGCTTGGCACTTAACTGGCAGAGTGAATCGTCCATCTGGTATAAACCCACCCCAGCTTCACTGGGAGTGAATATCGGCAGATGCTAAAATGGACAAGCAATCTTCTCTCCTAGTTTACCACTGAAATTTACCCGCGGCCCCCTCACCGCCCATCGCCCCCCTGCACCCCCCCACCCCCACCCCAAACACTCACTCAGGTCATTCCAACAGCCGATGGCGAACAATCAACTGTAGGTTCAGTCCCTTTAGAATCCAAAAGAACAGCAATGGTATCACCTTCTATCTCTTCTCCAGTGAGAACATGCCCAATTTATAAAAGCTTCCCTCATAAGCCAATCCCTCCAACCGCTCAATCACTCTGGTCGATCTTTTCTGAACCCTTTCAGTAGCCACAATATCCTTTGTGTACTGCGGCGATCAGAACTGTACTGACTTTTCCCACCACTTACTTCAGATATGCAGGATGTGGTTCGGTGTTAGAACTCTCACCTCTGAGTCAGCAGGTCAATGGTTCAAGTCCCACTCCCAAGACTTGAACATGTAGGATGAAGCTTCAGTACAATATTAGTATTAAGCCAATGAATCGGTGAGTATCATCCCTGCCCACGCACCTTTAAGATCACAGCCACTGTGTGAGGAGGTGTCATCTGTTCTCCCAACCAAGCCTTAGTAAGGGTTTTAGTGGGGAGTTTTTGCTGTGAGGACCATAGGGGTACACCCAGCCGGTCGGTACAGATTCGGGGGTACACGGTGGATCCGAACAGAGGGTTTAGACATTGGGTATTTTGCGATAGGGGCGGTTTAGAATTCCAGGGTATTGTATTGTACTACATCGTCACTGTATTTACTTGTGGTTTTGCTGTGTTGATGTAGCTTTAATAAAGCATTGCCGGTTGAGACCGAGGTGTGTCCGTGACTCATTCATCTGTTCAGTACAGTAATCACTCCCAGGTCGATAACTATTGTAATGTGGGGCTGCGTCGAAAGCACCTAAGGGAAACCAATCACAGAATCGGTAGTGTTCAGTACAATATAAAAAAAGGAGCAGAGGTGCGACAGCCCGGGAGCAGCGTGGAGGCCCCGACCTGCATGAGAACACCAGCGGCAGGTCGGGGCCATGAAAGGAGCGGAGGTGCGGCGGTCTGGGAGCAGCGTGACGGCATGCCACGGCAAGGTACGGCGCGAGCTGGTGCAGGAGGGCAACGGCAGCGAAGAGTGATGTCACCAATGTCCAGGTCAATGATGGAGCGTGGGCAGGTACAGCAGGAGCGGCGAGAGACTGTGGAGGGATGTGATCAGGGCCCAGGAGAGGCGTGAGTTCTGGGCCAGGGACCCAGGGGCAGCAGGGCCAGCCCACACTGCGATATGTGTGCGCACTAGGTCCGTGCAGCAGAGCTGGTCTGCAGTCGTCTTGGTTAACCCTTGCCACTGGACCAAGACCTAGCTCTGTCAAGCCCGTGTGGTGGCTGGTGTACAACGACCACGCCATGTTAAAAAAATCCACGCACAGGCATCTTCCTTCCTTCAGGATATAGTTCAGGACCTGGAATATTAGGTGCTTCATTGAAAAACCTGTGCACTCATCCTTTTTTGGCATGGAAGCAAGTCATCCCCGTTTCGAGGGACTGCCTATGATGATGACAGTATTGCAAGAATGCTACACTGGCGAAAAAGTCGTCTTTCGGATGAGACAATAAACAGGTCTACCCCCTCAGTTGGTTGTAGAAGATTCCAAGGCACTGTTCTGAAGGAGAACCAGAGAGATAACACTGGTGAACCAGCCCATATTTATCTCTTAACCAAGGTCATTAAAACAGATTAATTGGTCATTATCACATTGCTGTTTGTGGGAGCTTGCTGGCCGCAAATTGACGGCTGCGTTTCCCACATTACAACTGTCAGTACAGTTCAAAATTATGTCATTGGCTGTAAGGCACTTTGGTACATCTTGAGGTCATGAAAGAACATGAAAGCATAAGAACCAGGAGCAGGAGTAGGCCATTAGGCCCCTCAAGCCTGCTCCGCCATTCAATAAGATCATGGGTGATCTGAGGCACTGTCTCAATGCAAGTCTTTCTTTCACATAACTTTGCTTGAGATTTGCTATCTGCACGGTTATCTTCACAACGGACAAATTAGTTTAATTATAGATTTCCTGTATCAAAGACAAATCACAAGCTAATCAAAGCAAGGTGCAATTGTACTGGCATTCCGACTCAAATACAAGTGTGACTACTGCACAGTAATTATACACCATTCGCAATAAGCCACAGTTGCAGCTACCAGTAATAGATAGTAAAAAGACATAGACAGGCTAAGTGAGTGGGCAAAAATTTGGCAGATGGAGTACAATGTTGGAAAGTGTGAAGTCATGCACTTTGGCAGAAAAAAATCAAAGAGCAAGTTATTATTTAATTGGAGAACGATTGCAAAGTGCTGCAGTACAGCGGGACATGTGGGTACTTGTGCATGAAACACAAAAGCTTAGTATGCAGGTACAGCAAGTGATCAGGAAGGCAAATGGAATCTTGGCCTTTATTGCAAAGGGGATGGAGTATAAAAGCAGGTAAGTCCTGCTACAGTTGTACAAGGTATTGGTGAGGTCACACCTAGAATACTGCATGCAGTTTTGGTTTTCATATTTACGAAAGGATATACTTGCTTTGGAGGCAGTTCAGAGAAGGTTCACAAGGTTGATTCCAGAGATGAGGGGGTTGACTTATGAGGAAAGGTTGAGTAGGTTGGGCCTCTACTCATTGGAATTCAGAAGAATGAGAGGTGATCTTATCGAAATGTATAAGATTATGAGGGGGATTGACAAGGTGGATGCAGAGAGGATGTGTACACTGATAGGGGAGACTAGAACTAGAGGGCATGATCTTAGAATAAGAGGCCGCCCATTTAAAACTGAGATGAGGAGAAATTTCTTCTCTCAGAGGGTTGTGGATTTGTGGAATTCACTGCCTCAGAGAGCTGTGGAAGCTGGGACATTGAAAAAATTTAAGACAGAAATAGACTGTCATGTTTGTAACCTTCACACAACTGTAAACTTTATGTAACAACACTGTACACTGTATGCACCTGAGTAATGCACATCTTGACCACAGGGGGTGAACTTGTGGGAGACACTCCTCACATGGTCATCCAGGTATATAAAGGGAGATCCCACGCAGGGTCTTCTTGGTCCTGGGAATAAAGGTTCAGGTCACTTGGTGACTTTTTCTGCAGTACATGCCTCTTGTGATTCTATAGTAAGGTGTAAGGACACCAAATTTGGCGACGAGAAACGGGAATCAACGACCCACGAGGATGGCCACCGGTAGCACAGAGGAACGGTACTGTGTTGGTGAGGACTGGGACAATTTCATTGAGAGGCTCCAGCAGAGCTTTGTTACGAAGGATTGGCTGGGAGAGGAAGTGGCTGGCAAGCGGAGGGCGCATCTACTGACCAGTTGTGGATCCAAGACATATGCACTGATGAAAGACCTGCTCGCACCCGAGAAGCCGGCAGACAAGTCTTTTGAAGAGCTCAGCACTCTGATAGGTGAGCACCTCGAACCGGCGAGCCGTATACACATGGCCCGGCACCGGTTCTACACACACCAGCGTCGGGAGGGGCAAAGCATATCGGACTTCGTTGCGGACCTTTGGCGTTTGGCCAGCCTCTGTAAGTTCACAGACGCCTGCAGGGGGAAGATGTTAAGGGATTTCTTCATTGAGGGCATTGGTCATGCCGGGATTTTCTGGAAGCTTATTGAGACCAAGGACTTGACTTTGGAAAGAGCAACGTTGATAGCTCAGAACTTCATGGCAGGGGAAGAGGAGACCAAGATAATTTATGCAAGCAGCTCTGGTTCCAATGTGGCGATAGACCAGAGAGTTAACATTGTAAACGAGATTCAGAACCTCGCAGGCAGGCAAGGGCAATTCGACACCGCCCAGGCAGCAACAAGCTCTAGGGTGGGCCAGCAACAGAGACAATGGCAGGGGGATCGGCAATTCACGCCATCACAAATGGACAATGCGTCCCGGGATGGGACCATTGACACTCAGCAACAGAGTGCTCAGGAGTAATCAAAGAGACAATCAGAGAGGAATGCCTGCTAACAGTTCCTTTGTTCACAACAATCTCAGCAGTGGCAAACATGCTGCGAGAACCGATAGGTTTCAGCAATTTATCTGCAGAAACTGCAACTTCAGTGGACATCTGGCCAGATGGCGGCAGTCGACGAGAGGCGGGAGCAGCGTGGTGAGGCCGATAAAGGCCCAGCGGGTGTTCCACATGCAGCGGCAGTCGGCGAGAGGCGGGAGCAGCGTGGTGAGGCCTATAAAGGCCCAGCAGGTGTTCCACAGGCAGCAGCAGTCGGCGAGAGGCGGGAGCAGCGTGGTGAGGCCTATAAAGGCCCAGCGGGTGTTCCACAGGCAGCGGCAGTCGGCGAGAGGCGGGAGCAGCGTGGTGAGGCCTATAAAGGCCCAGCGGGTGTTCCACAGGCAGCGGCAGTCGGTGAGAGGCGGGAGCAGCGTGGTGAGGCCTATAAAGGCCCAGCTTGTGCAGCTGCAGCCGGGAGAAAATGCAGAAAAGAAGTAGAAAGGAATCAAAAGGTGACGTCACAACCAAAGGGGTAAGTGATTGGCTGGTGATTGGTAAGTAGTTTTTCTTGTTCTTTTTTAAATCAGTAAGTAACCTGTAACAGTGTTGTCACCAATTTAAGTGTATCTAAGGGTTAAGTCATGGCAGGAGAGCTCGGTCACGTGATATGCTCCTCCTGTACCATGTGGGAACTCAGAGACACTTAAGGTGACTACATCTGCAGGAAGTGTATCCGCCTCCAGCTCCTGACGGACCGCGTTGCGGAATTGGAGCTGAGGGTGGATTCACTCTGGAGCATCCACGATGCTGAGAATGACGTGAGTAGCACGTGTAGTGAGTTGGTCTTACCGCAGGTGAAGGGTCCACAGCCAGCTAGGGAATGGAAGACCAGTAGGAAGAGTAGGGCAAGGAAGATAGTGCAGGGGTCCCCTGCGGTCATCCACCTGCAAAACAGATACACTGCTTTGAGTACTGTTGAGGGGGATGACTCATCAGGGGAGGGCAGCAGCAGTCAAGTTCATGGCACCATGGCTGGCTCTGTTGCACAGGAGGGCAGGAAAAAAAGTGGGAGAGCGATAGTGATAGGGGATTCAATTGTGAGGGGAATAGATAGGTGTTTCTGCAGCCACAACCGAGACTTCAGGATGGTATGTTGCCTCCCTGGTGCAAGGGTCAAGGATGTCTCGGAGCGGGTGCAGGACATTCTAAAAAGGGAGGGAGAACAGCCAGTTGTCGTGGTGCGCATTGGTACCAACGACATCGGTAAAAAAAGGGATGAGGTCCTACGAAACGAATTTAAGGAGCTAGGAGCTAAATTAAAAAGTTGGACCTCAAAAGTAGTAATCTCGGGATTGCTACCAGTGCCATGTGCTAGTCAGAGTAGCAATCGCAGGATAGCGCAGATGAATACGTGGCTTGAGCAGTGGTGCAGCAGGGAGGGATTCAAATTCCTGGGACACTGGAACCGGTTCTGGGGGAAGTGGGACCAGTACAAACTGGACGGTCTGTACCTGCGCAGGACTGGAACCAATGTCCGAGCAGGAGTGTTTGCTCGTGCTGTTGGGGAGTAGTTAAAATAATATGGCAGGGGGATGGGAACCAATGCAAGGAGACAGAGGGAAACAAAAAGGAGACAAAAGCAAAAGACAGAAAGGAGATGAGGAAAAGTGGAGGGCAGAGAAACACAAGGCAAAGAACAAAAAGGGCCACTGTACAGCAAAATTCTAAAAGGACAAAGGGTGTTAAAAAAACAAGCCTGAAGCCTTTGTGTCCTAATGCAAGGAGTATCCGTAATAAGGTGGATGAATTAACTGTGCAAATAGATGTTAACAAATATGATGTGATTGGGAATACAGAGACGTGGCTCCAGGATAAGCTGGGAACTCAACATCCAGGGGTATTCAACATTCAGGAAGGATAGAATAAAAGGAAAAGGAGGTGGGGTAGCATTGCTGGTTAAAAAGGAGATTAATATAATAGTTAGGAAGGACATTAGCTTGGATGATGTGGAATCGATATGGGTAGAGCTGCAGAACACCAAAGGGCAAAAAACGTTAGTGGGAGTTGTGTACAGACCTCCAAACAGTAGTAGTGATGTTGGGGAGGGCATCAAACAGGAAATTAGGGGTGCATGCAATAAAGGTGCAGCAGTTATAATGGGTGACTTTAATATGCACATAGATTGGGCTAACCAAACTGGAAGCAATACGGTGGAGGAGGAATTCCTGGAGTGCATAAGGGATGGTTTTCGAGACCAATATGTCGAGGAACCAACTAGGGGGGAGGCCATCTTAGACTGGGTGTTGTGTAATGAGAGAGGATTAATGAGCAATCTCGTTGTGCGAGGCCCCTTGGGGAAGAGTGAACATAATATGGTGGAATTCTGCATTATGATGGAGAATGAAACAGTTAATTCAGAGACCATGGTCCAGAACTTAAAGAAGGGTAACTTTGAAGGTATGAGGCGTGAATTGGCTAGGATAGATTAGCGAATGATACTTAAGGGGTTGACTGTGGATGGGCAATGACAGACATTTAAAGACCGCATGGGTGAACTACAACAATTGTACATTCCTGTCTGGCGTAAAAATAAAAAAGGGAAGGTGGCTCAACCGTGGCTATCTTGGGAAATCAGGGATAGTATTAAAGCCAAGGAAGTGGCATACAAATTGGCCAGAAATAGCAGCAAACCCAGGGACTGGGAGAAATTTAGAACTCAGCAGAGGAGGACAAAGGGTTTGATTAGGGCAGGGAAAATGGAGTACGAGAAGAAGCTTGCAGGGAACATTAAGACGGATTGCAAAAGTTTATATAGATATGTAAAGAGAAAAAGGTTAGTAAAGACAAACGTAGGTCCACTGCAGTCCGAATCAGAGGAAGTCATAACGGGGAACAAAGAAATGGCAGACCAATTGAACAAGTACTTTGGTTCGGTATTCACGAAGGAGGACACAAACAACCTTCCGGATATAAAAGGGGTCAGAGGGTCTAGTAAGGAGGAGGAACTGAGGGAAATCCTTATTAGTCAGGAAATTGTGTTGGGGAAATTGATGGGATTGAAGGCCGATAAATCCCCAGGGCCTGATGGACTGCATCCCAGAGTACTTAAGGAGGTGGCCTTGGAAATAGCGGATGCATTGACAGTCATTTTCCAACATTCCATTGACTCTGGATCAGTTCCTATCAAGTGGAGGGTAGCCAATGTAACCCCACTTTTTAAAAAAGGAGGGAGAGAGAAAACAGGGAATTATAGACCGGTCAGCCTGACCTCAGTAGTGGGTAAAATGATGGAATCAATTATTAAGGATGTCATAGCAGCACATTTGGAAAGAGGTGACATGATAGGTCCAAGTCAGCATGGATTTGTGAAAGGGAAATCATGCTTGACAAATCTTCTGGAATTTTTTGAGGATGTTTCCAGTCGAGTGGACAAGGGAGAACCAGTTGATGTGGTATAAATGGACTTTCAGAAGGCTTTCGACAAGGTCCCACACAAGAGATTAATGTGCAAAGTTAAAGCACATGGGATTGGGGGTAGTGTGCTGACATGGATTGAGAACTGGTTGTCAGACAGGAAGCAAAGAGTAGGAGTAAATAGGTACTTTTCAGAATGGCAGGCAGTGACTAGTGGGGTACCGCAAGGTTCTGTGCTGGGGCCCCAGCTGTTTGTACTGTACATTAATGATTTAGACGAGGGGATTAAATGTAGTATCTCCAAATTTGCAGATGACACCAAGTTGGGTGGCAGTGTGAGCTGCGAAGAGGATGCTATGAGGCTGCAGAGTGACTTGGATAGGTTAGGTGAGTGGGCAAATGCATGGCAGATGAAGTATAATGTGGATAAATGTGAGGTTATCCACTTTGGTGGTAAAAACAGAGAGACAGACTATTATCTGAATGGTGACAGATTAGGAAAAGGGGAGGTACAACGAGACCTGGGTGTCATGGTACATCAGTCATTGAAGGTTGGCATCCAGGTACAGCAGGCGGTTAAGAAAGCAAATGGCATGTTGGCCTTCATAGCGAGGGGATTTGAGTACAGGGGCAGGGAGGTGTTGCTACAGTTGTACAGGGCCTTGGTGAGGCCACACCTGGAGTATTGTGTACAGTTTTGGTCTCCTAACTTGAGGAAGGACATTCTTGCTATTGAGGGAGTGCAGCGAAGGTTCACCAGACTGATTCCCGGGATGGCGGGACTGACCTATCAAGAAAGACTGGATCAACTAGGCTTGTATTTACTGGAGTTCAGAAGAATGAGAGGGGACCTCATAGAAACGTTTAAAATTCTGATGGGTTCAGACAGGTTAGATGCAGGATGAATGTTCTCAATGTTGGGGAAGTCCAGAACCAGGGGTCACAGTCTAAGGATAAGTGGTAAGCCATTTAGGACCCAGAGAGTGGTGAACCTGTGGAATTCTCTACCACAGAAAGTTGTTGAGGCCAATTCACTAAATATATTCAAGAAGGAGTTCTATGAAGTCCTTACTACTCGGGGGATCAAGGGGTATGGCGAGAAAGCAGGAATGGGGTACTGAAGTTGCATGTTCAGCCATGAACTCATTGAATGGCGGTGCAGGCTAGAAGGGCCGAATGGCCTACTCCTGCACCTATTTTCTCTGTTTCTATGTTTCTAGAATGTGTAGAAAGCACGTAGCGAGGCTAGTTTACGAGGCAGAGGAACCATACGAGGGGTCTGCAAGGCAGGGTGATGCTGGGGCAAAGCTATGGACGCTGAAGTCCAGTGAGTTCACGTGGCAGACGTCCACAGCTCGTATACTAAAACGCCACCTATGATGATGAAAGTTCTATTAAATGGCATCCCGGTACGCATGGAGCTGGACACAGGAGCCAGCCAGTCACTTATGAGTGCTCAACAATTTGAAAAACTATGGCCACTCAAAGCTAACAGGCCCAAACTGGAATGCATTGACACGCAGTTATGGACGTACACCAGAGAGATCATCCCAGTACTAGGCAGTGCAAACTTGATGGTCACACACAACAGATCGGAGAACTGGCTGCCACTCTGGATTGTCCCGGGGAATGGTCCTGCGCTCTTGGGGAGGAGATGGTTAGCCGAGATGAACTGGAAATGGGGGGATGTGCACACCATATCATCTGTGCAGTGAAGGTTATGCTCACAGGTCCTACAGAAATTCGAGCCACTTTTTCAACCAGGTGTCGGGACATTTAAGGGTACCAAAGTAGTGATACGCATCACCCAGGACGCCAGACCAGTGCACCACAAAGCCAGAGCTGTGCCGTATGTGATGCGTGAGAGAATTGAGAGTGAGTTGGACAGGCTGCAAAGAGAGGGCATAATTTCGCCTGTTGAATTCAGTGACTGGCCAAGTCCCATCGTTCCTGTCCTTAAAGCGGATGGCTCGGTCAGGATTTGTGGCGACTATAAGGCCACCATCAACCGAGTGTCACTACAGGACCAATACCCGCTTCCGAGAGCGGAGGACCTTTTTGCCACGCTGCCAGGTGGCAAGCTGTTCACTAAGTTGGACATCAATTCAGCCTACATGACTCAGGAACTGGCTGAAGAATCCAAGCTTCTGACCACCATCACTACACACAAGGGGCTATTAATTTACAACAGATGTCTGTTTGGCATTCGTTCAGCGGCCACTATCTTCCAGAGGAACATGGAAAGCTTGCTTAAATCCATCCCTGGACCAATCGCATTCCAAGATGACATCCTAATCACAGGTCAAGACACCGAGGAACACCTCCACAACCTGGAGGAGGTGCTATGCCGACTGGACCGGGTAGGCTTGCGACTAAAGAAGCCTAAGTGTATGTTTTTGGCCCCAGAGGTCGACTTTTTGGGCAGGAGGGTTTCCGCAGATGGGATCCGGCCTACCGAATCCAAAACGGAGGCGATCCATCGCGCGCCCAGGCTCGGCAACACATCAGAGTTGCGTTCATTTCGGGGACTATTGAACTATTTCGGGAACTTTCTCCCGAACTTAAGTACATTGCTGGAGCCGCTACATGTGCTCCTGCATAAGGGTTGCGATTGGTTTTGCGGGGACTGTCAGGAACGGGCTTTCAATCGGGCGTGGAACCTGCTTTGTTCCAATAAGTTATTGACCCTGTACGACCCCTGTAAGAAATTGTTTTTGACATACGATGCGTCATCCTATGGGGTTGGGTGCGTGTTGCAGCAGAGTAAGGGTGAGGGCCAACTCCAACCTGTGGCTTATGTCTCCAGGTCGCTCTCCCAAGCAGAAAGTGGGTACGGGATGTTAGAAAAGGAAGCACTCGCATGTGTCTACGGTGTGAAAAAGATGCACCGGTACCTTTTCGGCAGAAGGTTCGAGTTAGAAACGGACCACAAGCCGTTAACATCCCTGTTGTCAGACAGCAAGGCCATCAGTGCCAATGTGTCAGCTCGCATACAGCGATGGGCTCTCACGCTGGCTGCGTATGGCTACACCATACGGCACCGGTCAGGCACCGAAAATTGCGTTGGCGCGCTCAGCAGGTTCCCCCCTGGAGACCACCGAGGGGGTGTCGGAGCAAAGCGCGGAAATGGTCACAGCCGTTGAGGCTTTCGACACCGCAGGCTCCCCTATCATAGTCCGCCAAATCAAAATCTGCACCAACAGAGACTTCCTCGTATCCCTGATAAAGAAATGTGTCCTGACTGGGGATTGGGCACCCGCACACGAAGCGTGTCCCGAGGAGGTCAGGCCGTTTCACAGACGGATGGACGAGCTCTCCATCCAAACTGACTGCCTGCTATGGGGCAGCTGGGTAGTCATGCCCCAGAAAGGCAGGGAGGCATTCATCAGGGAACTCCACAGCAAGCACCCAGGCATCATGCTAATGAAGGCCATTGCCCGGTCACATGTATGGTGGCCGGGAATTAACTCAGACCTGGAACACTGGGTTTGCAGGTGCACGACGTGTGCTCAGCAGGGAAATGCCCCCAGGGAGGCCCCACTCAGCCCGTGGCCCTGGCCCACCAGGCCATGGTCACATACTCACGTAGACTATGCGGGCCCGTTCATGGGAAAAATGTTCCTGATTGTTGTCAATGCATACTCGAAATGGATCGAGTGCATCATATTGAATTCGTGCATGATATCCATTGCCGTGGAGAGTCTGCGTACGGTCTTTGCGACCCACGGCTTGCCGGACATCCTGGTTAGCGATAACGGCCCGTGTTTCACTAGCTATGAATTCCAGGAATTTATGTCGGGTAATGGTATCAAACATGTCAAGACAGCACCGTTCAAGCCGGCTTCCAATGGCCAGGCGGAACGTGCGGTTCAAATCATAAAACAGGGCATGCTCCGGATTCAAGGACCCTCCCTTCAGTACCGCCTATTGGGCCTCCTGCTGGCCTATAGGTCCCACCTGCATTCGCTCACGGGAGTCCCGCCCACAGAACTACTCATGAAACGCACGTTTAAAACGCGGCTGTCCCTCATTCATCCAGCCCTGTCAGACATTGTTGAGGGCAAGCGCCAGTCCCAAATCGAGTGCCATGATCGCAACTCAGTGGGGAGATGCATAGAAATCGATGACCCTGTATTCGTTCTCAATGGGACCCAAGTGGCTTGAGGGTACTGTAATTGGCAAAGAGGGGAATAGGGTCATAGTGGTCAGACTTAACAATGGGCAGATATGCCGCAAACATCTGAACCAAGTAAAGAAAAGGTTCAGCAGAGACACTGAGGAACCTGAGGAAGATCATGAGATATCACCCACACCACTGCCAGAGAACGAGCAACAAGGACATTCACCAGCATGCACAGTCCCTGCGGCCAGCCGGGACAGGCCGGAATCACCTCAGGCAACAGAGATGCATGCCAAGGCCCAACCACCAGAGCCCCAACTGCGGCGCTCCACGAGAGAGCGTCGACCGCCTGAAAGACTCAATATTTGACCCAAAGACGTTGGGAGGAGGTGATGTCATGTTTGTAACCTTCACACAACTATAACCTTTATGCAATAACACTGTACACTGTATACACCTGAGTAATGCACACTTTGACCACAGGGGGTGAACTTGTGGGAGACACTCCTCACCTGGTCATCCAGGTATATAAAGGGAGGTCCCACGGAGGATCATCACTTCTTGGTCCTGGAAATAAAGGTTCGGGTCACGTAGTGACTTTCTCTGCAGTACATGCCTCGTGTGATTCTATAGTAAGGTGTAAGGACACCACATAGACAGTTTCTTAAACAATAAGGGAATAAGGGTTTATGGACAGCGGGCAGGATAGTGGACCTGAGTCCATGATCAGATCAGCCATGATCGTATTAAATGGCGGAGCAGGCTCGAGGGGCCGTATGGCCTACTCCTGCTCCTATTTCTTATGTTCTTATGTTCTTATGTTCTTATATCAGGTGAAGAAAACTGCAGGAATAATGAGCCAATATTATTCCAAGGTTACCACAACCGGAGCAATTAGTGTCGAACTCTGGCTAACATATCAATCGCACTGTACCATATCCATAGTGCTTTGAGATGTCATGGATGGGTGGACTGCAACTTATGACAATAATGATTTTCTATTATCTGCAGCCATGATGTTATTTGGCCAATTTTCTAACTTTGCAATAAATAATGTAATGGCAGTAATTGTTAAATAATGATATTGTTTAACTCTGCTAGTTTTGATTGTACTGGATAAAATCCATATGTGACTCACTGTGATGGTACGGGAAAATTCCACGGCAGGGGTCAGAACTTAAACTGTGTTTTGTTTAAACGTTTGCCCCCTCAGCTCCAATTTCCTCCCTTCCTCTGCTGAAGGTGGTTGTCAGCCTTGATACATGCGACTCTCAGTCAGAAGGTTGTGGGTTCATGACCCACTTCAGGGACTTGAGCACGTAAATCTAGGCTGACACGCCCAGTGCGGTGCTGAGGGAGTGCTGCACTGTCGGAGGTGCCGTCTTTTGGATGAGACGTTAAACCAAGGCCTCGTCTGCTCTCTCAGGTGGACAAAAAATATCCCATGGCACTATTTCGAATAAGAGCAGGGGAGTTATCCCCGGTGTCCTGGCCAATATTTATCCCTCAATCAACATCGTTAGATTACCTGGTCATTATCATATTGCTGTTTGTGGGAGCGTGCAAGTTGGAACCGCGTTTCCCACATTACAACAGTGACTACATTCCAAAAGTACTTCAGTGGCTGTAAAGCACTTTGAGACGTCCAGTGGTCGTGAAAGGCGCTATATAAATCCAAGTCTTGCTTTCTTTCTTTTTATTGGCACAAGATTGAAAGAAGCCAAAATTCATTCCGTTGTATCTCGGTGATTTACCACACCATATCGCACTAATCCCTGATATTGGGCCGTAGGAGTATTGCAGCTAAGCCCAATCCGGTCCTCACCCAATGCATTTTCCAGCAACAGGATAGTAGCAAGTGTGGAACCCCCTTCCCCTGAGGCTGAGTGTAGCACCATACCAATCATGAGATCAACTAAAGACTGGGGAATCTACACAAGAGGAATGGAGGGAAGGAAAGAGGGAGGGAAGAGGAAAGGAAAGAGAGAAAGAGAAGATATAAGAATATAGGAATGGGAGGAGGTCATCCAGACCCGCATGCCTGTTCTGCCGTTCAATTAGATCATGGCTGATCTGTATCTTAGTTCCATTTAACCGCCTTGGTTCCGTAACCCTTAATACCATTGCTTAACAAAAATCTACCAATCTCAGTTTTGAAATTGTCACTTGACCCCCAGCCTCAACAGCTTTTTGTGGGAGAGAGTTCCAGATTTCCACTACCCTTTGTGTTCAGAGATCCATCCTGACATCGAGTTGTAAGGTTATGCCTCCTTGTTCTGGACTGTCTTACCAGAAGAAATAGTTTGTCTCTTTCTACCCTATCAACTCCTTTGATCATCTTAAACCCCTCAATTGGATCGCCCCTTAATTTTCTATATTCAAGGGAATAGAAGAAAGGAGGAAGGGAAGGAAGGAAGGATGGAAGGAAGAGAGGCCAGCCCTTCCATTTGCAAAGAGCGAAGGTCAAAAAGACATGTGGGCAGTGACTCAGGTGCAGTGGTGACAGCCACTCCAGTATGTAATCCCAAGAATCTGATTTTCAGAGCGTCCCCATATTGCCTGGTTGATTTACCTGGGAGGGGGGGGGGGTTAAAAATAGGAACACGCGCCGCCCCCCCCCCCCCCGCCGCCCCACCCCGTGAATTAACTGCGCAGATAGCAGTTAACGGGTATGATGTAATTGGCATCACGGAGACTTGGCTCCAGGGTGACCAAGGCTGGGAACTCAATATCCAGGGGTATTCAACATTTAGGAAGGATAGACAGAAAGGAAAAGGAGGTGGGGTGGCGTTGCTGATTAAAGAGGAAATTAATGCAATAGTAAGGAAGGACATTAGCTTGGATGATGTGGAATCTGTATGGGGGGAGCTACGGAATACCAAAGGGCAGAAAACGCTCGTGGGAGTTGTGTACAGACCACCAAACAGTAGTAATGAGGATGGGGACAGCATCAAACAAGAAATTAGAGATGCATGCAATAAAGGTACAGCAATTATCATGGGCGACTTTAATCGACATATTGACTGGGCTAACCAAACTGGTAACAATGCGGTGGAGGAGGATTTCCTGGAATGTATTAGGGATGGTTTTCTAGACCAATATGTCGAGGAACAAACTAGAGGGCTGGCCATCCTAGACTGGGTGATGTGTAATGAGAAAGGACTAATTAACAATCTTGTTGTGCAAGGCCCCTTGGGAAGAGTGATCATAATATGGTAGACTTCTTTATTAAGATGGAAAGTGACACAGTTAATTCAGAGACTAGGGTCCTGAACTTGGGGAAAGGTAACTTCGATGGTATGAGATGTGAATTGGCTAGAATAGACTGGCGAGTGATACTTAAAGGGTTGATGGTGAATAGGCAATGGCAAACATTTAAAGATCACATGGATGAACTTCGACAAT
This sequence comes from Pristiophorus japonicus, assembly GCF_044704955.1. NCBI lineage: Eukaryota > Metazoa > Chordata > Chondrichthyes > Pristiophoridae > Pristiophorus > Pristiophorus japonicus. The sequence continues at coordinate 18,758,904 of NC_091980.1, forward strand.
TGTACATCCCTGTCTGGAGTAAAAATAAAATGGGGAAGGTGGCTCAACCGTGGCTAACAAGGGAAATTAAGGATAGCGTTAAATCCAAGGAAGAGGCATATAAATTGGCCAGAAAAAGCAACAAACCTGAGGACTGGGAGAATTTTGTAATACAGCAGAGGAGGACAAAGGGTTTAATTAGGAGGGGGAAAATAGAGTGTGGAGGAAGCTTGCTGGGAACATAAAAACTGACTGCAAAAGCTTCTACAGATATGTGAAGAGAAAAAGATTAGTGAAAAAAAACATAGGTCCCTTGCAGTCAGATTCAGGTGAATTTATAATGGGGAACAAAGAAATGGCAGACCAGTTAAACAAATACTTTGGTTCTGTTTTCATGAAGGAAGACACAAATAACCTTCCGGAAATACTAGGGGACTGAGGGTCTACTGAGAATTAGGAACAAAAGGATATCCTTATTAAGTGGGAAATTGTGTTCGGGAAATTGATGGGATTGAAGGCTGATAAATACCTGGAGCCTGATAGTCTGCACCCCAGATACTTAAGGAAGTGGCCCTAGAAATAGTGGATGCATTGATGATGTTTTTCCAACAGTCTATCGACTCTGGATCAGTTCCTATGGACTTGATGGTTGCTCATGTAACACCACTGTTTAAAAAAGGAGGGAGATAGAAAACGGGTAAGTATAGACCGGTTAGCCTGACATTAGTAGTGGGGAAAATGTTGGAATCAATTATTAAAGATGTAATAGCAGCGCATTTGGAAAGCAGTGCCAGGATTGGTCCAAGTCAGCATGGATTTATGAAACGGAAATCATGCTTGACAAATCTTCTGGAATTTTTTGAGGATGTAACTAGTAGAGTGGACAAGGGAGAACCAGTTGATGTGGTGTATTTGGACTTTCAAAAGGCTTTTGACAAGGTCCCACACAAGAGATTGTTGTGCAAAATTGAAGCACATGTATTGGGGGTAATGTACTGACGTGGATAGAGAACTGGTTGGCAGACAGGAAGCAGAGAGTCGGGATAAACAGGTCCTTTTCAGAATGGCAGGCAGTGACTAGTGGAGTACTGCAGGGCTCAGTGCTGGGACCCCAGCTCTTTACATTATACATTAATAATTTAGATGAAGGAACTGAGTGTAATATCTCCAAGTTTGCAGATAACACTAAGCTGGGTGGCAGTGTGAGCTGTGAGGAGGACGCTAAAAGGCTGCAGGGTGACTTGGACAGATCAGGTGAGTGGGCAAATGCATGGTAGATGCAGTATAATGTGGATAAATGTGAGGTTATCCACTTTGGTGGCAAAAACACAAAGGCAGAATATTATCTGAATGGCGGCAGATTAGGAAAGGGGGAGGTGCAATGAGAACTGGGTGTCATGGTTCATCAGTCATTGAAAGTTGGCATGCAGGTACAGCTGGCAGTGAAGAAGGCAAATGGCATGTTGGCCTTCATAGATAGGGGATTTGAGTATTGGAGCAGGGAGGCCTTACTGCAGTTGTACAGGGCCTTGGTGAGGCCTCACCTGGAATATTGTGTTCAGTTTTGGTCTCCTAATCTAAGGAAGGACGTTCTTGCTATTGAGAGAGTGCAGGGAAGGTTCACTAGACTGATTCCCGGGATGGCGGGACTGACATATGAGGAGAGACTGGATCAACTGGGTCTTTATACACTGGAGTTTAGAAGGATGAGAGGGGATCTCATAGAAACTTACAAGATTCTGACAGGACTGGACAGGTTAGATGCGGGAAGAATGTTCCCGATGATAGGGAGGTCCAGAACCAGGGGACACAGTCTTAGGATAAGGGGTAGGCCATTTAGGACTGAGATGAGGAGAAACTTCTTCACTCAGAGAGTTGTTAACCTGTGGAATTCCCTACCGCAGAGAGTTGTTGATACCAGTTCATTGGATATATTCAAGAGGGAGTTAGATATGGCCCTTATGGCTAAAGGGATCATGGAGTATGGAGAGAAAGCAGGAAAAGTGTACTGAGGGAATGATCAACCATGATCTTATTGAATGGTGGTGCAGGCTCGAAGGGCCGAATGGCCTACTCCTGCACCTATTTTCCATGTTTCTATGTTTCTATGATATCAGCCAGCTAGTTCTGAGGAGAAAGCCTAACCCAGTGAAGGGAAACCAATTCATCTCAAGCCCAGCCGTGGTCAGAAGTCTTACTTGGACAATGTGAAGCGAGCTTGATCAGGTGGACAGTGTGGCATATTTTCATATTTTTTACTTGATCTTTGGGAGTTAGTTGAGACCACACCTGGAGTACTGTACACAATTTTGGTCTCCTTATCTAAGGAAAGAAATGGCCTTCTTCTGTGCTGTAAATTTCTACGATTCTATGATTCTATGAAGGTTATACTTGCCTTGGATGGAACGAAAGTTCACAAATTGATGCCTGGGATGAGAGGGTTGTCCTATGATGAGAGATTGTGTAGAATGGGCCTATACTCTCTGAAGTTTAGAAGAATGAGAGGTGATCTCATTGAAATGCACAAGATTCTGAAGGGGATTGACAGGGTAGATGCTGAGAGGTTGTTTCCCCTGGCTGGATTGTCTAGAACTATGGCACAGTCTCACGATAAGGGGTCAGACATTTAAGACAGAGACGAGGAGGAAATTCTTCATTCAGAAGGTTGTGAATCTTTGGAATTCTTTGCCCCAGAGGGCTGTGGATGCTAAGTCTCTGAATATATTCAAGGCTGAGTTTGATAGATTTTTGGACTCTAAGGGAATCAAGGGATATGGAGATCGGGCGGGAAAGTGTTGAGGTTGAAGTTCAACCATGATCTTATTGAATGGCGGAGCAGGCTAGAGGGGCCATGTGGCCTACTCCTGCTCCTATTTCTTATGTTCTTAAGATGAGGTTTGATTATATCTGTTGGCCTCCATCTTCACTTCCTGTCTATAAAATAAGATGAATTAACCCTCTGTGTCTGTCCTCCTCTCACTGAGTGTGTCATATATGTCTACTCTGTGCATATACTATGCTGGTACCACAGAGGGTGCAACTGTGGGAGGCCCAGGCAGGAGCTGTATAAAAGGCTGGCCACCACACGGTGAAGGCACTCTGCAGTTACAATAAAGAGACTAAGGTCACAGCAGCTCAAGCACAGCACTAGGCCTTGTGGAGTTATTCTACAGATAATTAGAGACATATTAGAGTGTCTCAGTGTTCCTTCAGAAAAACATGGAGAAGCACATATGAGTGCACTTGAGAAACTCATGATATCATGATGGGGATGGTAGGGGGAGAGGGAGGTCCTATTTTTACATACCCAGTTTAGGCGATCAGGTAATAGGGGCATGCTCTGAAAATCAGACTTGATTTTCATTTCCATTTTGAATACTTTGCATTGTACAAGGAACAGAATTTCTTGGGTACCCAAAGGGATAACTGGATGACTATATCTTTAGTTGCAATTCTTAAGGGATGACTGAAGTTAATCAAAATTTTCAAATCAGTTTTCCTTTCTATCTTTGGTAATAAATGTTATCTGAAGGTTGTGAGAAGAACACGTTTTGCCCTCCAAGCTTTCATAGGTGGGATTATCCCATTCCTTCAGAGAAGAGCATGCTGTATTGGAAGTCTGCAATCAGAAACCTCTCTTAACTCATTCACCATGGCAATGCCCTTTAAGTCCTATGATACCAAAAGTGGCACAGAGTGTTGAGGCTGCCTGAGAATTACCCATCTCTGGGACATGCCAAAATATGTCAAAGACTGCATTGCAAAAATAAGGATTTTCTTTTGTACAGAGTCTTACCATGTCCCAGAGTATTGTACATCCAAATACATACTTTCAATGACAAAGGCATTTTTTAAAATTCATTCTTGGAGTGTAAGCATCGCTGGCGAGGCTGGCATTTATTTTCCAACCCTGCTAGTTACCCCTTGAAAGGATGAAAGACTTGCATTTATATAGCACCTTTCATGACCACCAGACAGCTCAAAGCGCTTTACACTCAACGAAGTACCTTTGGAGTGGAGTCACTATTGTAACGTGGCAGCCAACCTGCGCACAACAAGCTCCCACAAACAGCAATGTGATAATGGCCAGACAATCGGCTTTTATTTTTGAGAAGGTGGTGGTTGGACTTCTTCTTGAGGCAGTGTGGTGACGGTAAACGCACCGAGCTGCTAGGGAGGGAGTTCCAGGATTTTGACCCAACGATAATGAGGGAACGGCCGATATATTTCCAAGTTAAGGTGGTCCGTGACCCGGAGGGGGAACTTGGAGTTGGATCTCCCGAGCAGCTGCTGCCCTTGTCCTTCTAGGTGGTGGAGGTCACAGTTTTGGAAAGTGTTGCCAAAGAAGCTTTAGAAAGCTGTTGCAATGCATCCTGTAGATAGTACACATCGCAGCCACGGAACACCAGAGTCGGAGGAAGTGGAGGTCAATTCAGAAAAGAAAGACTTGCATTTATATAGCGCCTTTCATGACCACTGGACCTCCCAAAGCACTTTACAGCCAATGAATTACTTTATAATGCAGCAGCCAATTTGTGCATAGCAAGCTCCCACAAACAGCAATGTGATAATGACCAGATAATCTGTTTTAGCGATGTTGACTGAGGGATAAATATTGTCCAGGACACCAGGGATAACGCCCCTGTTATTGTTCAAAATAGTGCCATGGGATGTTTTACATTCACCTGAGACGACAGACGGGGCCTCAGTTTAACATCTCATCCGAAAAACAGCACCTCCGACAGTGCGGCGTTCCCTCAGTAGGACTTGAACGCACAATCTTCTGACCCAGAGGCGAGGGTGCTACCCATTGAGCCACAGCTGACACACAGCAACCATTTTAGATGCACCAAACAGCAATGAGATGAATGACCAATTCATTTCTTTTTGCTGGTGTTGGTTGAGAGAGAACTGTTTGCCTGAGTACCAGGAAAGTTCCCTGCTCCCCGTGGCATCTTTATGTCAATCGGAACGACCAGAGTAAGCAAATGTGTCCTTGGCTTCAAACCTCATTGAAGAATTTCAGCAATACAGCACTCCTTTAGCACTGCACCTGAAGAGTCAGCCTAGCATGCGTGTTCCAGTCCTGGTGTGGTAGTTGAATCCACAGCCTTTTGATTCAAAGATGAGAATGCGACCAATCAGGTACGTGACAGTTTGTCGCTACCACTTGGCATTGATCTCAACACATGCTGAGCGATATGTAAAAATGGACTTGCAATTGTATAGCGCCTATCACAACCTCAGGAAATCCCAAAGTGCCTTTCACCCAATTAAGTCCTTTTGATGTGTGATAAGGCAGGAAACACCACAGCCAATTTGAGCACAGCAAGCACCCACAAACAGCTATGTGATAATGACCAGATAATCTGTTTTTTAGTGATGTTTTTTGAGGGATAAATATTAGCCAGGACACCAGCGAGAACTGACTTGTGCTTCTTCAAAATATTGCCACGGGATCTTTTATGTCCACTTGAGAGGGCAGGCGGGGCCTCGGTTTAATGTCTCGACCTGAAAGTCAGCACCTGCAGCAGTGCAGCACTCCCTCAGCCCCGCACTGGGACAGCCAGCCTGGATTATGTGTTCAAGTCTTTGGAAACATAGAAACATAGAAAATAGGTGCAGGAGCAGGCCATTCAGCCCTTCGAGCCTGCACTGCCATTCAATATGATCATGGCTGATCATTCAACCTCAGTACCTCACCCCAGCCTTCTCTCCATACCCCTGATCCCATTAGCCGTAAGGGCCACATCTAACTCCCTTTTGAATATGTCCAACGAACTGGACTCAACAACTTTCTGTGGCAGAGAATTCCACAGCTTCGCAACTCTCTGCGTGAAAAAGTTCCTCCTCATCTCGGTCCTATATGGCTTACCCCTTATCCTTAGACTGTGTCCCCTGGTTCTGGACTTTCCCAACATCAGGAACATTCTTCCTGCATCTAACCTGTCCAGTCCCATCAGAATTTTATCTCATTTTTATGAGATCCCTTCTCATTCTTCTAAATTCCAGTGAGTACAAGCCTAGCCGATCCAGTCTTTCTTCATATGTCAGAACCTGCCATCCCGGGAATCAGTCTGGTGAACCTTCGCTGCACTCCCTCAATAGCAAGCACGTCCTTCCTCAGATTAGGAGACCATAACTGCACACAATATTCCAGGTGTGGTCTCACCAAGGCCCTGTGCAACTGCAGCAAGACCTCCCTGCTCCTATACTCAAATCCCCTCGCTTTGAAGGCCAACATACCATTTGCTTTCTTTACTGACTTGAACCCATAACCTTGGGACTCAGAGACAAGAGTGTGACTGACTGAGCCACGGCTGATACTCCAGTGTATGAATATAGGTTTCAAAAGCCCCACATTGATTAAATTGCAGGCCAAAGTGCTAATACGCCATGTGAATAAGGATGGGCTCAGATTCAATAAATTATCTGCACTGAGTTTGTTATTCTCGGCTCTAGTGATTGTGGGCGTGTTACAATTGGCCTCAGCACCCTTTAACTTCAGCAGAGGATAAATGAGGCAGAGCTCGTCATCCTGAAGGCTATCCAGTGACCCTTGCTGGATCCATCAACATCGGGTGAGGCGAAGATGTGATGCGTCCACAGTCGGATAGCCTGCCACCACTCACAGGGGTCGCAAGGCATTGCTGCAAATCAAATTCAACGGGAATGAAAATGGGTCTGTTTCTGAAATGGGTGGCCAATCTTCAACGGCAGATTTACGCTCGGGTGCCAAGTTTAAAATCTAACCCCCTCCGCCCCTCCCTCCCCTCCCCATATCACAAATGGCCAGTTGTATAAAGTACTGGAGAATGAATGGCATCCTTTGGGAACATGCCTCAAAACAGGTCAGTATCTTCAGGAGTGCAAAGCAGAGGCATCTTATCCTTTGCATTATTGACATGGATAGTATTTGTCAAAAACAATACAAAAACTGCCACAATACGAGAAGCTAATTAAGCGGTGATAGGTGTAAGTATCCTGTCAAACTAAGTATAATTAAAGGTCAACAATTTTTAAGTGGCACACTACATCTGAAGTCCATAATTACTGTCCATCAGACTTTCAATGGTATAACAGCTGAGGTTGAAACTATAGGAATCATTAACAACAGGAAAAGACTACTGGACTCTTTTGGATAGATTTTCTTTTACTCCTGTAGGACTTCACTCTTTGCTGAGATGTGATCCCACAGGCACTGGCTCTCCCCGCTCACTGCCCACTCCAGACCTTGGCCATGTGCCCATTATCCACGTGTGAGCCTTGACAGCTAGTGTTGGCTACACAATTAAACATCATATGGCATGGTTGCTAAGTCTAAGACGCAAAAGGCTTGTGGTTTATGTGGCGCCTTTCATGCACTCGGGCATACAACCAATGAAGTTCTTTTGGAGTGTAGTCACTGCTGTAATGTGGGAAACGCAGCAGCCAAATTGCGCACAGCAAGCTTCCGCAAACAGCAAGGTGGTAATGAGCAGATAATCTGCACTTTTTGTAGTAATGTTGATACAGGGATAAATATAGGCCAGGACGCTGGGGATAACTTCCCTGCTCTTCTTTGAAATAGTGCCGTGGGATCCCACAAGCAGCAACGTGATAATGACCGGATAATCTGTTTTTGTTACGTCGATTGAGGGATAAATATTGGCCAGGACACCGGGGATCGACATAGTGCCATGGGATCTTTTACGACCACCTGAGAGAGCAGATGGGACCTCGGTTTAACATCTCATCCAAAAGACGGCACCTCCGACAGCGCAGCGCTCCCTCAGCACTGCACTGGAGCGTCAGCCATATTTATATGCTCAAGTCTCTATTTTCACTTGACATTAATGCAAGCGCATTTCTAACAAGCATCTGCCAAATCGGACACAGTTGATTCATTCAGATCACAAAGGATCTGCTCAGTAGTCCTCAAATAAGGCACTCAACCAACAGGGAGATACTTCAAAAATAGTGAAATCTGATGAAAGGTCACCGACCTGAAACAACAACAACTTGTATTTATATAGCGCCTTTAACGTAGTAAACGTCCCAAGGTGCTTCACCGGGGTATTATGAAATAAAAATTTGACACCGAGCCGCATAAGTAGAAATTAGCGCAGGTGACCAAAAGCTTGGTCAAAGAGATATATTTTAAGGAGCGTCTTGAAGGAGGCAGCGAGGCAGAGAGGTTTAGGCAGAGAGTTCCAGAGCTTGAGACCTCGGCAACAGAAGGCACGGCCACCAATGATTGAATGATCATTGTCATGTATTCAACCAGCATTGTAAGCCATGTATAATCTGACCTAAGTTGTACACTGTGAGAACAATGACCACTACGTGGTGAACTTGTGGGAGACACTCCAAACCTGGACCTTCAGGTATAAAAGGGGAAGCTCCATCCACTTCCATCACTTGAGTGCTAAGGAATAAAGGACAGGTCACAGACTGACCTTCTCTCAAGCATGGGCCTCGTGTGCATTTATACTGTATAGTAAGGACATATCAATGGCGACAAGAAACTGGGATTTAAACCACGCGAGCATGGCCACTAGCAGAACAGACGAGAGGTGCTGTGTTAAGGAATGGTTGGGACAGAGATTCAACATTGTTAAAGCAGCACACAGTGCTCCAGGCAGACAAGGGCAATCGGGCATGCCCCAACATGTAGTCGAAACCAGAGGGGGAGTTCGACAGAGACAATGGCAAGCTGAACGGCGATTCACTCCATTGCAAGGGACAATGCGGCCAGTAATGGGGCCATCAGCACCTGTTAATGGCGCACTCAAGGACAGTCACAGGGGCAGTCAGGGACGATCGACTGGCAATGGACCTTTTGTTTCAAACCGCAGCTCATGTTGGATGCATGGAGGCACACACTCAGCTGGAGTTTGTAGAGATGAGCAAAATACCTGCAGAAATTGCAGAAATGAACGCTGGGGGAAATCGCTGGAAGCTGAAGTTTAGCGAGTTCATGTGGAGCAAGTATACAGTTCATACACCAGGACGCCACCGATAATGATGAAAGTGATCCTCAATGGCATCCCAGTATCAATGGAGATAGACATGGGGGCCAGCCAGTCCCTGATGAGTATCAAACAGTTCGAAAAGTTGTGGGCGTCCAAGACAAGGAGGCCAAAATTATTGCCGATTGACGCAAAGCTACGGACATACACAAAGGAGATCATTCCGGTGTTAGGCAACGCCATGCTAGTCGTACCCCACAAAGATTCGGAGAACAGGTTGTCACTCTGGGATGTCCCGGGGACGGTCCCGCACTACTGGGGAGGAGTTGGCTTGCTGTCATGAACTGGAAATGGGGCGATGTCAATGCAATTTCTTCTGTGGAGCGAGTATTATTTCAACCCGGCATTGGCACTTTCATGGGGATCAAGGTAGTGATTCACATCAACCCAGATGCCAGGCCAGTACACCACAAGACCAGAGCGGTGCCGTACGTGATGCAGGAAAAGATAGAAGGAGAATTGGACCGCCTGCTGAGGGAAGGCATCATCTCGCCAGTCGAATTCAGTGACTGGGCGAGCCCGATTGTGCCGGTGCTCAAGGCGAATGGGTCAGTCAGAATATGTGGAGATTACAAGGCCACCATCAATCGTGTGTCACTCTAAGACCAGTACCCGCTACCGAGAGCGGAGGACCTCTTTGCGACGCTATCCGGTGGCAAACTTTTTTCAAAATTGGAGCTGACCACAGCTTACATGACCCAGGAGCTGGCGAGTGAGTCGAAGAAGCTGACCACCGACACACATGGGGTTGTTTGAGTACAACAGATGTCCGTTCGGGATTCGCTCGGCTGCCGCGATCTTCCAACGAAATATGGAAAACCTCCTCAAGTCGATTCCAGGGACGGTGGTTTTTCAGGACGACATCCTCATCATGGGTTACGATACTGAAGAACACCTCCACAACCTGGAGGAGGTGCTACGCAGACTGGACCGGGTAGGGCTGCGATTGAAAAAGGCGAAGTGCGTCTTCCTAGCTCCAGAGGTAGAATTCCTGGGGATGAGGGTAGCAGCAGACGGGATCAGCCCTACTGCGTCCAAGATGGAAGCGATCCAGAGAGCACCCAGACCTCGTAACACGATGGAGCTGCATTTGTTTCTGGGGCTCCTGAACTACTTTGATAACTTTCTTCCCAAACTGAGCACGCTGCTAGAGCCGCCATACGTGCTCCTAGGCAAAGGTCGCGAATGGGTCTGGGGGGACAGCCAGGAAAGGGCTTTTAATAGAGCACGCAATTTGTTATGTTCCAACAATCTGTTAATGCTATATGACCAATGTAAGAAACTTGTGTTAACGTGCGATGCGTCGTCCTATGGTGTCGGGAGTGTGTTGCAGCATGTCAATGCCAGGGGTCAGTTACAGCCGGTAGCTTATGCCTCCAGAAGTCTGTCCCAGGCAGAAACCCCTAATGTCCATTTTGGCCAACAACAAGGCCATAAATGCAAACGCATCGGCCCGCATACAGAGGTGGGCACTCACGTTAGCCGCCCATGACTATACAATTCGGCACAGACCGGGCACCGAAAACTGCGCCGATGCACTCAGCAAGCTCCCACTAGCCACCACTGAGGGGGCTACCGAGCATGCTGCTGGGATGGTCATGGCTGTTGAAGCTTTCAGAAGCGAAGGCTCACCCATGACAGCCCGTCAGATTAAAGTCTGGACAAATAGAGACCCGCTATTGTCTCTAGTCAAGAAATGTGTCCTGAATGGGGACTGGGCAGCCACGTACAGGGCATGCCCTGAGGAATTTAAACCATTTCACAAGCGCAGGGATGAACTCTCGATTTAGGCCGATTGCCTACTGTGGGGAAACCGCATAGTCATGCCCCAGATGGGCAGAGAGGTGTTCATCAGAGAACTCCACAATGAGCACCCGGGCATTGTCATGATGAAGGCAATTGCCAGGTCACACGTTTGGTGGCCAGGGATAGACGCAGATCTGGAACTTTGTGTTCGCAGGTGCAACACGTGTGCCCAGCTGGGCAATGCGCCCAGGGAAGCTCCCCTTAGCCCCTGGCCATGGCCCGCCAAGCCTTGGTCACGCATCCTTGTGGACTACGCAGGTTCTTTCATGGGAAAAATATTTTTGGTTGTAGTAGACGCCTACTCCAAATGGATCAAGTGTGAATTTTAAATTCAAGCACATCCTCTGCCACGGTAGAAAGTCTACGGGCAATGTTCGCCGTCCACGGTCTACCAGACATCTTGGTCAGCGACAATGGCCCGTGCTTCACAAGCACTGAATTACAGGACTTCATGGCAGGCAATGGAATTAACCATGTCAGAATGGCACCGTTCAAGCCAGCCTCAAACGGCCAGGCAGAACGAGCAGTGCAGAGAATAAAATAGGGGATGCTCAGAATCCAAGGGGGTTCCCTACAAAGCCGCTTATCACGCTTCCAGTTGACCTACAGATCCCGACCACATTCGCTCACAGGGGTTCCACCCGCAGAGCTGCTCATGAAAAGGACGTTCAAAACCCGGTTATCCCTTATACACTCCACCATGAAAGAAATTGTCGAGAGCAGGCGCCAGTCACAATATGACTACCATGACAGGAATGCGAGGGTGCGATATATTGATGTAAATGACCCTGTTTTTGTCCTCAGTTACGCTGCAGGGCCCAAATGGCTCACAGGCACTGTGATTGCCAAAGAGGAAAATAGGATTCTGGTAGTTAAACTTACCAATGGACAAATCTGCAGCAAACACTTGGATCAACCAAAAAGGAGGTTCAGCAACCCCATAGAAGAAGCAGAGGAAGAACACGATATAGAGTTCACTCCACCACAGATGACCGAACACCGGAACCAAAGGCAGGAGAGCCCAGTCACTGTGGGCAGTCCGGATAGGCCTGAGGCACCGCAAACAGCAGACACTCAGGCCAGCGCCCAACAACCGGAGCCCCAACTCAGGCGCTCTACAAGAGAATGTAAACCACCAGAGAGACTCAACCTGTGATCCCAATAAGACTTTGGGGGGGGAGGTGATGTCATGTATTCAACCAGCATTGTAACCCATGTATAATCTAACCTAAGTTGTACACTGTGAGAACACTGACCACTAGGTGGTGAACTTGTGAGAGACACTCCTAACCTGGACCTTCAGGTATAAAAGGGGAAGCTCCACCCACCTTCATCACTTGAGTGCTAAGGAATAAAGGACAGGTCACAGACTGACCTTCTCTCAAGCATGGGCCTCGTGTGCATTTATACTGTACAGTGAAGACGTATCAATTATAATCAGGGATGCTGAGGAAGGCAGAATTAAAGGAGCGCAGACATCTCGGGAGTTGTGGGGCTGGAGGAGATTACAGAGATAGGGAGGTGTGAAGCCATGGAGGGATTTGAAAATAAGGATGAGAATTTTGAAATCAAGGTGTTGCTTAACCGTAGCCAGTGTAGGTCAGCGCGCACAGAGTTGATGGGTGAGCAAGACTTGGTGCGAGTTTGGACACGAGCAACCGAGTTTTGGATCATCTCTAGTTTATGTAGGGTAGAATGTGGGAGGCTAGCCAGGAGTGCATTGGAATAGTCAAGTCTAGAGGTAACAAATGCATGGATGAGGGCTTCAGCAACGGATGAGCTGAGGCAAGAGCGGAGATGGGCGGTGTTACGGAGGTGGAAATAGGCGGTCTTAGTTATGCTGCAGATATGTGGTCGATAGCTCATTTCAGGGTCAAGTATAACGCCACGGTTGTGCACAGTCTGGTTCAGCCTCAGACAGGAGTTGGGGAGAGAGATGGAGTCAGTGACTAGGGAACGCAGTTTGTGGCGGGGACCAAAAACAATGGCTTCAATTGGTGAAAATTTCTGCTCATCCTGAACTGGATATCGCACAGGCAGTCTTACAATTTAGAGACCGTGGAGGGGTGGAGAGATATGGTAGTGAGGTAGAGCTGAATGTCGTCAGCGTACATGTGGAAACTGAGAAGAAGACTGTTTGGGCAATATCCAGCATGCAGCCTTTGGGTCAAATCTACGCTGTGAGTTATTATGCAGCCAGCAAACTCGTGCCAGTACTTTTCTTGTATGTGTGAAAATTGACTTCAACTTCAGCTCTTTAACCTACTCAAGCCTGGAGGACTGGGAAAGGTTGTTCTTCAGTTGTTTGACCAGCCAGGAGTCAACCTTTACCATTCCCCTCACTCCAGGCAGGTTGAAATACTAAAGCTTCCAAATTGTCAAGCTTTGGGAGAGTGGGAGGGCTGGGCTTGAACAGAATCCATTCTGTTTACATAATCAAATGCAGCCAAGTTGCTGGTTTTGACAATAATCCAGCTACCTGGATTATTAGGAAGTTTCAAATTAAAATGTTTAACCTTTAAGACTGCCAGGAGCACCAATGTCATCTCGTCTCACTGGGCCAAGTTAATTTCCAGCTCACGTAGAAATTGAAATACACTGGTTACATGTAATTAAACCACTTCAATACCAGGAATATCTTCATCATGAATCTGAACAATCACACAACTATTTTGCTCCAACAAGTAGCCTGCGTGTATAGCAAAGCTAACGTTGTTACAGTGTCTTTTTTGTTTTGGAGGAAGAAAGCTTTACAAAACAGCATTCACCATTTCTTCACGAATTGAACTATTTTCAGGAGTCAACATGTATATAACCACACAAACGTATTTGCATATAAGATGCCGTTCATAGAATCATAGGGCTCAAGTTTCGGCTCGAGTTGCTCCTATTTTTTGGAGCAACTAGTTTAGTATGGAGTATCTTAGAAATTGCAATTCTCGGCATTTAGTTTGCTCCAATTCTAGTTAGCTAGACTAGTTTCGTTTTAGAAGTTTTTTTTTCAAAAGGGGGCGGCACCAGCCACTTACGCTTGTTTTGCAAGTTTAGGCAGCGAAAACTTACTCCAGACTAGCTTAGAATGGAATAAGTGTAGATTTTTATACGCTCAGAAAAACCTTGTCTACATTTTAGGAATTAGGCGCAGGGAGCGAGAGACGGCAGGGGTTCCGGGGGGGCGGGGGGGGGAGGGAAGTTAGAGGGAAGTTAGGGGATTTTACAAGCATTAAACACTTCACTTTTACCAATAAAGTGCCATCATCAATAATATATGATAAATAAATCAATAAATCAATAAATCAACCAATAAATCAATCAATCAAAAAAAAAAAAAATAATAAATCAATCAAAAATAAAAAATTTAAAGTTTCTACTCACCTACTGCAGCACCGGGAGATGGCAGTCGGGCGGGCCTTCCGCCGACGAGGAGTTCGGGCGGGGCCCGCCCCCAGGAGATGCTGGGCGGGCCCCGCCGTGGAAGAGGTAAAGGCAGTCAGGCCACTCGGCCCGGGATAGGGGCGACATCCCTTCGGCCAGGGATAGGGTCGTCGCCCGGAGACAGGACGCGCTGGGAGCGCCCGGAGCTACTGCACACGCGCACAGCCTCCACTGCGCACACGCGCAGCTGCCGGCACTCTTTTTGGCGCAGAGCTGCAGCTCCGCCCCCAGCAGCTCCTGCTGCGCTGCGCCGAGCTGGAAACGTGCCGACATATATCCGAGAATTGCGAGGTAAATATTCGGCGCAACTTCTGTTCCAGAAATTAGGCCGGCCTCTCCGATGTGCGCCGTTCTAGCGGGGGGTCCGAAACTTGAACCCATAGAATTTTACAGCACAGAAGGAGGCCATTTCAGCCCATCGTGTCCACGCCGGCCAACCAAGAGTTATCCAGCCTAATCCCACTTCCCAGCTCTTGGTCCGTGCATATCCAAGTATTTTTTAAATGTAGTGAGGGCTTCTGCCTCGACCACGGGTCTTTCAGGGTCTTTGCCCATTCCCTCCCCTCTTCTCAGGCAAACCCTACCTTCAAAAACAGATTTTAAATTCTGCTTACATTTGGGAATTGTCACATCAGTCAAGGGGTTGTCAGGGTCTGGAGCTCACTGCTTGAAAGATAGTAGAGGCAGAAACTCTCACTACATATAAAAAATGCTTGGATGTGCACTTAAAGTGCCGTAACCTACAGGGCTACCTTCCGTGCTGTAAATTTCTATGGTTCCATGATTTTATCAGCCTCAATATTCTCTTCCCCCTCCATCCAGATGAGGGGGTTGACATGAGGAAAGGTTGAGTAGGTAGGGCCTCTATTCATTGAAATTCAGAAGAATGAGAGGTGATCTTATCGAAGCGTATAAGATTAGGAGGGGGCTCGGCAAAGTGGATGCAGGGAGGATGTTTCCACTGATGGGGGGAGACTAGAACTAAGGGGCATAATCTTAGAATAAGGGGCCGCCCATTTAAAACTGAGATGAGGAGGAATTTCTTCTCTCAGAGGGTTGTGGATCTGTGGAATTTACTGCCTCAGAGAGCTGTGGAAGCTGGGACATTGAATAAATTTAAGACCGAGATGGACAGTTTCTTAACCGATCAGGGGTTATGGGGAGCAGGCAGGGAAGTGCGCCTGAGTCCATGATCGGATCAGCCATGATCTTATTAAATGGCGGAGCAGACTCCAGGGGCCAGGTGGCCTATTCCTGCTCCTATTTCTTATGTCCTTATGATCCACAAAAAGACAAATTTCATGTGCGACAGAGTTCTGAAAATATATCCATTTTCACTTGGAGGTGGAGAAGACTATTCCCTCTTTTCAATTGGGTCCGCTTTTAAGTGAAAGTGAACATGCAAATATTACTGTTAGCACTACACTGGCAATGCTTTGGCACGTTGACTACTGTCCTACTCATGCTGCAGCTGGATTCAGCCATAGCTTCAGAGGTGCAGCAGTCAACCTGCACCTGGAAAGCAGTGAGCGAGAGAGGGACAGAGTCCAGCCACATGCCGAATACAGGCGGCAACTTTCATCTCAAATGTTGCAAGTGAGAACCAAATAGAGATCACTCCAGCCACAGCATCACATATTAAACCTTAACTTTAAGGATCACATGACCTGATTGTTGATTGCTCCCCTTGGAGGATAAGCCACGCCCAGAAATTTCTCAGCATGAACTTAGTCCGAGAGTGTCAGAAACTTGTGCTGGGATGGTGGAGGCCTCTCCTGTCTGGGGTCTGAAGTCAGAATGGCTCGAATTACACTTTGCAAAGTCACCCAGAAGTTGGGCTGGGCGGTTCGAATTGCACACTCCAGAGAAACTTCTGGTTGTGGCTTATCCTCCGAGGGGACCAATCAGCAATCAGCTCGCATGATCATGTGAGCCAATCAGAGGCAACCAGAGCTTTTTGCGAATGCAAATAACTGCGCCCATTTCTCGGACCGATGGCTCATTGTGAGCTTGCCTCCTCTGATCCTACTTCCTCTAACCCTACCATCGAACCATATTACAGGGAAGAGGTGGTGCTTGTATAAATTGTTATTCTGTAATTGTTTACAGTTGACTCCTTGGACTGTCCCTTGAAGTCGGGCTTTTTTTGATTGCCCACGGCTCCAGCCTCACACTCCAAACTGCTCCTCTGACTGAGGTCCTGTGGAAAGGAGGAAGGAGGACAGTCGGAGTATGTTTGAGTTTGTCTGTATGTATAGGCAAATGCGGCGGAGTCTGGTCTTCAGTCGTCTTGGTTAACCACTGGACCAAGATCTTGCTCCGTCAAGCCCGTGTGGTGGCTGGTGTGCAACAGCCACCCCACGTGAAAAGAATTCACGCACAGACATCGTCCACCGTTTAAAATTAGTTCATCAGCCACCTGAGTACTCATTTTTAGTGTGGAAGCAAGTCATCCTCGACCCCGAGGGACTGCCTATGATGAAGACAGGTGACGTGTCACACTGAACATTGTCTGCACATAGCTAATTGTTCCTTTGTCAACTGTTTCGGACTCACCACAGGACACTGTGGATATTGTGACCTCATTGTTCCTGTCTTTGAGCTGAGGACTTTGCCCTGTGAGTGCTGATTGGTTTGCTGTTGCTATGCAGCTCAAGCCCAGACAGTTTGATTTGAACTGCCTATTAGTTTGAAGCCAGAACGTTAGAATTTTTGGGGATGGGAAAGGAAATTTAAACCTTAAAATAGAAAAACTCCACCTCCCCATTTTCTTATCATATCCCTTTTGAGAGGAGCTTTGGCCTGGATAGCAGGGGAACTCTCTGCTCTTCTTACATAGAATAATATAGAATTTGCAGCATAGAAACAGGCCATTGGGCACAACATGCTCCAAACTACCCTCCTCCGATCCTACTTCCTCTATACCTACCCAGTTCTCTCTTTTTGTTCCCCCCACCCCGCCCAGCTCTCTCTCCACACTCCCACCCTCCCCCAACTCTCTCTGTCCCTGCCTCCTCTGGTTCTCTCACACCCACAACTCCCCTGCTCCTTCTCTCTCCGCCCCCCAGCCCGCCCCCCCCCGGCTCAATCTCTCCTTCCCCCCCCCCCCACCCCTGCTCTCTCTCACCCCACCCTCCACCAGCTCTCTCTCCAACCCTTGGCTCTCTCTCTCTCTCTCTCTCTCGCTCTCTCTCCCCCCACCTCACTCTCCACCCCCACACAGCTCCCCCCAGACTCTCTCTCCACCCCCACCCCTTCGCCCTGGCTCTCTCTCTCTCTCTCTCGCTCCCCCCCCCCACCATGCAGCTCTCTCTCCACCCTCCTCCCCGCCCCACCCAGCTATCTCTCTCTCTCTCCCCCCCCCCGGCTCTATCTCCGTCTCTCTCTCTCTCCCTCTCAGCTCTCTCTCTCCCCTGCCCTGCCCATCTCGCTTCTCCCCACGGTTCTATCTCTCCCCCTCACCCCCCCCACCCCGCCCCCCCATGACCCCATCTCTCTCTCTCTCCCCCACAGTACTCTCTCCCTCCTCATCTCTTTCTTCCCCTTGCTTCGTTCTCTCCATACCCACCACAGTTCACTCTCCACCCCACCCGCCCCCCTTCGCCCCCCCAGCTCGCTCTCTCTCTCTCTCTCTCTCCCCCCAGCTCTCTCTCCATTCCCCCCCCCCTCAATCTCTCTCGCTCTGTCCCCCAGCTCTCTCCCCACCCATCCCCCCACCCCCAACCCCCTGCCCCGGCTCACTCGCACCCCCCCAACTTTTCTCCCTCCCACTACCTCCGATGTTTTCTATCCCACAGAAGACCGTGAAAATGTTTAAAATAATGCAAAAGCTGGAAGCAAATCCAGCTCCAGGCTCCAGTGGCAGAAAATGCTTCAGCAGTGCTGAGCTCTACGAGGCTTCCTTGTACGTCGCAGTGCGCATGCGTGACCGAACCGAGGGCCCATGCTCAAAAAGGGGGCGGGGTTCCAATGTGCGCATCCGCAAAATTAGTACAAATAGTCACTCTGATAGCCTGAGGCCTAAAGTTGGGATCAGCTCCGATGGACGGGCCACATTGTCCGCATACCCAATGCTAGACTCCCGAAACAAGCGCTCTACTCCCAACTACGTCACGGCAAACGAGTCCCAGGAGGGCAGAGAAAACGTTTCAAGGACACCCTCAAATCCTCCTTGAAAAAAGGTAACATCCCCACCGACTCTTGGGAATCCCTGGCCCAAGACCGCTCAGAGTGGAGGAGAAGCATCCGAGAAGGTGCCGAACACTTCGAGTCTCTTCGTCGGGAGCACGCAGAAGCCAAGCACAAACAGCGGAAGGAGAGTACGACAAATCAAGCCCCCCACCCACCCGTCGCTCCAACCACCACCTGCCCCACCTGTGACGGAGTCTGGAGGTCCCACATTGGTCTCATCAGTCGCCTTAGAACTCATTTTAGTGTGGAAGCAAGTCATCCTCGACTCCGAGGGACTGCCGAAGAAGAAGCGAGTTGGGAATCTTAAGGTAACTGACTTCCTCCGGGGGAGAACAAAAGTGCCCCCTTGCTGGGTTGGAGAATGAGCCAAAGATAAGGAACAATGGGCTTACTTTAAAGTGCTTAAAATAATGGTATTCTTCAGCTTGCCGTCAGCATTCAACAATGGGCACCGATCAATCAGTCATGTGCAGTGTAGGTATAAGATAAATATGTCTCCTTATCCAGCTATGAATAAAGTGTTCAGTATCCAGGGGAATATTGCAGCATCTCTTTGTCACTTGATCACTTCAGGTCTCACTAATTGAAGCAATAGCATGTGTCTCTCACAGAAACCTTCCACCATCCCCCCATGGCTTTAAAAGTAAACAGATTTTTCAGGGAAAACTAAAAAAGATAAAAGATCCCTTTGCACACCATAACATTTTGGCCCCCACAGCGCAAGTTGGAAGTAACTGCTGAACACTCAAAGCTGCGCCGATTAGTGCTTTGCTATCCTTGCTCAGCAAGCATAAATATTTCAGCTGCAGTTTTCACATGAAGCCAATTTGAGCCTTTTTCTGCTCACAGACGTGTAACGGAACCAGGGACCTTTGAAGCTAGACAAATTTCCTGTCTCTTTCCTCTTGCCCTTTCCTCGCTCTTCTCTCTGGAATCTGCTGAAGCCTGCCACGCTTTGCTTCCTCACAGGGACAGAGCCAGTGAAGGGTCAAGGAGGGTCACGACCTCCCACCGATCAATTTGAAGGTTGGCGAATCGCGGCTTCGGGAGACTGCCTCCATTTTGTTCCCAGCATCCTCTATACAGCACCTTTCATGACCTCAGGACGTCCCAAAGCGCTTCACAGCCAATGAAGAATTTTTCTGAAGTGCAGTCTGTTGTAATGTAGGAAACGCGGCAGCCAATTTCTGCACAGCAAGCTCCCACAAACAGCAATAACCAGGTCATCTGTTTTGAGGTGTTGGTTGAGGGATAAGTATTGACCAGGACACCAGGGAGGACTCCCCCTGCTCTTCTTCGAAATAGTGCCATGGGATCTTTTACGTCCACCTGAGAGAGCAGGCGCAGCCTTGGTTTAACGTCTCACCCGAAAGACACTCAGCATTCCCTCAGCACTGCACTGGAGTGTCGGCCTTGATTATGTGCTCAAGTCACTAGAGTGGGATTTAAAGCCACAACCTTCTGACTCAGAGGCGGGAATGTTACCCACTGAGCCAGAACTGAAACTGTCCGCGCTGGTAAACTGCAGAAGGAGCGCACGGCAGCCCAGGCATCCCGCCCACCCGTTCCTTCAACCACCATCTGCCACACCCTGTGACAGAGGCTGTGGGTCCCGCATTGGACTCTTCAGTCACATGAGAACTTGTTTTTAGTGTGGAAGCAAGTCATCCTCGACTCCGAGAGACTGCCTAAGAAGAGGAAGAAGAACCTTGCTGGTGGAACAGGCAGGCAACCAATCTGCTCCAATGGTCGGATGCTGACAGGTCAAAATCTACCTGGTGCACTTTCCAGCATGTCAATGCATAGCAGTTGTGTGCAGCAACTCTGGCTGATTTTTCATGTCACTAGTCAAGAACAACAACAGCTTGCATTCATATAGCGCCTTTAATGTGGCAAAATGTCCCAAGGAGTGTAATTTGATACCGAGCAACTTAAGGAGATATTTGGACAGATGAGCAAAAGCTTGGTCAAACAGGTAGGTTTTTAAGAACATCTTAAAGGAGGAGAGAGAGGCAGAGAGGTTTAGAAACATAGAAACATAGAAAATACGTGCAGGAGTAGGCCATTCGGCCCTTCGAGCCTGCACCACCATTCAATATGATCATGGCTAATCATGCAACGTCAGTACCCCATTCCTGCTTTCTCTCCATACCCCTTGATCCCTTTAGCCGTAAGGGCCACATCAAACTCCCTTTTGAATATATCTAACAAACTGGCCTCAAAAACTTTCTGTGGTAGAGAATTCCACAGGTTCACAATTCTCTGAGTGAAGAAGTTTCTCCTCATCTCGGTCCTAAATGGCTTACCCCTTATCCTTAGACTGTGACCCCTGGTTCTGGACTTCCCCAACATCGGGAACATTCTTCCTGCATCTAACCTGTCCAATCCCGTCAGAATTTTATATGTTTCTATGAGATCCCCTCTCATTCTTCTAAGCCTAGTCGATCCAGTCTTTCTTCATATGTCAGTTCTGCCATCCCGGGAATCAGTCTGGTGAACCTTCACTGCACTCCCTCAATAGCAAGAATGTCCTTCCTCAGATTAGGAGACCAAAACTGTACATAATATTCAAGGTGTGGTCTCACCAAGGCCCTGTACAACTGCAGTAAGACCTCCCTGCTCCTATACTCAAATCCTCTCGCTATGAAGGCCAACAAGCCATTTGCCTTCTTCACCGCCTGCTGTACCTACATGCCTACTTTCAATGACTGATTTACCATAAAAGGATTTCCAGAGTTTGGGTTGACAGCTGAAGGCACGGCCACCAATGTGGCACGATTAAATTGGGCACGGGCAAGAGGCCAGAATTGGAGGAGCGCAGAGATCGCAGAGGATTGTAGGGGCCGGAAGAAGTTACAGCAATAGGGAGGGGCAAGGCCATAGTGTCCATGAGTTACCGAATGCAATCAAGCCCCGACCAACAGCCCAGCAAAGTTGTTAGCTCAGTTTCTTTGGAAGCCGCAATGTCTCTTGCATAAACACTTTCCCGACGAAGAGCCAACAAATAGATTGGGGATCACAGTGCATTGTTACTTAGTGTCGTGGCCAAAGCATCATCACCTCATGCTCACACATTCATTTGCCGGGTTTTCGTTGTGGGATCCAGGCTTTGGGCAATGTCGACAGCTGAGGAAAGGAGGCAGAGCCACGACCAAGAGGTGTAATAGCCCGTCGCTGCCCAGGAGATATTTCCACACACTGTGAATCAGATGCTGCTAAATCTCTCACTTGCTGTGTAAAAATACTGGTCTTTTGGCATTGAGCAACAATCTGAACATTCAGTTTTTGCATTAGATTAAACAAGAACCAAGTTCTCAACATGGAATATGGTGTAATAGACAAGTTGGACAAAAATAGGGGAAGTTTAATTTAACCCATAGTGGAGTTGGTAACAGTTATGTCCATGTCTTCCTCTCCCACCTCCTCTCTGCCCATCTCCTCTCCTCTCCTTTCCCTCCTCCACTCCCCTTCCACTCCTCTCCTCTCCCTCTCCTATCAACTCCCCTCCCCCATTCTCACCTGTTACCCCCCCCCCATCCCCTCTCCTCTCCTCCTTCCCCCTTCTGCACCCTCTTTTGTCCTCTACTTTCCCCATTATCCTTCCCCCTCCTCACCATCCTCCTCCCTTCTCCTCTCCCCTATCCACTCCTCTCCATTTTCCCTCGACTCATCTTTCCTCTTCTCTCTCGTCCCTTCTCCTCTCTGCTTCTCTCCTTCCCTCCTCCCACCTTCCTTCTGTTGCTTCTCCTCTTCCCTGCCTTGGATCACTTATCTCCCTAAATCCGTTTGGTCTTAAGAGTGGCTTTGATCTTCACCCCACACATGCAATGCCACGACAGAACTTCAAGTTGATAAAGCTGTTAAAAAAGTGCCAGTGGGATCCTAGGTTTCACAAAAAGGGGAATACAGTACAATAACAAAGAGACACTCCAGTGCAGTGCTGAGGGAGCGCTGCACTGTCAGAGGTGCCATCTTTCAGGTGAGACAGTAAACTGAGGCCCCGTCGGCGCTCCTTCAGGTGGATGTAAAAAGATCCCGCGGCACTAGTCCGAAAAAGAGCAGGGGAGTTCTCCCCGATGTCCAGGCCAATATTTATCCCCTCAATCAACACCTAAAAACAGATTGTCTTATCATTATCACATTGCTGTTTCTGGGAGCTTGTTGTGTGCAAATTGGCTGCTATGTTTCCCACTTTACAACCGTGATTACACTTCAAAAGTGCTTCATTGGCTGTAAAGTGCTTTGGGATGTTCTGAGGTCGTGAAAGGTGCTATATAAATGAAAGCTTTTCTTTCTTTTAGATAATGCTAAACCTATACAAATCATTGGTTAGAATATTGTGTCCAGTTTTGTGTGTTTTATTTCAGAAAAGATGTTAGGGCCGTGAACAGAGCACAGAAGAGATTCACTAAGAGGATAACCGAGATGAGAGTCTTTAGTTATCAGAGGAGGCTAGACGCACTGGAGTTCCTTTCAATAGAACAAAGACAGTCAAGCTGACATTCTGATAGAAGTGTTCAAACTTAAGAGCTTTGATAAGATGAATCAGGAAAAAACTATTTCTATTGGTTGGTGAGTCAGAAACTTGAGGGCATAAATGTACGATTATCACTAAAAGAACTTGCGGGGGGGGGCGTTTGGCTGTATTTATTTTTACACAGAGGGTGATTAGGACATGGAATGAGTGAATTAGGACATGGAATTAGGACAATAAAAAAGTGGCAGAAGCAAATTGCATACTGCGCTATAATGTTCTGCTAAAATAATGGCGCTCATTGTCATTTATGCATAAATACCACACCAACTTCAGGTGAGGGGCAGAGGCATGGTTAAATTCAAATATCCAAAAGTTGCTCTCTGAGTTGCGCCGCTCTGCCATTAGCTTCACACAAACAACATTTCGCTGCCTGCCTTACCATTGAAATCCACTGAATGGTATGAAGTTGCTGTATTTGCGCAGTAGATACAGACTAAACTCGCCACAGACAATTGTCTTGTCCATTTCAGTTTAATACCCTTTCAATGATGTTAATTACTGCTAGTCAACCACTCTGGCACTGAAAATTAACGATTTACAAGTGTGGAGTCTCATTCCTTCAGGTTTAAATTATTGTTGGAGACTTTAACAATGCATTTTTAAACTTTTCTTTTCTGGCTCTTTTTTCTCTCTCTCTTAAACCAATCATTTTTTCCCTCTCTTCATTTCTCTTTCTGTACCTGATTCCTAAGGGTACGGTAGCATAATGGTTATGTTAGAAACATAGAAACATAGAAACATAGAAAATAGGTGCAGGAGTAGGCCATTCGGCCCTTCTAGCCTGCACCGCCATTCAATGAGTTCATGGCTGAACATGCAACTTCAGTACCCCATTCCTGCTTTCTCACCATACACCATACAGGACTTGTAATCCATAAAGCCTGGACTAATGATCTGAGAGACATGGGTTCTGTTATATATGTAAACTTGTATTTACTCTGTACAGCAACCAGATGGTTCATCCCTGGAGTTCCAAGGGATCCCATAATCCCTTGGGAGCACAGGTATTTAAGGAGGCCTCACAGGTTGGAGAGGCAACCTGGAGAACTGCAATTAAAGACTAAGGTCACACTTTACTTTGAGCTCACAGTGTTCAGTCTGACTCTTTCTCCATACATAACAACTGGCGACGAGATACAGATAGTGAACCCAAAGATGCAGAGAACAGTGGGCATCCTGGAGAAATTCTCGGAGGGAGATGATTGGGAAACTTTTGTGGAGCGACTCGACCAATACTTCGTGGCCAACGAGCTCGATGGGGAAGAGAACACTGCCAAATGAAGGGTGATCCTCCACACCGTCTGAGGGGCACCAACGTATGGCCTCATGAAAAATCTGCTTACTCCAGCGAAATGCACGGAAAAATCGTACGATAATTTGTGCACACTGGTCCGACAGCATTTGAACCTGAAGGAAAGCATTCTGATGGCGAGGTACCAGTTCTACATCTACAAAAGATCTGAAGGCCAGTAAGTGGCAAGTTATGTCGCCGAGCTAAGACGCCTTGCAGGACATTGCAAATTTGAAGGACATTTGGAGCACTTGCTCAGAGACTTTTTCATACTTGGCATTGGCCACGAAACCATACTTCGCAAACTTTTGACTGTAGAGACCCCAACCTTGAGTAAGGCCATAGCGATAGCCCAAGCGTTCATTGCCACCAGTGACAATACTAAGCAAATCTCTCAGCACACAAGTGCTGCTACAAGTACCTTGCACATCTGCAGATGCCTCAGAGTCCGCCATCAAGGGTAATGAATGCAAGGCCATTAACACCTTGTTGGCGCTGTGGGGGTGATCATCGTTTCCATTCATGCCGCTTCAAAGGATATGTTTGCAAAGGCTGTGAAACAATGGGACACCTCCAACGTATGTGCAGGTGAGCTGTGAATTCTGTTAAACCTGCGAACCACCATGTTGCAGAGGAGGACAGATCTACCAAGGATCATGACGAACCAGAGCCTCAGACCGAGGAGGCAGAGGTGCACGGGGTGCACACATTTACCATGAATTGTCCCCCGATAATGCTGAATGTTGAACTAAATGGACTCCTGGTGTCAATGGAACTGGACACAGGCGCAAGCCAGTCCGTCATGGCAAAAAAACTTTTGAAAAATTGTGGTGCAACAAGGCCTCAAAGCCAGTCTTAGCTCCAATTCGTACGAAACTAACAACTTACACGAAAGAACTGTTTCGCGTAATCAGCAGTGCTACCGTAATAGTCTCCTACGATGGAGCGGTGCACAAGCTATCACTCTGGGTGGTATCGGGTGATGGTCCCACGCTGCTCGGCAGGAGCTGGCTGGAAAAGATACGCTGGAACTGGGATGACGTCCGAGCGCTATCGCCCCCTGACGACAATTCGAGTGCCCAGGTCTTAAACAAGTTCCCTTCGCTGTTCGAACTAGGCTTTGGGAAATTCCAAGGGGCTAAAGTGAAGATCCACCTAATTCCGGGGGCGCGACCCATCCATCACAAGGTGAAAGCAGTACCGTACATGATGAGAGAATGGGTAGAGATTGAGCTAGCCCGGCTGCAACGAGAGGGCATCCTTTCACCGATCGAGTTCAATGAGTGGGCCAGCCCGATCGTTCTTGTCTTCAAGGGAGACGGCACCATCAGAATCTGTGGCGATTACAAAGTAACTATCAATTGTTTCTCCCTGCAGGACCAAAGGCCCATGAGCTCTTTGCAACGCTGGTGGGAGGAAAGATGTTCACGAAGCTGGATCTGGCTTCAGCCTACATAACGCAGGGAGGAATCATCGAAGGCCCTCACCTGCATCAACACGCACAAAGGTAATTTAATTTATAACAGATGCCAGTTTGGAATTCGATCAGCGGCGGCGATATTCCAGAGAAACATGAAAAGCTTACTAAAGTCGGTCCCGCACACCGTGGTCTTCCAGGACGACATCTTGGTCACAGGTCGGAACACAGTCAAGCACCTGCAGAACCTGGAGGAGGTTCTTAGTCGACTCAACCGCATGGGGCTCAGATTGAAACACTCAAAGTGCGTTTTCCTGACGCCTGAAGTGGAGTTCTTGGGAAGGAGGATTGCGGCAGACGGCATCAGATGAACCAACGCAAAGACAGAGGCAATCGAGAACGCACCGAACTTGACGGAGCTGCGGTCATTTCTGAGACTCCTGAACTACTTTGGCAACTTCTTACTGGGTCTCAGCACACTGTTAGAACCACTGTATGTCTTACTATGAAAAGGGGTGAATGGGTTTGGGGCAAAAGCCAAGAAAATGCCTTTGTAAAAGCGAGAAAATTGTTATGCTCAAAAAAATTGCATGTAAGCGTTTGTTACTAGCATGTGATGCGTCGTCATATGGCGTCAGGTGTGTATTGCAACAAGCTAATGATTTCGGAAACAGCAACCGGTTGCTTATGCATCCAGGAGTCTGTCTGAGGCTGAGAGAGCCTACAGCATGATTGAGAAAGAAGCGTTAGCATGTGTCTATGGGGTAAAGAAAATGTATCAATACCTGTTTGGGCTAAAATTCGAATTGGAAACTGACCATAAGCCGCTCATATCCCTGTTTTCCGAGAGTAAAGGGATAAATACCAATGCATTGGTCTACATCCAGAGAAGGGCACTCACTTTGTCCGCATACAACTACGCCATCCACCACAGGCCAGGCACAGAAAACTACACCGATGCTCTTAGTAGGCTGCCATTGCCCACTACCGAGGTGGAAATGGCGCAGCCAGCAGATTTAGCCATGGTTATGGAAGCACTTGAGAGTGAGCAATCACGCATCACTGCCCTAGTAGATCAAAACCAGGATGAGCCAGAACCCCTTATTATCCCTCGTCAAAAGCTGTGTGCTTCACGGGAGCTGGTCCAGTGTCCTAGTGGAAATGCAGGAAGAGATAAAGCTGTTCCAGCGGCGCAAAGATGAAATGTCCAAACAGGCAGACTGCCTTCTGTGGGACAATCAAGTAGTGGTTCCCAAGAAGGGCAGCGATACCTTCGTCAATGACCTCCACAATACCCAGCCAGGCATCGTAATGATGAAACATAGAAACACAGAATCATAGAAACTAGGTGCAGGAGTAGGCCATTCGAACTTTCGAGCCTGCACCGCCATTCAATGAGTTTATGGCTGAACATGCAATGACAGTACCCCATTCCTGCTTTCTCGCCATACCCCTTGATGCCCCAAGTAGTAAGGACTACATCTAACTCATTTTTGAATATATTTAGTGAATTGGCCTCAACAACTTTCTGTGGTAGAGAATTCCACAGGTTCACCACTCTCTGGGTGAAGAAGTTTCTCCTCATCTCGGTCCTAAATGGCTTACCCCTTATCCTCAGACTGTGACCCCTGGTTCTGGACTTCCCCAACATTGGGAACATTCTTCCTGCATCTAACCTGTCTCCAGGTGTGGCCTCACCAAGGCCCTGTACAACTGTAGTAACACCTCCCTGCCCCTGTACTCAAATCCCTTCGCTATTAAGGCCAACATGTCATTTGCTTTCTTAACCGCCTGCTGTACCTGCATGCCAACCTTAAATGACTGATGTACCATGACACCCAGGTCTCGTTGCACCTCCCCTTTTCCTAATCTGTCACCATTCAGATAATAGTCTGTCTCTCTGTTTTTACCACCAAAGTGGATAACCTCACATTTATCCACATTATACTTCATCTGCCATGCATTTGCCCACTCACCTAACCTATCCAAGTCACTCTGCAGCCTCATAGCATCCTCCTCACAGCTCACACTGCCACCCAACTTAGTGTCATCTGCAAATTTGGAGATACTACATTTAATCCCCTCGTCTAAATCATTAATGTACAATGTAAACAGCTGGGGCCCCAGCACAGAACCTTGCGGTACCCCACTAGTCACTGCCTGCCATTCTGAAAAGTACCCATTTACTCCTACTCTTTGCTTCCTGTCTGACAACCAGTTCTCAATCCACGTCAGCACGCTACCCCCAATCCCATGTGCTTTATCTTTGCACATTAATCTCTTGTGTGGGATCTTGTCAAAAGCGTTCTGAAAGTCCAAATACACCACATCAACTGGTTCCCCCTTGACCACTCTACTGGAAACATCCTCAAAAAATTCCAGAAGATTTGTCAAGCATGATTTCCCTTTCACAAATCCATGCTGACTTGGACTTATCATGTCACCTCTTTCCAAATGCGCTGCTATGACATCCTTAGTAATTGATTCCATCATTTTACCCACTACGGATGTCAAGCTGACCGGTCTATAATTCCCTGTTTTCTCTCTCCCTCCTTTCTTAAAAAGTGGGGTTACATTGGCTACCCTCCACTCCATAGGAACTGATCCAGAGTCTATGGAATGTTGGAAAATGACTGTCAATGCATCCGCTATTTCCAAGGCCACCTCCTTAACTACTCTGGGATGCAGCACATCAGGCCCTGCGGATTTATCGGCCTTCAATCCCATCAATTTCCCCAACACAGGGATAGCCAGGCAAAGCGATAGCCAGATCCCACGTGTGGTGGCCCGGCATCGATGCAGATTTAGAGTTCTGCATTCACAGATGTAATACATGCTCACAGTTAAGCAATGTACCCAGTGGGGCGCCGCTAAGTTTATAGTCTTGACCCTCCAAACTGTGGTCTAGGGTACACGTCGACTACGCAGGCCCATTCTTGGGTACAATGTTCCTTGTGGTTGTAGACGTGTACTCCAAGTGGATTGAATGTGAGATAATGTCGGCTAGCATGTCCGCTGCCACTACTGAAAGCCTGCGAGCCATGTTTGCCACACAAGGCCTACCCGATGTCCTGGTGAGCGACAACGGGCCATGTTTTACCAGTGCTGAGTTCAAAGAATTCATGACCCGTAACGGGATCAAACATGTCACATCTGCCCCGTTTAAATCAACGTCCAATGGGCAGGCAGAGAGAGCAGTGCAAACCATCAAGCAAGGCTCAAAGAGGGTAACTGAAGGCTCATTGCAGACTCGCTTATCCCAAGTCCTGCTTAGCTACCGCACGAGACCCCACTCGCTCACTGGGAATCCACCTGCTGAACTGCTCATGAAAAGAGCACTTAAGACAAGGCTCTCGTTAGTTCACCCTGATCTACAGGTAGAAAGCAGGCGGCTTCAACAAAGTACATACCATGATAGCGCAAATGTGTCACGCAAGATTAAAATCAATGATCCTGTATTTGTATTGAATTATGGACAAGGTCCCAAGAGGCTTCCCGGCACTGTCGTGGCCAAAGAGGGGAGCAGGGTGTTTCGGGTCAAACTTTCAAATGGACTCATTCACTGGAAACACTTGGACCAAATCAAACTCAGATTCACGCACTATCCTGAGCAACCCACCTTGCACCCTACTTTTTTTGATCCCCCAGCATACACACCAGTGGCAACCGGCACCACGATTGATCACGAAACAGAACCCATCATCCACAGCAGCCCAGCAGGACCCAACACACCAGGCAGCCAAGCAAGGCCAGCTGCACAACAGCCCAGCGAGGGCCCAACAAATGATCCAACAATACCAGCTTTTTTCACACCGAGACAATCAACCAGAGCAAGAAGGGCCCCAGATCAACTCACATTGTAAATAGTTACACTACTGACTTTGGGGGGGGGGGGAGTGTTGTTATATATGCAAACTTGTATTTACTCTGTACAGCCACCAGAGGGTTCATCTCCTGGAGTCCCAAGGGATCCCATAATCCCTTGGGAGCACAGGTATTGAAGGAGGCCTCACAGGTTGGAGAGGTACTCTGGAGACCTGCAATAAAAGACTAAGGTCACACTTTACTTTGAGCTCACATGTTCAGTCTGACTCTTTCTCCATACATAACAGCTTCTAAATCCCACGATGGCAGCTGGGAAATAAATAAGTCTGGAATATTTAGGAAAGGAAATCTGCCTTATCCGGTCTGGCCTATATGTGACTCCAGAGCCACAACAACGTGGATGACTCTTAACTACCCTTTGAAGTGGCCTAGCGAGCCACTCAGCAACATTCAACAAAGGTAGCTCACAACCATCTTCTTGATGGTAATTAGAGGCAGGCAATGAAGACTGATCTTGCCCGTGATACCCACATCCCGTGAATAAATAATTTTTAAAAAATTGATGTGGAATTCACCCACTCTGATTTACACTTCCTTCTCAGTCCTTGCACTGTCAGTTGCACAATCCTTCAATCTGATTGGTTAAGGAGATACCCTGCTCACCCAGGTCCTAGATGCCCTGTTTCCCTTGCTGCGTCATTATCAGCTCGGACATTCAGCTGCTACCCAAATAATTTTAAAACCTAGATGTGCAAGGGCAAGTCTAACTAAGGGCAGATGCTGTTCGATGCCCTTGTACAGGAAATTATGGCCCAATTGCTTTTAAACGGAAATGGATAGGCATTTTCAATTTACACATTTAAAAGGGTACGGGCAATGGCATTAAAAGGATAGCTGTTTCAGAAAGCCAGTACACCCAGACTGGGCCGAAAGGGTTGCCACTGTTCTGTCAGTTTTCCCGATTCCCGGACCACGGAGGCAATCATAATACCGCTACCGTCACCCAGGTAAGATCAGATAACTCGGCTTCCCCATTCAGACCCGAGTTAAAATTGCAGTCAGGTCCCAGTGATGTCATCGGGACCCGACATCCGTACATCTTCGGGCGTGTGCCCTTGCCGCCTGCTCAGGAGACTGGGTAAAGATCGCAGATGGACATCTCCTGGTGGCTGCAGGGCCGGGATATAACCACACTGCTCGCCTGCTTTCCACTGGGCGAGTAAAAAGAAAGAAAGACTTATATTTATATCGCACCTTTCACAACCACCGGACATCTCAAATTGCTTTACAGCCAATTAAGTGCTTTTGGAGTGTAGTCACTGTTGTAATGTGGGAAACGTGGCAGCCAAATTGCACACAGCAAGCTCCCACAAACAGCAATGTGACAATGACCAGATAATCAGTTCTTTTGTTATGTTGATTGAGGAATAAATATTGGCCAGGACACTGGGGATAACACCCCTGCTTTGAAATAGTGCCGTGGGATCTTTTACATCCACTTGAGATGGGGCCTCAGTTTAATGTCTCATCCGAAAGATGTTCTTCCGACAGAGCAGCACTCCCTCAGCACTGCACTGGGAGGGTCAGCCTAGATTTATGTGCTCAAGTCCCTGGAGTGGGACTTGAACCCACAATCTTTCTGATTAAGAGGCGAGAGTGCGATCCACTGAGCCACAGCTGACTCTCATTATGATTCAAATCGTCCCCCATAATGTTCGGGAGCAAATACAGCACTGTAGGCGATTGGAGCGATACGGGAGGGGGACAAGGCCACTGAGAGATTCAATCCACTGCAAGAACTAAAGGATAAAATGAATAGTAAAGCAGAAGTGACATTATATATACAACCAAGATGCTCCATTTAACTACTCCTATCTATGACCATTGCAAAATCCCACTAGATTTACAGTTCATTTGCTAGAATTTCTTTAGAATTTGTTCCAGATGACTACAGCCATCCCAATGGGATTTGTCAACGACACACTTGGAATACTGGTAGTTTGGAGTTGGTAGAAAGAAATGTTTGGGATAGATCTTGACTTTGCATGCTAGTGCAAAGCAGGCGATAGTGTGTCGGCAGCCCGTTTTACATCTCTCTCACTTTTTATTTCCCGTCACCATCAACATCTTGAAAGTGGTGGAGGGAGCCTTGTTCCTGGTTTTGAAATTCAGCAAAAGGCCTGTTAACGAACAGCTATATATTAGCATATAGTCCTAACTCACACCAATTCCCGCTCACCCATCACCTCTGTGCTTGCTGATCTACATTGGCTCCCGGTTAAGCAAAGCCTCGATTTTAAAATTCTCATCCGTGTTTACAAATCCCTCCATGACCTCGCCCCTCTCTATCTCTGTAATATTCCTCAGCCCACAACCTCGCTTGAAATGTCTGCACTCCTTAAATTCTGCCCTCTTGAGCATCCCTGATTATAATCGCTCAACCATCAGTGGCCATGTCGTCAACCGCCTGGGCCCCAAGCTCTGGAACTCCCTCCCTCAACCTCTCCGCCTCTCTACCTCCCTTTCCTCCTTTAAGATGCTCCTTAAAACCTACCTCTTTGAACAAGCTTTTGATCATCTGCCGTAATTTCTTCGTACATGGCTTGGCGCCAATTTTTTTCATTGGGCCCGACATTCCTCTGGTCGAACAGTCCACTGCCTGGAGCGGGCTGGAGGAGAGAGCCGCCGGGATGTGCCCACCGATGTCAGCGGACCGCCGAATCGCGCAACTGACCTCCCGCCCGCCGAGCTACGATATTGATGCTGTGGCAGAACGGGGGTGGACCGCTGGCTGGAGGCTGGTCTGTCCCCGACGGTAGGTAAGAAGATGGTGAAAAAAAGGTTCGTACACTTTTTGTAATTTTTTTACTTACGGCGACTTACCTGAATGGTGTCCCCTGAAGGTCTTCAGATGTTTTTAAAAATGTTTTTCGAATGCTTTTTCTTTCCAGCTCTTCGACTCTCTGTGGGCCCGACTCCATCTTCGGCGGCACTTGGGTGGCATTTGAATGGGCGGAGGCCTTCATCAATTTCAGGCCCTGTGTCTTATAACACTCCTGTGAAGCACCTTGGGACGTTTTACTACGTTAAAGATGCTATATCTTTAGCATCTTTGCAAGTTGAAAGTTGTTGTTGTTGTTGCATAATGCCAATGCATGCTTTTGCTTGCCCTCCCTCAAATCATGCCTCATAAGATCAGACAGCGAACCAGGCGCGCAATGTGGTGCGCCCGATTTTAACACCTCTAATGTCTGGGTGAGATTTGACAGCAATGCCCTGACAAATTCAAAATGCTCAGGGGGAAATTACGATTACCGCTGGTCCCGTATCACGGCTTAACACCCTTGCGCTAAATTGCCCTGTCTCCCTGCCCGCCTCCCCCCCCCTCCCATTTGCACCGATAGTCCATTCCCTCAGGGCGTGAATAAGACAATGTCCCGCTGATGCAAACCTGCGTGGCTGTGTCATTTTGTTTCGCAATGAGACAACGAAGAGAGAACGAAGAAAAGAAGACAAAAAAATCCCGAAAGGAGACAATCTCTTCGGAGGCACAAGTTGCTATTGATTATGATAATGAGTCACTTGGACTACTGATTGATGCCTATCTCCTGTGATCCATCTTGATTTTTCACAGCAGTTGGCATCCGTCTGACATAAAGCATAAATTAGCATGAGAGCACAAAGAGGATGAAATTCCCTATAATCTCGTACATTACGAAAGAGGCACTGACTTCATGCCTGCTGATTGAGAAGAATGGACCAGCCACATGTCACCTTACTCATAATGATAGACAACTTAAACAATATAATCTTTGTTTTGCAATGAGCTATCCTGCCGCTGTTTACGCTTGGCTTCCGCATGCTCATGGCAAAGAGACGTGAAATGTTCGGCGCTTTCTCGGATGCTTCTCCTCCACTTTCATATTTTGCCCTCTTGAGCATCCCTGATTATAACTATATACGCCATCAGTGACCGTGCCTTCTGTTGCCTCGGCCTCAAGCTCTGGAACTCCCTCCCGAAACCTCTCCACCTCTCTTTCCTCCTTCAAGACGCTCCTTAAAAACTAGCTCTTTGACCAAGCTTTTGGTCACCTGGCGTGTTCCAAGATGAATGAGTTACCGATTGGCAGGATGAGGGTCGTGATGTGACCTGGGAATCTGTGCTGGAACCTCTTTTCGTTTCAATTTCAATGTTGAAAAATCTTTTAATTCATTCTCAGGATATGGTCGTCGCTGGCAAGGCCAGCACTTATTGCTCACCTCACAATCAACAAGCTCCCCGCTGGAGTGGAACTAAACTACAGAACCAGTGGGAAGCTGTTTAACCGACGCCACCTCCAGGCCAGGTCCAAGATCACCCCAACCTCTGTCGTTGAGCTGCAGTATGCGGAGAACACCTGCGTCTGTGCACATTCAGAGGCTGAACTCCAGGATATAGTCAATGTATTCACTGAGGCATATGAAAACATGGGCCTTACGCTTAACATCCATAAGACAAAGGTCCTCCACCAGCCTGTCACCGCTACACAGCACTGCCCTCCAATCATCAAGATCCACGGCACGGCCCTGGACAACGTGGACCATTTCCCATATCTCGAGAGCCTCTTATCAACAAAGGCAGACATTGATGCGGAGATTCAGCATCGCCTCCAGTACGCCAGCGCAGCCTTCGGCCATCTGAGGAAAAGAATGTTTGAAGACCAGGCCCTCAAATCTACCACCAAACTCATGGTCTACAGGGCTGTAGTAATACCCGCCCTCCTGTATGGATCTGAGGCATGGACAATGTATAGAAGGCACCTCAAGTCGCTGGAGATATATCACCAACGATGTCT
Source organism: Pristiophorus japonicus (assembly GCF_044704955.1). Lineage (NCBI taxonomy): Eukaryota > Metazoa > Chordata > Chondrichthyes > Pristiophoridae > Pristiophorus > Pristiophorus japonicus. Next base: position 18,793,231 of record NC_091980.1, read on the forward strand.
CCGCAAGATCCTGCAAATCCCCTGGGAGGACAGGCGCACCAACATCAGTGTCCTCGACCAGGCTAACATCCCAGTATTGAAGCATTGACCACACTCGATCAGCTTTGCTGGGCAGGCCACATAGTACGCATGCCAGATACGAGACTCCCTATGCAAATTTCCTTAGGCGGAGCTCCTTCATGGTAAACGAGACAAAGGAGGATAGCGGAAACATTATAAGGACACCCTCAAAGCCCCCCTGGTAAAGTGCAACATCACCACTGACACCTGGGAAATCCTGGCCGCAGACCGCCCGAGGTGGAGAAAGTCCATCCGGGAGGGCGTTGAGCTCTTCGAGTCTCAACACAATGAGCATGAAGAGGCCAAGCGCAGGCAGCGGAAGGAGCACGCGGCAAACCAGTCCCACCGACCCCTTCCCTCGACAAATGTCTGCCCCACCTGTAACAGGGTCTGTGGCTCTCGTATCGGACTGTTCAGCCATCAAAGAAATCATTTTGGGAGTGGAAGCAAGTCCTCCTCAATTCCGAGGGACTGCCTATGATGATGATGATGATGATGATTTATTGCCCATCCCTGATTGCCCTTGAGAAGGTGGTGGTGAGCCGCCTTCTTGAATCAGTGCAGTCTGTTGTGTGGTGAAGGTAATCCAACGGCGGTGTTAAGGAGCGAGTTCCAGGATTTTAACCCAGTGACAATGATGGAACGGCCGATATATGTCCAATTCAGAATGGTGTGTGACTTTGGAAAGAAACTTGGAGGTGGTGGTGTTCCCATGTGCATGCTGCCCTTGTCCTTCTAGGAGGTTGAGGTCACGGATTTTGGAGAGGCTCCCGAAGAAGCATTTGGGCATGATATCAAAGTTTGCTGATGATAAAGGTATTCACGAGGTCAAGGACAAGTTAGTGCAGTGGGCAGATGGCATTTGCCGTTCAATATACAGTATTAGAAGGATGAGGCTGATGGGCCTAATGGCCCACAGAGGCCCTGATCAAATTAAATTGATGAAGGGTGGATGTAGGCAGGCTGGTCAGGAGGGGATTTGATCAACCAGTTCAGAAGGTGATGAAGGAGTTTATTGTGGGTTTCATCATCAGACGTGGATGAGCATAAAAAGGACATGCTATGATTGTGGAGGAACGGAGTCCTGGTGACAGACCTGAAGAAGCTCAGGGTTGAGCAGACCTCAATGGTGACACTTTATTCTTCCTATAAGGAAGCAACTGGGGAATTTGATTGACTTCAGAGTCAGAGATCATCATCATAGGCAGTCCCTTGCTTCCACTCTAAAAGTGAGTTCTTAGGTGACTGAACAGTCCAATAGGGGAACCACAGTCTCTGTCACAGGTCGGACAGACAGTCGTTGAGGGAAAGGGTGGTTGGGACTGGTTTGCCGCACGTTCCTTCCGCTGCCTGCGCCTGTTTTCTGCACGCTCTCGGTGACGAGACTCAAGGTGCTCAGTGACCTCCTGGTTGCACCTCCTCCACCTAGCCGGTCTTTGGCCAGTGACCCCCAGTTGTCAGTGGGAATGTTGCATATTATCAGGGAGGCTTTGAGGGTGTCCTTGAAACGTTTTTTCTGCCCAACTGGACTCGCTTGCCGTGTAGGAGTTCCGAGTAAAGCGCCCGCTTTGGGAGTCTTGTCCAGCATGCGGACAATGTGGCCCGCCCAATGGAGTTTCGATGCTGGGGATGCTGGCCTGATCGAGGACACTAATGTTGGTATGTCTGTCCTCCCAGGGGATTTGCAGGATCTGGCGGATCTATGTCATCAGAGATATGTAGATACCAACAGTCAAAAAGGAATGGCTTTGGTCTTTCCAACGTTGAGCTGAAGAAAAGTTTGACTCATTCAACTTTTGATGCTGGACAGCAAGGCGGCTAGAATAGCAATGGTCTGGAGTCGATGACGGTGGTGGAGGATCAGACTTTAGTGTTGTTGGTGTACTTGCAACAGCTGATAAGTGGAATCTGTCAATAAGAGGTTGACGATTTATTCCATTGAGAAAAATATACTCCACAGGAATAGTGATCCATACGTGGCTAACTAAAGAAGTTAAGGATAGTATTAGATTGAAAGAAGAAGCTTATAATGTGAAGACTAGTAGTAAGCCTGAGGATTGAGAGAGTATCAGAAACCAGCAAAAGATGACCAAAAAATTGATAAAAAGGGAAAAAAAAGACAATGAAAGAAAACCAGCAAGAAATATAAAAACAGATTGTAAGAGTTTCTACAAATATGTAAAAAGGAAGAGAGTAACAAAAGTAAACATTGGTTCCTTAGAGACTGAAGCAGGAAAAAGTATTATGGGGAATAAGGAAATGCCAGAAACATTAAACAAATATGTTGTATCTGTCTTCATAGAAGAAACAAAAAATATATCGAAAATGGTGGGGAACCAACGATCTAATGAGGGTGAGGAACTTAATGTAATTAATATAAGTAGAGAAAAAGTACTAGAAAAATGAACGGGACTAAAAGCTGAAAATCCCCTGGACCCTACATCCTTGGGTTCGAAAAGAGATGGCTGCAGAGATAGTGGATGCATTGGTTTTGATATTTCAAAATTTCCTAAATTCTAGAATGGTCCCAGCGGATTGGAAGGCAGCAAATGTCACACCGCTATTCAAGAAAGGAGGGAGAGAGAAAACAGGGAACTACAGACCAGTTAGCCTGATATCAATCGTTGGGAAAATGCTGGAATCCAGAGGGTCTAGTAAGAAGGAGGAACTGAGGGAAATCCTTATTAGTCGGGAAATTGTGTTGGGGAAATTGATGGGATTGAAAGCCGATAAATCCACAGGGCCTGATGGACTGCATCCCAGAGTACTTAAGGAAGTGGCCTTGGAAATAACGATGCACTGACAGTCATTTTCCAACATTCCATAGACTCTGGATCAGTTCCTATGGAGTGGAGGGTAGCCAATGTAACCCCACTTTTTAAAAAAGGAGGGAGAGAGAAAACAGGGAATTATAGACCGGTCAGTCTGACATCGGTAGTGGGTAAAATGATGGAATCAATTATTAAGGATGTCATAGCATTGCATTTGGAAAGAGGTGACATGATAGGTCCAAGTCAGCATGGATTTGTGAAAGGGAAATCATGCTTGACAAATCTTCTGGAATTTTTTGAGGATGTTTCCAGTAGAGTGGACAAGGGGGAACCAGTTGATGTGGTGTATTTGGAATTTCAGAAGGCTTTCGGCAAGGTCCCACACAAGAGATTAATGTGCAAAGTTAAAGCACATGGGGTTGGGGGTAGTGTGCTGACGTGGATTGAGAACTGGTTGTCAGACAGGAAGCAAAGAGTAGGAGTAAATGGGTACTTTTCAGAATGGCAGGCAGTGATTAGTGGGGTACCGCAAGATCCTGTGCTGGGGCCCCAGCTGTTTACATTGTACATTAATGATTTAGAGGAGGGGATTAAATGTAGTATCTCCAAATTTGCGGAGGACACTAAGTTGGGTGGCAGTGTGAGCTGCGAGGAGGATGCTATGAGGCTGCAGAGTGGCATGGGGATAGGTTAGGTGAATGGGCAAATGCATGGCAGATGAAGTATAATGTGGATAAATGTGAGGTTATCCACTTTGGTGGTAAAAACAGAGAGACAGACTATTATCTGAATGGCGACAGATTAGGAAAAGGGGAGGTGCAACGAGACCTGGGTGTCATGGTACATCAGTCATTGAAGGTTGGCATGCAGGTACAGCAGGTGGTTAAGAAAGCAAATGGCATGTTGGCTTTCATAGCGAGGGGATTTGAGTACAGGGGCAGGGTGGTGTTACTACAGTTGTACAGGGCCTTGGTGAGGCCACACCTAGGGTAATGTGTACAGTTTTGGTCTCCTAACTTGAGGAAGGACATTCTTGCTATTGAGGGAGTGCAGCGAAGGTTCACCAGACTGATTCCCGGGATGCCGGGACTGGCATATCAAGAGAGACTGGATCAACTGGGCTTGTATTCACTGGAGTTCAGAAGAATGAGAGGGGATCTCATAGAAACGTTTAAAATTCTGACGGGTTTAGACAGGTTAGATGCAGGAAGAATGTTCCCAATGTTGAGGAAGTCCAGAACCAGGGGTCACAGTCTAAGGATAAGGGGTAAGCCATTTAGGACCGAGATGAGGAGAAACTTCTTCACCCAGAACCTGTGGAATTCTCTACCACAGAAAGTTGTTGAGGCCAATTCACTAAATATATTCAAAAAGGAGTTAGATGTGGTACTTATTACTAGGGGGATCAAGGGGTATGGCGAGAAAGCAGGAATGGAGTACTAAAGTTGCATGTTCAGCTATGAACTCATTGAATGACGGTGCAGGCTCGAAGGGCCGAATGGCCTACTCCTGCACCTATTTTCTATGTTTCTATGTTAAGGAAGTGGTATCAGGGCACTTAGGAAATTATCACATGATTAGGCAGAGTCAACATGGTTTTATGAAAGGGAAATTATGCTTGACAAATTATTGGAGTTTTTTGAGAATATAACTAGCAGGGTAGATAAAGGGGAACGAGTGGAGATAGTATATTTGGATTTCCAAAAGGCATTCGAAAAAGTGCCACATGAAAGGTTATTACATAAGATAAGAGATTGGAAGTAATGTATTAGCATGGATAGAAGATTGGTTAATGGTCAGAAAACAGAGAGTAGGGACAAATGGGTCTTTTTCAGGTTGGCAGGCTATAACTAGTGGAATGTCGCAGGGTTCAGTGCTGGGGTCTCAACTATGTACAATCTATATTAATGACCTTGATGAAGGGACTGCATGTAATGTATCTAAATTTGCTGATGATACAAAGCTAGATGGTACAGTGAGCTGTGAGGAGAACACAAAGCATCTGCAAAGGGATGATGAGAATGATGGAGAGAAACTACAGAGTTAGGGCTGAGTAGCCAGGAAGGGTAAGATTGAGGAGTGGTGAAGAAAGGGGGATACAGGTGACAGGACAATGGGCTCTGAAGATTCAGAAGTGGAGATGAAGGGTCCAGTCAGTGTCCCTAGTTTATGGCAAAAATAAGGAGGATTTTGGGGTTGTTTCTGTTCTTCAGGATGGCCCTGGAGTAATATAGGATCTGGCTCCAGAGAAAAGAGCAGGAATTCAAGCCAGATTCAGTCGAGGAGGATGCGATTGTGTTTTGTTTCAGATTTAGTTCTTTTCTCTATTTATTGTATAGCACACATGAAACCGAGTGTGTGAGCCACAAACTGGAGGTCATTCGGCCCATCGTGCCTGTGCCCGCTCTTTCAAAGAGCTATCCAAATAGTCCCACTCCCTTTTCTTGACCCATAGCTCTGACTGTAATGCTCCCACAATGGAATAACCTGCTGAAACGCACCGTCTGGGTTTATATTCAGAGAATGCCTACCGGGATGGGAGTTACAGTGGATGCCTGTGGAATGGCACTCCAACAGGGTTCAGTGTCTTTACCAGATGAGAGGGTAAATGAATGGAAAAGAGAAAGAGCAAGAATTTGTTGCTTGAGAAACCATAAATGTAAGGGCCACAGTTTCAATGGTGTCAGCCATGGCAGCACCATCGTCTCTGAGTCAGAAGATTGTGGGTTCAAGTCCCATTCCAGGGACCTGAGCACAAATATCTAGGCTGACACTTCCAGTGCAGAACTGAGGGAGTGCTGCAAAGAATCATAGAATCATAGAAATTTACAGCACAGAAAGAAGCAATTTCGGCCCATCGTGTCCGTGCCGGCCGGCCAAGAGCTATCCAGCCTAATCCAACTTTCCAGCTCTTAGTCTGTAGCCCTATAGGTTACAACACTTTAAGTGCACATCCAAGTACTTTTTTAATGTGGTGAGGCTTTCTGCCTCTGTCACACTTTCAGGCAGTGAGTTCCAGACCCCCACCAACCTCTGGGTAAAGAAATTTCCTCTAAACCTCCCCCCAATTACTTTAAATCAATGCCTCCTGGTTGTTGACCCCTCTGCCAAGGGAAACAGGTCTTTCCTCTCCACTCTATCCAGGCCCCTCATAATTTTATACTGCACTGTCAGTGGTGCCGTTTTTCGGATGAGAAATTAAACCTCTCAGGTGGACATAAAAGATCCCATGGCACTATTTCAACGAAGAGCAGGGGAGTTATCCCAGGTGTCCTGGCCAATATTTATCCCACAATCAACATCACTAAACAGATGATCTGGTCATTATCACATTGCTGTTTGTGGAAGCTTGCTGTGCACAAATTGGCTGTCAAGTTTTCTACATTACAACAGTGGCTGCACTTCCAAAAAGTACTTTGTTAGCTGTAAAGGTCGTGAAAGGCGTTATATAGATTTAAGTACTTCTTTCTTTCATTTCACATTGTTGGGGTAAAAATAAGACTTCTCTTCTTCAAGATGGATTCCCTGAAATAAGGAATTGACACCAACCCATATAATGGCCACGGCATCACTCAGACAAAACCTTGGTTCAATACTCCGATCTTTATTCAAGCATATGCAGGGGAAGCGTTACAGACCAAGCAGTTTCGGAATGAATCTTCAATGAACAAGCGTTCTAAACACAGAGTTATACAGTTTTTGAGGCACGGTGGCCTCGTGAACACTAGTCTATGGCTACTGGTTGGCTTACAATTGATCTACGGAGCTACATTGATTTGTTAACCCTTAACAGACTGGCTGCTGAGTGGTCTTATAGCATGTGGGGCTGATCTCAGCCTTTTGGAATGTGTTGTTCTACAGTGTTAACCTTGCCCTGATTTCTCATAGCTAGTTCTACATTCTTTAAAAGATATTAAAGAATGTGACATTAAATAAATTTAAGACAGTAATAGACAGTTTCTTAAACGATAAGGGGATAAGGGGTTATGGGGGATGGACAGGGAACATAAGATCATAAGAATTAGGAACAGGAGTAGGCCATCTCGCCACTCGAGCCTGCTCCACCATTCAACAAGATCATGGCTGATCTGGCCGTGGACTCAGCTCCACTTACCCGCCCACTCCCCATAACCCTTAATTCCCTTAATGCTTAAAAATCTATCTATCTGCGATTTGAATACATTCAATGAGCTAGCCTCAACTGCTTCCTTGGGCAGAGAATTCCACAGATTCACAACCCTCTGGAAGAAGAAATTCCTTCTCAACTCGGTTTTAAATTGGCTCCCCCGTATTATGAGGCTGTGCCCCCTAGTTCTCGTCTCCCCGACCAGTGGAAACAACCTCTTTGCCTCTATCTTGTCTATCCCTTTCATTATTTTAAATGTTTCTATAAGATCACCCCTCATCCTTCTGAACTCCAACGAGTAAAGACCCAGTCTACTCAATCTATCATCATAAGGTAACCCCCTCAGCTCCGGTATCAGCCTAGTGAATTGTCTCTGTACTCCCTCCAAAGCTAGTATATCCTTCCTTAAGTAAGGTGACCAAAACTGCACGCAGTACTACAGATGTGGCCTCACCAGTACCCTGTACAGTTGCAGCAGGACCTCCCTGCTTTTGTACTCCATCCCTCTCGCAATGAAGGCCAACATTCCATTCGCCTTTCTGATTACCTGCTACACCTGCAAACTAACTTTTTGGGATTCATGCACAAGGATCCCCAGGTCCCTCTGCACCGCAGCATGTTGTAATTTCTCCCCATTCAAATAATATTCCCTTTTACTGTTTTTTTTTCCAAGGTGGATGACCTCACATTTTCCGACATTGTATTCCATCTGCCAAACCTTAACCCATTCGCTTAACCTATCTAAATCACTTTGCAGCCTCTCTGTGTCCTCTACACAACCCGCTTTCCCACTAATCTTTGTGTCATCTGCAAATTTTGTTACACTACACTCTGTCCCCTCTTCCAGGTCATCTATGTATATTGTAAACAGTTGTGGTCCCAGCACCGATCCCTGTGGCACACCACTAACCACCGATATCCAGCCCGACCTTCTAGTTTCCCACTAACCTTGGCCACCTTATACGCATTGGTTTTTAATTTGATACTCTCCTTGGTTATCCATGGCTGGTTATTCCTTCTCTTACTGCCCTTCTTTTTCAATGCAATATATTTTTGTTGAGCAGTATGAAAGAGCTCCTTAAAAGTCCTCCACTGTTCCTCAATTGTGTCACCGTTTAGTCTGTGTTCCCAGTCTACTTTAGCCAACTCTGCCCTCATCCCACTGTAGTCCCCTTTGTTTAAGCATAGTACGCTCGTTTGAGACACTACGTCCTCACCCTCAATCTGTATTACAAATTCAACAGTACTGTGGTCATTCATTCCGAGAGGATCTTTTACTAGGAGATCATTTATTATTCGTGTCTCATTGCACAGGACCAGATCTAAGATAGCTTTCTCCCTTGTAGGTTCTGTAATATACTGTTCTAAGAAACAATCCCTTATGCATTCTACGAATTCCTCCTCAAGGCTGCCCCGTGCGATTTGATTCGACCAATCGATTGCAAGTGGAGCTGAGTCCCTGATCAGATCAGCCATGATTTTATTGAATGGCAGAGCAGGCTCCTGTTCCTATTTCTTATGTGTCGTGTCTCTGCACCTTACTACAAACTCACATGAGGCATGTATATATCAGACACGGTCACTCTGTGACCTTCACTTTATTCCCAGGACCAAGGAGTGCTGCCTCTGAGTGGGACCTCCCCTTTTATCCTGGAAACCCAGGTGAGGAGTGTCTCCCGCAAGCTCACCCCCTGTGGTCAGGGTGTACATTTCAAGGGTACAGGTACAGTGTGCATGAGTTACAGTTACATACTTGTAGTCATTGCAAAATGGTGAAATACATCACCTCCCCCTTTAAGTCTTTTAGTTTCAGAGGTTAAGTGTATCGGGTGGTCGACGCTCTCTCGTGGAGCGCCGCAGTTGTGGCTCTGGTGGCTAAGCCTCAGCACGCGTCTCTGTCACTTGAGGTGATTCCGGCCTGTCCGGGCTGGCCACCGGAACTGTGCATGCTGAGGGCTATCTTTGTTGCTCATACGCTGGCAGTGGTGTGGGTGCTATCTCATCGTGTTCTTCTTCCGGTTCCTCCATGTCTATGCTGAACCTTGTCTTTACTTGGTCCAAGTGTTTGCAGCATATCTGCCCATTGTTTAGTCTGACCACCATGAACCTGTTTCCTTCTTTGCCAATTACGGTGCCCTCAAGCCATTTGGGTCCCAAAGCATGGTTAAGAACAAAAACCGGGTCATTTATTTCTATACACCTCTCCCTTGAGCCTCGATCATGGAGCTCGGTTTGGGATTGGCGCTTGCCCTCAACAATGTCTGCCAGGTCTGGGTGAATGAGGGACAGCCGCGTCTTGAGCGTGCGTTTCATGAGGAGTTCCGCTGGTGGGACTCCCGTGAGCAAGTGCGGCCGGGACCTGTAGGCCAGCAGGAGGCGCGATAGGTGGTACTAAAGGGAGGGTCCTTGGATGCGTAGCAGGCCCTGCTTTATGACTTGGACCGCCCGTTCTGCCTGGCCATTGGAAGCCGGCTTGAACGGCGCTGTCCAGATGTGCTTGATCCCATTGCACGACATAAACTCCTAGAATTCATGGCTGGTGAAACACGGGCCATTGTCGCTGACCAGGATGTCCGGCAAGCCGTGGGTCACGAAGACCGTACGCAGACTCTCCACTGTGATGGATGTCGTGCACGAGTTCAATATGGTGCACTCGATCCACTTCGAGTATGCATCGACAATAATCAGGAACATTTTCCCCATGAACTGGCCCGCATAGTCTACGTGAATACGTGACCATGGTCTGGTGGGCCAGGGACGCGGGCTGAGTGGGGCCTCCCTGGGGGCATTGCCCAGCTGGGCACACGTCGTGCACCTGCGAACCCAGTTTTCCAGGTCTGAGTCAATCCCCGGCCACCATACATGGGACCGGGCAATGGGCTTCATTAACACGATGCCAGGATGCTCGCTGTGGAGTTCCCTGATGAGCGCTTCTCTTCCTTTCTGGGGCATGACTACCCTGCTGCCCCATAACAGGCAGTCGGCTTGGATGGAGAGTTCATCGATCCGTTTCTGAAACGGCCTGACTTCCTCGGGGCACGCCCTGTGTGCGGGCGCCCAATTCCCAGTCAGGGCACATTTCTTTATCATGGATAGGAGGGGGTCCCTGTTGATCCAGAGTTTGATCTGTCAGGCTGTGATGGGGGAGCCCGCAGTGTCAAAAGCCTCAACGGCCATGACCATCTTGGCGCTCTGCACCGACGCCCCCTCGGTGGTGGCCAATGGGAGCCTGCTGAATGCGTCAGCGCAATTTCCGGTGCCTGGCCGGTGCCGTATGGAGTAGTCATACACAGCCAGCGTGAGGGCCCATCGCTGTATGCGAGCTGACGCGTTTGCGTTGACAGCCTTGCTGTCGGACAACAGGGATGTTCACGGCTTGTGGTCTGTCTCTAGCTCGAACTGTCGACCGAAGAGGTACTTGTGCATCTTTTTCACACCGTACACACACGTGAGTGCCTCCTTCTCAACCATGCCGTATCCACGCTCTGCCTGGGAGAGCGACCTGGAGGCGTAAGCCACCGGTTGGAGTTGGCTGTTATCGTTACCCTGCTACAACACACACCCAACCCCATAGGATGATGCATCGCATGTTAAAACTAGTTTTTTACAAAGTCATACAAAGTCAACAGTTTGTTGGAGCACAGCAGTTTCCTCGCCTTATTGAAAGCCCGTTCTTGACAGTCCCCCCAAAACCATTCACACCCTTTACGGAGGAGCATGTGTAACGGCTCCAACAATGTGCTTAAGTTCGCAGAAAGTTCCCAAAATAGTTCAAATGTCCCAGGAATGATCGTAACTCCGACGTGTTGGCGGGCCTGGGCGCCCGGCGAATCGCCTCAGTTTTTGATTCAGTGGGCCGGATCCCATCTGCGGCAACCCTCCTGCCCAGGAACTCGACCTCTGGGGCCAAAAACACGCACTTGGCTTTTTTCAGCCGCAAGCCTACCCGTTCCAATCGGCGTAGCACCTCCTCCAGGTTGCGGAGGTGTTCCTCGGTGTCTCGACCCGTTGTAAGGATGTCGTCTTGGAATACGACCGTTCCAGGGATGGACTTGAGCAAGCTTTCCATGTTCCGCTGAAAGATATCCGTTGCCGAACGACTGCCAAACGGGCACCTGTTGTCGACAAATAATCCTTTGTGCGCCGTGATGGTGGTCAGAAGCTTAGAATCTTCCGCCAGTTCCTGGGTCATGTAGGCCGAAGTGAGGTCCAGCTTTAAGAACAGCTTTCCACCTGCCAGCGTGGCAAAGAGGTCCTCTGCTTTTGGAAGTGGGTATTGGTGTTGCAGCGACACTTGGTTGATGGTAGCTTTGTAGTTGCCACAAATCCTAACCGAGCCATCTGCTTTGAGGATGGGAACGATGGGACTTGCCCAGTCGCTGAATTCAACGGCCGAAATTATGCCCTCTTTGAGCAGCCTGTCCAGTTCACTTTCAATTTTCTCACGCATCACGTACGGCACCGCTCTGGCTTTGTGGTGCACTGATCTGGCGTCCGGAGTGATGCGTATCACTACTTTAGTGCCCTTGAACGTTCCGACACCGGGTTGAAAGAGTGACTCGAGTTTTTGCAATACCTGCGAGCATGAACCTAGCTCCACGGATGAAATGGCGTGCACATCCCCCCATTTCCAATTTATCTCAGCAAGCCAACTCCTCCCGAAAAGCGCGGGGCCATTTCCTGGAACAATCCAGAATGGCAGCCAGTTCTGTAATCAATTATGCGTTACCACCAAGTTTGCACTGCCCAGCACTGGGATTATCTCTTTGGTGTACGTACGTAGCTGCGTCTTAATGGGTTCCAGTTTGGGCCTGCTAGCTCTGTGTGGCCATAGTCTCTCAAATTGTTGGGCGCTCATGAGTGACTGGCTAGCTCACGTATCCAGCTCCATGTGCACCGGGATGCCATTCAGTAAGACTTTCATCATCATGGGTGGTGTTTTAGTGTATGAGCTGTGGACGTCAGCCACATGAACCCGCTGAACTTCAGCATCCATGGTTGTTTCCCAGGCCTCATCCTGCATTGCAGACCCCTCGTCTGGTTCTTCTGTCTCGAAGACTGGCCTCGCTACTGCCTTTTTGCACATCCTGGCCAAGTGTCCACTGACATTACAAATCCTACAGGTATAAAGCTGGAACCTGAAGCTTTTGGCAGTGTGTCTACCCCCACACCTCCAGCATGAGCTAAGATTGCTGTTAAAAAAAGGACTATTCCCAGGCATTCCTGTCTGATGGCCCATTTTGCTGTTTCTAAGCACTCTGATGGAGGGTGTTAATGGTCCCATCACGGATGGCGTGAATTGCCAATCCCCTTTCTATTGTCCCTGTTGCGGGCCCACCCTGGAGCTTGTTGCTGCCTGGGCGGTGTCGAATTGCCCTTGCCTGCCTGCGGGGTTCTGTATCACTTTTACAATATTAACTCCCTGGTTCATCGCAATGTTAAAACCAGTGCTGCGCACATACATTAGCTTGGTCTCCTCTCCACCTGCCATAAAGGTCTGAGCGATCAACGCCGCCCCTTCTAAAGTCAAGTCCTTAATCTTAATGAGCTTCCTGAAAATGCCAGCATGATTAATGCGCTCGATGAAAATGTCCCTTAACATCTCCCCCCTGCAGGCATCGGAGAACTTACAGAGACTGGCCAAACGCCGCAGTTCTGCCACGAAGTCCGAGACGTTTTGACCCTCCTGGCGCCAGTGAGAGTAGAACCGGTGCTGGGCCATGTGTACGCTACTTGCCAGCTTGAGATGCTCACTCTTCAGTTGGCTGAGCTCTTTGAAGGACTTGTCCGCTGGCTTTTGGGGTGCGAGCAGGTCTTACATCAGCGCTTACGTTTGTGGACTACAGCTGGTCAGTAGATGCGCCCTCCGCTTGTCAGCCGCTGTCTCTTCCAGGCAGTCCTTTGTGACAAAGCTCTGCTGGAGCCTTTCCACAAAGTCGTCCCAGTCCTCACCCACACAGTAGCATTCCTCTGTGCTGCCGCTGGCCATCCTCGTGGTTCGGTGATTCCCGTTTCTCGTCGCCAAATGTAGTGTCTCTGTACCTTGTTACAAACTCACACGAGGCATCAGACACGGTCACTCTGTGACCTTTACTTTATTCCCAGGACCAAGGAGTGCTGAGTCTGGGTGGGACCTCCCTTTTTATACCTGGAAACCCAGGTGAGGAGTGTCTCCAGCAAGCTCACCCCCTGTAGTCAGGGTGTGCATTTCAAGGGTACAGGTACAGTGTACATGAGTTACAGTGACATAACTATTGTCATTGCAAGATGGTGAAATACATGACATTATGTTCTTATGTTCTTATAAGCACACAAGCAAAGCTACTCCCTTTAGCCTGATTCTACGCCATTCCTTTTGTATGCTTCTTGCTCAAGTGTATTATTTACCCCCTTACGCATCGTGATGATGCAACATGTTGATGGCACCAGTGTCCTAATTCTGTTAACAATGTAAATTATTTTGATGGTGGTGCCCCGCACTGACCACTTTAGAAGGGAGCAAGGGAAACAAAGTAGTGCAGTGGACAGTAGTGCAGTGCATGGTGAACTATGTCAGGGCGAGGTGTGAGCAAAGTGATGTATCCACTGGGATACCACGGCCCCTTTGAACTGCAGATGGTAGCTATGAGCTTTAATCCGACTGCTTCCAGCAACAAATTAGCTACAAATTGCTTGACGTTCCCCCTTTTGATTCCTTCAGGGAGACCCAGCACAATACTCTAATGTAAATCTTTCAATCACCATTTTCTCCATCGTGGCCGTTCTCTTTGAATCTTTTAACATTTTTTTGTAATTGGGAGATTTGTTGAACTTTTCAACTTAATTGGATTTGAAGGTGTCATGTTTGGCGCTGGAATATATCATTGTTCTCTTGTAATTTTAGCAATTGTCTGTCTTTGACTGAATTCTGCTTTATCATTCGGGCTTCTCCCCTTCCGTATAACGAGGTTTTGATTCGTATTGTTAAGCTGTAAATGGTTGCGTTGTTCCCTTTTGTTTCCGCAGCTTTCTCTGCTCCTCTCCTGAAGGTGTCAGTCATCGGCCTCAGCTCAGTTGGTAGCCCCTGAAGGACGAAACTCGGGTACTTTGCACCTCCCGTTACCGCCCGTGGGGGGGGGGGGGGCGCTAATGGGGCGCAAATGATTTTTCGTCCAGACGCGGTGAGAACAGCGCCTCCCGCTAAATTGGGCGGAGGTTTTGTGGAGGTGCTAACAGGTAGCGCTCCGCTCGTCATTGCCATGCGCAGCACTCCTTTACCACCCTAGAAGTTAAATTCTGTCGCGCCACCTGAATTACTGCCTGTTGCTGACAACAGCAGCTTCAGCTGTCGAGTTGCAGTCAGCTGGAGGTGCGCGATTTAAAGGCATTCTCTTTAGAAAGAATTTCTGTCGGCCATTCCTGTTTGCAGATTACGAACACATAGGCGGACTGGCTGTTTGACAGATTTGAGCGATTTTCAGTTGAAGGAGTGTTCTTCAAACACACTTCCCAGTTCCTCTGGATATGACCATCACCACATCAATTTTCCTTTCCATACCAAAGCCCCAAAACTGAAATGAGAGGCAACAGCAAAGATGAACCATTTCAATTAAAATTTAGGTCATAACTACAACAACAACTTGGTTGGAATAGGGTCAAGGGAGCAGGAAATGGGTCTCATGGACAGGATGAGCTCGGAAAGTTCATGAGGGGAGATTGGAGAGAAACTGGAGACAGTATCATAAAGAACAAATGTATTTAAGAGTCACCCTTGTGCATTTCCTTTGGTTTAACTATTCTACGGCTCCTCTGCTGTGTGTCCCTTGTGGCTGCTGCACCACTCCGGAAGGCTGATGTGTGTCAGGGCCAGAGACTACAGATGGCCTTGCAGGACGCCCTCGACCAGCTCTGGGCCTGGAAGTCCTGGCTGTAGACTGCACCACATCAGGCTGGGCGGCGGCCGTCTGGGCTGGCTGGCTGACAGGCAGCAACAGATGCAATGGCGGAGTGGCAGTGGTGGGATCAGGAATGCTGTCATCCTGAGAGAGGGCACCAGTTCCTGCTCCACTGAACCAGTACCACTGTCCCGGGGCAGCAACTCAGCATCCCCGCCGATCTGTTGGAGTACAGATTGGTGGGTTGCCTTGATACCTTGAGATCACCAATGGACTGTGGTGGACACAGCGATGATGGCAGCAGTCAGAGCACGCATGGCATTCAGCTGGGACTGCATGAGAGCTGTCTGAGCTTCCATGCCACCAACTATTGTCTTCATTACAGCACCAAGACGTTGCGCTGCTTCCGCCAGTGCTCCAATGGAAGCTGCCACATCGCCCTTGACACGCGTCATGAGGTCTGGGTATCCACAGTCTCTCTGGGAGTCGACTATCGGCTGGAACTGATGGGCTTCATGGTGTGCGCAGAGCTCTGTGCAATTCTGGAGGCAGATACCTCCACGCTCCTTACCATAGCGGACAGGCTCTTGGGCACCCTTGCACCTATCATGTCAGAGTACATGGCCATCACCCGTGTTGTGAATATCTCCCCAGCAAGGCCCTCATCTGAGTCTTGTGCAGCAGAAATCATGCCGATCTCTCCCTCCGGACAGCTGGCTCCCGAGATCCCTTTCCCCTTGCCCTTGCTGCAGCCCACTCATCCCCAGTGTAAACCCTTCTGCTGAGCTTGCCTCTAAGGACTGCGTAGTGCCCGTCTATGAGCTGGTGTCTGCGGGTGTGAAATGCAATGACGCAGTGCTTGGGTCCTCCTCCTCTTCTCCCCTCTGAGTGTGCTGGTAGGGCTCAGGCACAGGCTTATCTGAAAGCATAAATGGCACAAGCCTTGCGCTGAGGTGAGGGCAGGGGAGCAGGAATAGAGCAAAGAAGGCAGACAGTATCAGGAGCCGGAAAGTGATAAAGCTTTTTGGTTTGACGGGGAAGTGGGAAGGGAAAAGGAGGGAGATAAAGATACCATTGTTGCCCCCAGCGTGGTTGACATCTCTGCCGGCCATGGTGCCCACCACCTGCGGGCCAAGGAGCCGCAGCACTTGCTTCTCCAGGTCAGTGAGCTCCTGCAGTTGAGGTTCACCCCCGCCAGTCCTCTGCTCCTCCCTCCTATTATGTGCCATCTTGGCCTTCAAAAGAAAGGAAGTTGTGTGAGGAAGAGTCCAGCTATGAATGTGGAAGATATGCCTGCTGTGGTTGGATAGCTATGAATGTAGGCAAGGCATGAGTCTGAGTAGCTGCACATGTTTGGTGGGTGAGTGGTGGGGAAGTGGTAGTTTGTGCAGCGTGCACAGATAGAGGTTCAGAGGCTGGTATGTAGGAGATGTCGAAGAATGTACTCACCTTGACCACCCGACTGAGGTCATTGAACTTCTTGCGGCACTGCGTCAGGATTCAGTCAACAACAGTGCTGGCCGACACCTCCTCCTTCTTCTTCGGCGGTCCCTCGAAACTAGCATAGTAATAGTGTAAAGGACAGAGAGGGGGAATGGCAGGGAGGCTCAACAAGGAAGGAGGCATTTCTGGATCTGGTTCTGGGGAATGAAATGGATCAAGAGTCAGTCGGGGAACATTCAGGGAACAGTATCATAAGTTTTAGATTAACTATGGAATAGGACCAGGAGCAATCGAGAGTTAAAATACTTAATTGGAGGAAAGGGAATTTCAGTGGGTTGAGAACGGATCTGGCCTGGGTAAATCAAAGATTGGCAGGCAAAACTAGAATGGAATAATGGGCTGACTTTAAAGAGGAGATGGTTCAGGTACAGTCGAGGTAAATTCCCACGAGGGGAAAAGGGAGGGCAACCAAAGCCAGAGCTCCCTGGATGCTGAAAGAGATAGAGAGTAAAATGAAGCTGAAAAAAGGGACGTATGACAGATGTTAAGTTAAGAATACGTGAGAACCAGGCTGAATATAGAAAGTTCAGAGGGGAAGTGAAAAAGGAAATAAGAGTGGCAAAGAGAGAGTATTGGAATAGACTGGCACGAAATGAGCGCTTTGCATCTGTCTTCACCAAGGAAGAAGATGCTGCCAAAGTCAGAGTGAAAGAGGAGGTGCTGCATCATTGGGCTAAAAATTGATAAATAGGAGGTACTAGAAAGGCTGGCTGTACTTATGGTAAATAAGTCACCAGGATCGGGTGGGATGCAACCTAGGATGCTGAGGAAAGTAAAGGTGGGAATTGCAGAGGTACTGGCCATAATCTTCCAATCCTCCTTGGATACAGGAGTGGTGCCAGAGGACTGGAGTTTCGCCAATGTTACTCATTTGTTCAAAAAAGGGTGTAAGGATAAACCCAGCAACTATAGGCCAGTAAACTTAACCTTGGTAGTGGGGAAGCTTTTAGAAACAGTAATCAGGGAATAAACTAACAGTCATTTGGACAAGTGTGGATTAATTAAGGGAAGCCAGCACAGATTTGTTAAAGGCAAATCGTGTTTAACTAAATTGATTGAATGTTTTGATGAGGTAACAGGAGGAGTAAGGAAGCATTAGCAGGACATTTGGAAAAACAAAATTCAATCAAGCAGAGTCAGCATGGTTTTATGAAAGGGAAATCATGTTTGACAAATTTGCTGGAGTTCTTGGAGGATGTAACAAGCAGGGTAGATAAGGGGGAACGAGAGGATGTGGTTTATTTGGATTTCCAGAAGGCATTCGATAAGATGCCACATAAAAGGTTACTGCACAAGATAAAAATTCATGGGGTTGGAGGTAATATATTAGCATGGATAGAGGATTGGCTAACTAACAGAAAACAGAGAGTCGGGATAAATGGGTCATTTTCCAGTAAGCAAACAGTAACTAATGGGATGCTGCAGGGATCGGTGCTGGGGCCTCAACTATTTACAATCTATATTAATGACATGGACGAAGGGACCGAGTGTAATGTAGCCAAGTTTGCTGATGATACAAAGATGGGTGGGAAAGCAAATTGTGAGGAAGACACAAAAAATCTGCAAAGGAATATAGACAATAATTTGGCAGATGGATTACAATGTGGAAAAATGTGAGGTTATCCACTTGGGCAGAAAAAATAGAAAAGCAAATTATAATTTAAATGAAGAAAAATTGCAAAGTGCTGCAGTACAGAGGGACCTGGGTATCCTTGTGCATGAAACACAAAAAATTTGTATGCGGGTATAGCAAATAATCAGAAAGGCAAATGGAATGTTGGCCTTTATTGCAAGTGGGATAGAGTATAAAAGCAGAGAAGTCCAGCTACAACTGTATAGGGTATTGGTGAGGCCACACCTGGAGTACTGGTGCAGTTTTGGTCTCCGTACTTAAGGAAGGATATACTTGCATTGGAAGCTATCCAGAGAAGGTTCACTAGGTTGATTCCAGAGATGCGGGGGTTAACTTATGAAGATAGGTTAAGTAGGTTGGGCCTATACTCATTGGAGTTCAGAAAAATGAGAGGTGATCTTATCGAAACCTATAAAATAATGTGGGGGCTCGTCAAGGTGGATGCAGAGAGGATATTTCCACTCATAGATGAAACTAAAATTAGGGGGCATAGTCTCAGAATAAGGGGCCGCTCATTTAAAACTGAGATGAGGAGGAATTTCTTCTCTCAGAGGGTTGTAAATCTGTGGAATTTTCTGCCCCAGAGAGCTGTGGAGGCTGGGTCATTGAATATATTTAAGGCAGAGATAGACAGATTTTTGAGCGATAAGGGAATAAAGGGTTATGGGAAGCGGACAGGGAAGTTGAACTGAGTCCATGATCAGATCAGTCATAATCCTATTAAATGGCGGAGCAGACTCCAGGGGTCAAATGGCCTACTCCTGCTCCTATTTCTTATGTTCTTATGTAACAGGAACAGTTGATGAGGACAAAGCGGTTGATGTGATGTACACCGCTTTGTACTACCAAAAGGTGTTTGATCAGTGCCACATAATAGATTTTCCAGCAAAGTTGAAACCCATGCAATAAAAAGGACAATGGCAGCATGGATACGAAATTGGCTAAGTGACAAGAAACAGAGAGTAGTGGGGAAAGGTTCTTTTTCGGACTGGAGGAAGCTGTGTTCCCCAAGGGTTAGTACTTCTTTTCTTGATCATGTTAATGACTTGGGCTTGGGTGTAAAGGGCACAGTTTCAAAATTTGCAGATGACACAAAACTTGGAAGTATAGTGAACAGTGGAGAGTATAGGGAAAGACTTCAAGAGGACAGAGACAGGTTGGTGGAAGGGGTAGACATGTGGCAAATGAAATTTAACACAGAAAAGTGTGACATGATACATTTTGGTAAAAAGAATGAGGAAAAGTAATAGAAACTAAAGGGTACAATTCTAAAGGGGGTGCATGAACAGAGAGACCTGGGGGTATATGTGCATAAACCATTGAAGATGGCAGGGCAGGTTGAGAAAGCAGTTAAAAAAGCATACGGGATCCTAGGCTTCATAAATAGAAGCATAGAATACAAAATCGAGGAAGTTATGATGCACCTTTATAAAACACTGCTTAGTCCTCAACTGGAGCACTGTGTCTAATTCTGGGTATCGCACTTTAGGAAGGATGTGAAGGCCTTAGAGAGGATGCAGAAAAGATTTATGAGGATGGTTCCAAGGATGAGGGACTTCAGTTACGTGGATGGACTGGAGAAGCTGGGGGTGTTCTCCTTGGAGCAGAGAAGTTTGAGAGGAGATTTGATAGAGGCGTTCAAAACCATGAGGGATCTAAACAGAGTAGATGGAGAGAAACTGTTCCCATAGGTGGAAGGGTCGAGAAGCAGAAGATGCAGATTTAAGGTGATTGGCAGAAGATCCAAAGGCAACAAGAGGAAGAACTTTTTTACACACAGCAAATGGTGAGGATTTGAAATGCACGGCCTGAGAGGGTGGTGGAGGCAGATTCAATCGTGGCTTTCAAAAGCGAATTGGATAAGTACCTGAAGGAAAAAAATTGCAGGGCTACGGGGAAAGGGTAGGGCACTGGGACGAGCTGCATCCTGCTGTGCTGTAACCATTCCATGGGCCCAAGTTTCCACATGATTTGCGCCTGATTTTTAGGAGCAACTGGTGGAGAACGGACTATCTTAGAAATCGCAATTCTCCACATTTTTTTTTCTGCAGTTCTAGTCAGGTAGAACAGTTCTACTTTGGAACAGAATTTTTTCTGTTGACGCCTGATTTGAAAGTTTCCACAGTGAAAACGTACTCCAAACTAAGTTAGAATGGAGCAAGTGAAGATTTTTGTAGAACTGAAAAAACCTGTTCTACACATTAAAAAATCAGGCGCAGGTTACAAATTATGCGTCCAGAACGAGGTGGGGGGGAAGGGGGGGGGGGAAGGGAAGTCATTAAATTCTACAATAAATCCTTATTTATACTTCTACAAATATTATACAAATAAATCCAACCTGAATAAACATTTATAAGCCAAGAAAAGATTTAAAAAACCATCTTCCTACTTGTGTGAAAGTGCTTCAGGCACGGAGAATGCTGCAGTCAGCCTGAGGCGACCGTTCTTCCCACAGGGGGGGGGGGGGAGGAGGCGCCCGTTCTTCCCGCGGGGGGGGGGAGGCGTCTGTTCTTCCGACGGGGGGGGGGGCCCGCGGGGGGAGGAGGAGCCGCCCGTTCTTCCCGCGGGGGGGGAGGAGGCGCCCGTTCTTCCCGCGGGGGGGGAGGAGGCGCCTGTTCTTCCCACAGGGGGGGGGGGGTAGGAGACGCCCGTTCTTTCCTGCGGGGGGGGGGAGGCGTCTGTTCTTCCGACGGGGGGGGGGGCCCGCGGGGGGAGGAGGAGCCGCCCGTTCTTCCCGCGGGGGAGGAGGAGGCGCCCGTTCTTCCCGCGGGGGGGAGGAGGCGCCCGTTCTTCCCGCGGGGGGGGAGGAGGCGCCCGTTCTTCCCGCGGGGGGGGAGGAGCCGCCTGTTCTTCCCGCGGGGGGGGAGGAGGCGCCCGTTCTTCCCGCGGGGGGGGAGGAGGCGCCCGTTCTTCCCGCGGGGGGGGAGGAGGCGCCCGTTCTTCCCGCGGGAGGAGGAGGAGGCGCCCGTTCTTCCCGCGGGGTGGGGGGGAAGGGAGAGGAGGCGCCCGTTCTTCCCGCGGGAGGAGGAGGAGGCGCCCGTTCTTCCCGCGGGGTGGGGGGGAAGGGAGAGGAGGCGCCCGTTCTTCCCGCGGGGGGGGAGGAGGCGCCCGTTCTTCCCGCGGGGGGGGGGGAAGGGAGAGGAGGCGCCCGTTCTTCCCGCGGGGGGGGAGGAGGCGCCCGTTCTTCCCGCGGGGGGGGGGGGAAGGGAGAGGAGGCGCCCGTTCTTCCCGCGGGGGGGGAGGAGGCGCCCGTTCTTCCCGCGGGGTGGGGGGGAGGGGAGAGGAGGCGCCCGTTCTTCCCGCGGGGGGGGAGGAGGCGCCCGTTCTTCCCGCGGGGTGGGGGGGAGGGGAGAGGAGGCGCCCGTTCTTCCCGCGGGGTGGGGGGGAGGGGAGAGGAGGCGCCCGTTCTTCCCACGGGGGGTGGAGGAGGCGCCCGTTCTTCCCGCGGGGGGGGGCCGCGGGGGGAGGAGGAGGCGCCCGTTCTTCCCGCGGGGGGGGGGAGGAGGCGCCTGTTCTTCCCGCGGGAGGGGGGAAGGAGACAGTGAGAAGGCTGCAAGTGCTGATGTGCTGATGGCAATGTGCTTTTATTAAAAAAATGTTCAAAAATTAAACAGCTACAAAGAACTACAAAAATGGCCGAGTGCCAATGTTTTTTTCACACTGAACATGCGCGAACGCTCCAACGCGCACGCGCAGCGTTGCCAGCAGGAAAAAAACGAATTTAAATAGTACCCGCCCCCTCCCACTTACAAAATCGGCGCGAGTGTAGGCTCCGCCCCCCTGGGCGCCGCGCCAGGCAGACAAGGAGCTGCAGGGCGCACCAGAATCGCAAGTTTTTTTTTAGGCGCCGTTTTAGGCGCGAGAAACGGGCGCCCAGCTCGGAGGGGCGCCCATTTTTTATCGTGTGGAAACTTGGGCCCATAGATTCTATGAAAACGCTATGTAAATGCCAGTCTTTCTTTCAAGGAAGGACTGGCCAAGTCAGATGTATGGAGACTTCCCAAGATCTACATGAATGATGCCCGAGCGCTGTATTATCAGCATTCCTATGAGATGCTAAACCAAGGGCCTGTCAGCCCTCTCGAGTGGATATAAAAGATCCATAGTGCTATTTCAAGAAAAGCAGGGGAGATATAATGGTATCATGATCAACATTTAATTCTCAACCAACATCAATTCAAATATCAGATGGATTGGTCATTAATTTTGAAGTGTTGATGGGACCTTGCAGTGAGCAAATTGGCTTCAGTGTTTCCCTACATTACAACAGTGACTATATTGGCCCTGTCTTCTTTGGGATACCCTGAGGTTGTAAAAGGATCTATATAAATGCAAATTCTTTCTTTACCTCTTGCTGAGGAATAGTTCCAGAGGCACGATATCCTATCAGTGCCTTCCCATGTGACCAATCTTAAACAATAACTAAAGCAGACAAAAAAACTTTGTGGATGTGAGACTTTGGGCCCGAACTTGGTGGAAGCGAAATTCCGCCCACGTGCCGCCCGAAGGACCGCTGCGAGACCTGACGGTACTTTGGGCCGGAGTATCGTTAAAAAGTCCTGGAAAGACCGCCCTGCGGCAAAAAAACGACTTACGCCATGAACCTGGGCGGTAGCGGGCGAGGGCTCCTAATCGCGGCGGCAAATGCGATCCTCAACAAAGTACCGCCGAGGATTGAGTCGGGCCCAGGGAGAGGGGGGAAGCACATAAAAGTAAAAACTTACACAAAATAAAACACTGGAAAACCTTCAGGGGACCCCATCCACCTGAATCACTGTAAAAAAAAAATAAGGAAAAGAAGTTCACTAACCATTTTTTGTAGGTCTTTTTACTTACCGTTGGGGTTAGACCTCCCTCCACGCGGCGGCCCTTGCCCCTGCTGCCGCCGACTCCCGCGCGGAGCAAACTGGCAGCTCGGCGGGAGGGAGGACACTTACTTCAGTTGCGCGCTAGCGGACATCAGCGGCCGGTTCCCAGCGGTCCTCCTCTCCACGCCGGCGGGAGATCTTCACGAAACTCGGCACCGAGGGAAGACCGCCCAGAAAACTCGGCGGCAGCCGGCGGCAGCGGACAGCAGCAGGCGGTGATTGTACCAAGTTTGGGGCCACAAACAAGATAATGATACTCTCTGTAGTCAGATAGCTTGTTGCCAAAACTCATGCGCAAACCATGACCATTTGGTCAAGGGACCAGTGGGTGGCTGGCGACAATGGCACTGTATTCCAGCAAGATTACGAACCTTCAGAAATAGGAGGGGGAGGAAATTGGAGAAAGCAGTATAAGTTTGTTAGAAAGAGGGTATAGTGTCTGTAAGCTCTAGTAATGACTCCACGAGGTAAGGTATTGCACTTGAACTGTTGTGATCTTAGTCCATTTATTGCAGCTCCTGAATGAGGTTACAGTGAGGTGGGCTCTCTTTTATACCTGGTTACCTGCGGTGTGCAGGTGACCTCCAGGTCTCCACCAGTTGCATCCTCTGGTGGTACAGGCATATTGTATACAGTGTAAAGATAGATTCATTGGTCTTATGTAACTGTACATTGAGTGTACAGGGTATATACATACATAACAGAGGGTGCATGAGAAGATGGTTGAGGAGGAAATCAAAGCAACTATGTGTCATTGTTGTCACAATCAGGTGCTAGTCACCTGTTAGGATAAGGAGAGCTCCACTGGGATGGATCTTAGGCTTTTCTGTTTTTTGTGACGATAATGGCGGCAGGGCGGGAAAGTTAGCGGCCAGGAATAGTTTGCTCTTTAGCAGATAAGTTTGGGCATCTGGGTCCTGTATCAGGGAATGCAGCGCTAAGGGAGGCGTGATACACCTCTTGTGGAGCAAGGATGGGAAATCCCCGAGCTAAAGAGCCGGCCAGCCGGAGGGAGCGCTCTGAGAGAGGCCCGGGATGCCGGGGAGGGGTGGGGGGGGGACCTAAAATAAACCCCACAAAAACATTCCGAAAACATTGCCCACGCCACCACAACACAAACCGCACAAAGAATGTAAACAAAAAACACTCGCACTTACTTTTAGAGTCATTGCCTTGCTCTCCGCCTACGGGTCGCTAGACCGCTCTGATTTTCCAAGCGGCCATTGCGCCCACACTTCCGGGCAGACAGGTCGGACAAGACTCGAAACTCACACCAGTGTCACAAGCAGGGGCATTCCACACCCGGCGCAGCTCTTCCGGGCGATGCTTTTCAGCGCCGCCACAAAACCCGACCGCAGGATCGCAGCGGGACGCTGCAGGCCTCACCGCCGCCCTTCACACCGTTACAGGCCAAAACCTGGAGCGCAAAGGGCCAGAAAATCCAGCCCAACGTGTTAATAAAGAGAAAATTAAAGATTTGCCCAATACTTTTTCATGAAGATAATAGATCTCAAAAATCCCTTCCTTTTCCCGATGGCTTGCTGAGTTATGACCTGAGTAGCCAAGCCCAACAAGCCAGAAAGGTCTGACCAGCCACATAAATACTGTGCCTACAAGAACAGGTCAGAGGCTGGGTATTCTGCGGCGAGTGTCTCACCTCCTGACTCCCCAAAGCCTTTCCACCATCCACAAGCCACAAGTCAGGAGCGTGATGGAATACCCTCCACTTGTCTGGATGAGTGCAGCTCCAACAACACACAAGAAGCTTGACACCATCCAGGACAAAGCAGCCCACTTGATTGGCACTCCATCTATCACCTTCAACATTTACGCTCTCCACTACTGACGCACCATGGCTGCAGTGTGTACCATCTACAAGACGCACTGCAGCAACTCACCAAGGCTTCTTTGACAGCACCTCCCAAACCCACAACCTCTACCACCTACAAGGACAAGAGCAGCAGGCGCATGGGAACACCACCACCTGCAAGTTCCCCTCCAGGTTACATAAGAATATAATAACATAAGAATTAGGAGCAGGAGTAGACCATTTGACCCGTCGGGCCTGCTCCGTCATTCAATAAGATCATGACTGATCTTCTACCTCAACTCCACTTTCCTGCACTATCCCAATATCCCTTGATCCCTTAATATTCACAAATCTATTGATCCCTGTATTTAATATACTCAATGACTAAGCCTCCACAAAGAGTGAAAACATTTCTCCTCATCTCAGTCCTCAATGGCTGACTACTTATTCTGAGACTGTGACCCCTGTTTCTAGACTCCCCAGCCCGGGCAAACATCCTCCCTGCCCCCTACATCAAGCCCTATAAGAATTTTGTATGTTTCAATGAGATCAGCTCTCATTCTTCTAAACTCTAGAGAATATAGGCCTAGTCTACTCAACCTCTTCTCATAGGATAATACCCCCATCTAAGGAATCAGTCTGGTGAATCTTTGTTGCACTCCTTCCATGGCAAGTACATCCTTCCTTAGGTAAGGAGACCAAAACTGTACACAGTACTTCAGGTGTGGTTTCACCATGGCCCTATACAAATGCCTTTGACACTGTCAACCGCGAGGGTCAAGGAGCATCCCCCTCCATTTCAGATGCCCCCAAAGGTTCATCACCATCCCCCGCCTGCTCCACGATGTCATGCAGGCCGTGATCCTTACCAACGGATCCATTACAGACCCAATCCACTTCCGGACCGGTGTCAAACAGGGCTGCGTCATCGGCCCAACCCTCTTTTCAATCTTCCTCGCTGCCATGCTCCACCTCACAGTCAACAAGCTCCCCGCTGGAGTGCAACTAAACAACAGAACCAGTGAGAACCTGATCAACCTTCGCCGTCTCCAGGCCAGGTCCAAGACCAGCCCAGCCTCTGTCGTCGAGCTACAATAAGTGGACGATGCCTGCGTCTGCGCACATACAGAGGTTGAACTCCAGGACATAGTTGACGTATTTACTGAGGCGTACGAAAGCATGGGCCTTACGCTAAACATCCGTAAGACAAAGGTCCTCCACCAGCCTGTCCTCACCGCACAGCACTGCCCCCCCCAGTCATCAAGATCCACGGCGCGGCCCTGGACAACGTGGACCACTTCCCATATCTCGGGAGCCTCTTATCAACAAGAGCAGACATTGACGACAAGATTCAACACTGCCTCCAGCGCGCCAGCGCAGCCTTCAGCCACCTAAGGAAAAGAGTGTTTGAAGACCAGGCCCTCAAATCCACCACCAAGCTCATAGTATACAGGGTTGTAGTAATAGCCGCCCTCCTGTATGGCTCAGAGACATGGACCATGTACAGTAGACACCTCAAGTTGCAGGAGAAATACCACCAACGATGTCTCCACAAGATCCGACAGATCCCCTGGGAGGACAGCCGCACCAATGTTAGTGTCCTTGACCAGGTCAACATCCCCAGCATTGAAGCACTGACCACACTTGATCAACTCTGCTGGGCAGGCCACATCGTTCGCATGCCAGACACGAGGCTCCCAAAGCAAGCGCTCTACTCAGAACTCCTTCACGGCAAACAAGCCAGTGGGCAGAGGAAATATTACAAAAACGCCCTCAAAGCCTCCCTGATAAAGTGCAACATCCCCACCAACACCTGGGAGTCCCTGGCCAAAGACCGCCCTAAGTGGAGGAAGTGCATCCGGGAGGGCGCTGAGCACCTTGAATCTCATCGCCGAGAGCATGCAGAAACCAAGCGCAGGCAGTGGAAAGAGCATGCGGCAAACCAGTCCCACCCACCCCTTCCCTCAACGACTATCTGCCCCACCTGTGACAGGGACTGTGGTTCTCGTATTGGACTGTTCAGCCACCTAAGCACTCATTTTTAGAGTGGAAGCAAGTCTTCCTCGATTCGGAGGGACTGCCTATGATGATGATATAATTGCAGTAAGACATCTTTACTCTTATATTCAAATCCTCTTGTAATAAAGGCCAACATACCATTTGCTTTCTTAATTGTTTGCTGTTCCTGCATGTTAACTTTCAGTGCTTCGTGTACAAGGACACCCAGGTCCCTTTGAACACCAACATTTCCTAATCTCTCAACATTTAGAAAATACTCTGTTTTTCTATTTTTCCTCCAAAAGTAGATAACTTCACATTTCTCCACATTATATTCTATTTCCCATGGTCTTGCCCACTCACTTAGCCTGTCTATATCCACTTGAATTTTCTTTGCATCCTCGTCACAGCTTACATTCCCATTTATCTTTATATCATCAGCAAACTTGGTCCCCTCATCCAAATTTTTTTAAAGTTACACACCATCCTGAATTGGAAATATATCGCTGTTCCTTCACCGTTGCTGGGTCAAAAATCCTGCAGCTCCCTCCCTAAATGTACTGTGGGAGCACCTTCACCATACAGACTGCAATGGTTCAAGAAGGCAGCTCACCACCACCTTGTCAAGGGCGATTAGGGATGGGCAATAAATGCTGGCCTTGCCAGCGACGCCCACATCCCAGGAACGGATCCAAAAATAGGTGAGGTGAGAAGATATATTTTTAAACAGTGAGTTGTTATGATCAGGACCACGCTGCCTGAAAGGGCAGTGGAAGCATATTCAACAGTGACTTCAAAAGGGGATTGGACAAATACATGAGGGGGAGGAAACTGCAGGGATATCGTGAAAGAACAGGGGAGTGGGCCTAATTAGATAGCTCTTTCAAAGAGCCAGCACAGGCACAATTGACGAAATGACCTCCTTCTGTGCTGTAAGATTGTAAGATTCCAGATACCTTCCAGACCCCCACCACCCTCTGGGTGAAAACATTTCTCCTCACCTCCCCTCTAATCCTTCTACCAATTACTTTAAATCCATGCCCCTGGTTATTGGCCTCTCTGCTGAGGGGAAAATCAGCTCCAATGTAAAGGCAATTGAATGAATGCAGTGGCGAGGTGAATTTGAATTCACTTGCTTGTCCCAAACCATAGAATCATAGAAGTTTACAGCACAGAAGGAGGCAATTTCAGCCCATCGCGTCCATGCCGGCCAACAAGACACTATCCAGCTTAATCCCACTTTCCAGCTCTAGATCTGTAACCCTGCAGGTTACGGCACTTCAAGTGCACATCCAATTATTTTTAAATGTGGTGAGTGTTTCTGCCTCTGCCACCTTTTCAGGCAGTGAGTTCCAGACCCCCACAACCCTCTGCATGAAGAAAGTTCCCCTAAAATCCCTTCTAATCTTCTATCAATTACTTTAAATTTATGCCCCCTGGGTGTTGACCCCTCTGCTAAGGGAAATCCATTATCCATTATATCTAGACCCCTCATAATTTTATATACCTTAATGAGGTCTCCCCTCAGCCTCCTCTGTTACAAGGAAAACAAATCGAGCCTATCCAATCTGTCCTCATAGCTAAGATTCTCCACTCCCGGCAACATCCTCATAAATCTCCTCTGTACCCTTTCCAGTGCAATCACATCCTTCCTGTAATGCGGTGATCAGAACTGCACGCAGTACTCCAGCTGTGGCCTAACCAGTGTTTTATACAGTTCATAACCCCCCCCCCCCCCCCCCCCCCGCTCTTGTATACTATGCCTCAGCTAATAATGGCAAGCATTCTGAATGCATTCTAAACCACCTTATCTACCAGGCCTGCTACTTTCAGGGATCTGTGAATATGCACTCCAGGATCCCTTTGTTCCTTTACATTTCTCAATGTCTTACCAATTAATGTGTATTCCCTTTACTTGTTAGCCCTCCCTAAATGCATTATCTCACACTTCTCTGGATTAAATTCCATTTGCCACTGTTCTGCCCACCTGACCAGTTGATGATATCTTCCTGCAGTCTGCAGCTTTCTTCTTCATTGTCAACCACACAGACGATTTTAATGTAATCTGCAAATGTCTTAATCATACCCCCTATATTCAAGTCTCATCACAGGCAGTCCCTCGAAACGAGGATGACTTGCTTCCATGCCAAAAATGGATGAGGTCACAGGTGTTTTGAATGAAGGACCCGAACTACATCCTCAAGGATTTTTTTTTAACGTGTGGTGACCGTTGCACACCAGCCACCACACGGGCTTGACAGAGCTAGGTCTTGATGCAGTGGCAAGGATTACCCAAGATGACTGGAGACCAGCTCTACTGCACGGACCTAGTGCGCACACATATCTCAGTGTGAGCTGGCCCATGCTACCCCTGGGCCCCTGGCCCCAAACTCACACCTCCCCTAGGCCCTGATCACGTCCCTCTACAGTCTCTCGGTGCTTCTTCGGCCCGACCTCGCCGTTCCTGCTGTGTCTGCCCACGCTCCAATCACCGACCTGGATCTTGCTGACGTCACTCTTCGCTGCTGTCGCCCTCCTGCACCAGCTCGTACTGTAGTGGCCTCCGAGATGTCCATGGCCGCCGTTCGCCGTTCCTTTTATGGCACTATAACACCACCAGGAACCCAGAGGTGACCCTCTTGCCACTAAAAGCTGTTTAAAGAGTCCTCATCTGCATTTAAACATACAGTCCACAATCATTTTCAGTGATGTGGGTTCAATGATTCAAGTCTAGATCATTGATGTATGCCACAAAAAGCAAGGGACCTAGTACTGTGCACCTTGGAACCCCATCCTTCCAGTCACAAAAACAACCATCAACCATTACCCTTTGCTTCCTGCCTCTGAGCCAATTTTGGATCCAACTTGCCACTTTGCCCTGGATCCCATGGGGTTTTACTTTTGTGACCAGTCTGCCATGTGGGACCTTATCAAAAGCTTTGCTAAAATCCATATACACTACATCATACACACTGCCCTCATCAACCCTAATGGTTACCTCTGAAAATTTCAATCAAGTTAGTCAGACACGACCTTCCCTTAACAAATCCGTGATGAATCTTCTGGAGTTTTTTGAGGATGTAACTAGCAGAATGGACAAGGGAGAACCAGTGGATTTGGTGTATTTGGACTTTTGACTTTTAAAAGGCTTTTGACAAGGTCCCACACAAGAGATTGGTGTGCAAAATCAAAGCATATGGTATTGGGGGGTAATGTACTGAATATTATCTGAATTGTGGCAGATTAGGAAAAGGGAAGATGCAACGAGAGCTGGGTGTCATGGTTCATCAGTCATTGAAAGTTGGCATGCAGGTACAGTAGGCGGTGAAGAAGGCAAATGGTATGTTGGCCTTCATAGCTAGGGGACTTGAGTATAGGAGCAGAGAGGTCTTACTGCAGTTGTACAGGGCCTTGGTGAGGCCTCACCTGGAATATTGTGTTCAGTTTTGGTCTCCTAATCCGAGGAAGGATGTCCTTGCTATTGAGGGATTGCAGCAAAGGTTCACCAGACTGATTCCAGGGATGGCTAGACTGACATATGAGGAGAGACTGGATCGACTGGGCCTTTATACACTGGAGTTTAGAAGGATGAGAGGGGATCTCATAGAAACATATAAGATTCTGACGGGACTGGACAGGTTAGATGCGAGAAGAATGTTCCCGATGTTGGGGAAGTCCAGAACCAGGGGACACAGTCTTTGGAAAGGGGAAGGCCATTTAGGACTGAGATGAGGAGAAACTTCTTCACTCAGAGAGTTGTTAACCTGTGGAATTCCCTGCCGCAGAGAGCTGTTGATGCCAGTTCATTGGATATATTGAAGAGGGAGTTAGACATGGCCCTTATGGCTAAAGGGATCAAGGGGTATGGAGAGAAAGTGGGAAAGGGGTACTGAGGGAATGATCAGATTGAATGGTGGTGCAGGCTCGAAAGGCCGAATGGCCTACTCCTGCACCTATTTTCTATGTTTCTATGTTTCTATGTGCCGACTGTCCTTGATTAATCCGCGTCTATCTAAATGAAGATTTATCTTATCCTTCAGGATTTATCCCAATAATTTTCCCATCACTGAGGTTAGGCTGACTGGCCTGTAATTATTGGATCTATCCCTTTCTCCCTTCTTTCACAAAGGTACGACATTAGCAGTCCTCCAGTCCACTGGCACCATACCTGAAGCCAGAGAGAATTGGAAAACGATGGTCAAAGCTTCTGCTATTTCCTCTTTTGCTTTGCTTAACTGCCTGGGATACATTTAATTTGGACCTGGGGCCTTATCCACTTTCAAAGCTTCTAAACCCCTTAATACCTCCTGTCTCACTATGTTTATCTCATCTAATATTTCACACTTCTCCTCGATAGCAATGTCTGCATCGCCCCTCTCTTTTGTGAAAAGAGACGCAAAGTATTCATTAAGAACCACACCCCCGGCCTCCACACACAGATTACTCTCATGGTCTCTAATAGGCCCTATCCTTTCTTTAATTATCCTCTTGCTCTTAATATATTTATAAAACATCTTTGGGTTTTCCTTGATTTTAATTGCCAATATTTTTTCATGCACTCTTTGCTTTCCTAATATCCTTTTCACCCATCCACTTTCTATACTCCTCCAGAGATTCTACAGTATTTAGCCCTCAATATCTGTCATAGGCTTCCCATTTTTTTCTTTATCCTATCCTGTATATCCCTAGACATCTAGGGCTTTAGATTTTTTAGTCCCAACCTTTTTCTTTAAGGACACACATTTGGCCTGAAGCCTCTGGATCTCCTCCTTGAATGCGTCCCACTGCTCTGACACTGATTTACCTTCAAGTAGCTGTATATGGAAGATATGCCTGCCGTGGTTGAATAGCTGTGAATGTAGGCAAGGCGTGAGATGAGGATGTGAGTGTGAGTAGCTGCACATGTTTGGTGGCTGAGTGGCGGAGGAGAGGTGCTTTGCTCAGTGTCCACAGACAGAGGTTCAGAGGCTTGTTGTATGTAGGAGGTGTAGGAGCATGTTCCCACCATGACCAATCGACTGAGATCGTTGAACTTCCTGCGGGACTGTGTCAGGGTTCGACACCTCCTTCGCCACTTCTCTCCACATCGCCCTGAAGACCTGTGGCAATGGCTCCAGATGCAGGGAGCAGCGATCCCTTCCTTCTCTCCACTGCCCCCTCCAATGGCACATCGTTGAACCGCCTAGCCCTCTCCCTTGCAGCAGCAATTCCAGCAGCCATCATACAAAGTTCTTGCAGTATCTCAGAGGTCTCACTCAAATCCAGCAATGTTGAAAATGGGCAACTCCAGCTTGATATCACCTCCCCTTTAAGAGCTGGATTCAGCCAGTGTGAACGATTGAAGGATGATTGCTGAATACAAGTCAGCTCTCACACTGGTTTACCTTCAAGCAGCTGTTTCCAGCCCACTATGGCCAAATCACCTCTCAGTTTAGCAAGGTTGGCTTTTCCCCAATTAAGAACTTTTAAGGCCCAGCGGCAGCGAGAGGCGGCGGCAGTCCGAGAGGCGGGAGTACGTGGTGTCGGAGCGGCCTATAAAAGGCCCAGCGGCAGCGAGAGGCGGCGGCAGTCCGAGAGGCGGGAGTGCGTGGTGTCGGAGCGGCCTATAAAAGGCCCAGCGGCAGCGAGAGGCGGCGGCAGTCCGATAGGCGGGAGTGCGTGGTGTCGGAGCGGCCTATAAAAGATTCCAGCGGCAGCTACAGGGAGAAGGCAAAAAAGAAGTAGAAAGAAACAGAAAGTTGACATCACAGCCAAGGGGGTAAGTGATTGGCTGGTGATTGGTGAGTAGTTTTTCTTTTTTCTCTTCTATAACAGTGAGTAAACTTTAGCATTGTTGTTGCCTATCTAAGGGTTAAGTCATGGCAGGACAGCTCGGTCACGTGATATGCTCCTCCTGTACCATGTGGGAACTCAGGGATGACTCCAGTGTCCCTGACAACGATGTGTGCGGGAAGTGTATCCACCTCCAGCTCCTGACGGATCGCGTTGCGGAGTTGGAGCTGAGGGTGGATTCGCTCTGGAGCATTCACGATGCTGAGAATGACGTGAGTAGCACGTGCAGCGAGTTGGTCGTACCGCAGGTGAAGGGTCCACAGCCAGATAGGGAATGGAAGACCAACAGGAAGAGCAGTGCAAGGAAGGTAGTGCAGGGGTCCCCTGTGGTCATCCCCCTGCTAAACAGATACACTGCTTTGAGTACTGTTGAGGGGGATGACTCATCAGGGGAGGGCAGCAGCAGCCAAGTTCATGGCACCATGGCTGGCTCTGTTGCACAGGAGGGCAGGAAAAAGAGTGGGAGAGCGATAGTGATAGGGGATTCAATTGTAAGGGGAATAGATAGGCGTTTCTGCGGCCGCAACCGAGACTCCAGGATGGTATGTTGCCTCCCTGGTGCAAGGGTCAAGGATGTCTCCGAGCGGGTGCAGGACATTCGAAAAAGGGAGGGAGAACAGCCAGTTGTCGTGGTGCACATTGGTACCAACGACATAGGTAAAAAAAGGGATGAGGTCCTACGAAACGAATTTAAGGAGCTAGGAGCTAAATTAAAAAGTAGGACCTCAAAAGTAGTAATCTCGGGATTGCTATCAGTGCCACGTGCTAGTCAGAGTAGGAATCGCAGGATAGCGCAGTTGAATACGTGGCTTGAGCAGTGGTGCAGCAGGGAGGGATTCAAATTCCTGGGGCATTGGAACCGGTTCTGGGGGAGGTGGGACCAGTACAAACTGGACAGTCTGCACCTGGGCAGGATGGAACCAATGTCCTAGGGGGAGTGTTTGCTTGTGCTGTTGGGGAGGAGTTAAACTAATATGGCAGGGGGATGGGAACCAATGCAGGGAGACAGAGGGAAACAAAAAGGAGACAAAAGCAAAAGACAGAAAGGAGATGAGGAAAAGTGGAAGGCAGAGGAACCCAAGACAATGAACAAAAAGGGCCACTGTACTGCAAAATTCTAAAAGGACAAAGGGTGTTAAAAAGAACAAGCCTGAAGGCTTTGTGTCTTAATGCAAGGAGTATCCATAATAAGGTGGATGAATTAACTGTGCAAATAGATGTTAACAAATATGAAGTGATTGGGATTACGGAGACGTGGCTCCAGGATGATCAGGGCTGGGAACTCAACATCCAGAGGTATTCAACATTCAGGAAGGATAGAATAAAAGGAAAAGGAGGTGGGGTAGCATTGCTGGTTAAAGAGGAGATTAATGCAATAGTGAGGAAGGACATTAGCTTGGATGATGTGGAATCTATATGGGTAGAGCTGCAGAACACCAAAGGCCAAAAAACGTTAGTGGGAGTTGTGTACAGACCTCCAAACAGTAGTAGTGATGTTGGGGAGGGCATCAAACAGGAAATTAGGGGGGCATGCAATAAGGGTGCAGCAGTTATAATGGGTGACTTTAATATGCACATAGATTGGGCTAACCAAACTGGAAGCAATGCGGTATATGTCGAGGAACCAACTTGGGGGGAGGCCATCTTAGACTGGGTGTTGTGTAATGAGAGAGGATTAATTAGCAATCTCGATGTGCGAGGTCCCTTGGGGAAGAGTGACCATAATATGGTGGAATTCTGCATTAGGATGGAGAATGAAACAGTTAATTCAGAGACCATGGTCCAGAACTTAAAGAAGGGTAACTTTGAAGGTATGAGGCGTGAATTGGCTAGGATTGATTGGCGAATGATACTTAAGGGGTTGACTGTGGATGGGCAATGGCAGACATTTAGAGACCGCATGGATGAACTACAACAATTGTACATCCCTGTCTGGCGTAAAAATAAAAAAGGGAAGGTGGCTCAACCGTGGCTATCAAGGAAAATCAGGGATAGTATTAAAGCCAAGGAAATGGCATACAAATTGGCCAGAAATAGCAGCAAACCCGGAGACTGGGAGAAATTTAGAACTCAGCAGAGGAGGACAAAGGGTTTGATTAGGGCAGTGAAAATGGAGTACGAGAAAAAGCTTGCAGGGAACATTAAGACGGATTGCAAAAGTTTCTATAGATATGTAAATAGAAAAAGGTTAGTAAAGACAAACGTAGGTCCCCTGCAGTCAGAATCAGGGGAAGTCATAACGGGGAACAAAGAAATGGCGGACCAATTGAACAAGTACTTTGGTTCGGTATTCACTAAGGAGGACACTAACAACTTCCGGATATAAATGGGGTCAGAGGGTCTAGTAAGGAGGAGGAACTGAGGGAAATCCTTATTAGTCGGAAAATTGTGTTGGGGAAATTGATGGGATTGAAGGCCGATAAATCCCCAGGGCCTGATGGACTGCATCCCAGAGTACTTAAGGAGGTAGCCTTGGAAATAGCGGATGCATTGACAGTCATTTTCCAACATTCCCTTGACTCTGGATCAGTTCCTATCGAGTGGAGGGTAGCCAATGTAACCCCACTTTTTAAAAAAGGAGGGAGAGAGAAAACAGGGAATTATAGACCGGTCAGCCTGACATCGGTAGTGGGTAAGATGACGGAATCAATTATTAAGGATTTCATAGCAGCGCAGTTGGAAAGAGGTGGCATGATAGGTCCAAGTCAGCATGGATTTGTGAAAGGGAAATCATGCTTGACAAATCTTCTGGAATTTTTTGAGGATGTTTCCAGTAGAGTGGACAAGGGGGAACCAGTTGATGTGGTGTATTTGGACTTTCAGAAGGCTTTCGACAAGGTCCCACACAAGAGATTAATGTGCAAAGTTAAAGCACATGGGATTGGGGGTAGTGTGCTGACATGGATTGAGAACTGGTTGTCAGACAGGAAGTAAAGAGTAGGAGTAAATGGGGACTTTTCAGAATGGCAGGCGGTGACTAGTGGGGTACCGCAAGGTTCTGTGCTGGGGCCCCAGCTGTTTACACTGTACATTAATGATTTAGACGAGGGGATTAAATGTAGTATCTCCAAATTTGCGGATGACACTAAGTTAGGTGGCAGTGTGAGCTGCGAGGAGGATGCTATGAGGCTGCAGAGCAACTTGGATAGGTTAGGTGAGTGGGAAAATGCATGGCAGATGAAGTATAATGTGAATAAATGTGAGGTTATCCACTTTGATGGTAAAAACAGAGAGACAGACCATTATCTGAATAGTGACAGATTAGGAAAAGGGGAGGTGCAACGAGACCTGGGTGTCATGGTACATCAGCCATTGAAGGTTGGCATGCAGGTACAGCAGGCGGTTAAGAAAGCAAATGGCATGTTGGCCTTCATAGCGAGGGGATTTGAGTACAGGGGCAGGGAGGTGTTGCTACAGTTGTACAGGGCCTTGGTGAGGCCACACCTGGAGTATTGTGTACAGTTTTGGTCTCCGAACCTGAGGAAGGACATTCTTGCTATTGAGGAAGTGCAGCGAAGGTTCACCAGCCTGATTCCCGGGATGGCGGGACTGACCTATCAAGAATGACTGGATCAACTGGGCTTGTATTCACTGGAGTTCAGAAGAATGAGAGGGGACCTCATAGTAACGTTTAAAATTCTGATGGGTTTAGACAGGTTAGATGCAGGAAGAATGTTCCCAATGTTGGGAAAGTCCAGAACCAGGGGTCACAGTCTAAGGATAAGGGGTGAGCCATTTAGGATCAAGATGAGGAGAAACATCTTCACCCAGAGAGTGGTGAACCTGTGGAATTCTCTACCACAGGAAGTTGTTGAGGCCAATTCACTAAATATATTCAAAAAGGAGTTAGATGTAGTCCTTACTACTAGGGGGATCAAGGGGTATGGCGAGAAAGCAGGAATGGGGTACTGAAGTTGCATGTTCAGCCATGAACTCATTGAATGGCGGTGCAGGCTAGAAGGGCCGAATGGCCTACTCCTGCACTTATTTTCTATGTTTCTATGTTTCTATTCCTGGTCTATCCTTGTCTATTCCCACAACTACCTTAAATCTAACTGAATTATGGTCGCTAGCACCTAAATGCTCTTCTGCTGATACCCCTTCCACCTGCCCAGCTTCATTCCCTAAAACTAAATCCAGAACTGCCCCTCCCATGATGAGCTTGCTACATACTGGCTAAAAAAAAGTTATTTTAAATGCATTTTAGGAATTCCGCACCCTCTATACACTTCACACTAATTTTGTCCCAGTTAATATTAGGATAGTTGTAATTCCCTACTATTACTGCCCTATAGTTTGTGCACTTCTCAGAAATGTGCCTAAATATGTGTTCTTCTATCTCTCTCACTGTTTGGGGGTCTATAATACACTCCCAGCAGTGTGATAGCCCCTTTTATGTTTTGCAGTTCGACCCATGTGGCCTCATTTGATCATCCCTCCCAGAGTAAGGAGCCGTGTGTCGAGCTCGATGCTATCCAACGTGTAAGCTGCCTTGGGGTGGCTTGCAATGGTGTTGTGTGAACATTGAGGAGATCAGATCAATAGATTATGAAGTAAATTCAATCTTCCTGCTGTAAACATGATCTGAGATGCAGTTGCTATCAAAACAAGACCATCAATGCAAGGTTTTTCCCTACAGGGGCCCGCATTAACATTACTGCTCAATGGCCAAAAATAATTCCAGTTAATAATTTCCATTATCTTCAGGCAGTAGTCTAAACATAGGCATGTTTCCTGCACACACTGTTTGCTTTCTTCCCTCTAATGAATTGTGTTATTGAAGAAATATTGTGTAAGAAAAAAAGATGCAATTTAAAATCTCTTTTCACTACAAACATGGCCATTAATTCTGTAGACTGCATCATCACAAACATAAATTGGAAACGATGGTCCCTCCTGCTTTAGCCCTGAACCTGTACGTTTTGCTAGTTTCTCTGCTATCTACCCTCATGCCATTTCAGAGCTTACCTTGTCCATTAGATCCACTTCCGACTCGCTCCTATTCTCACTAAACTGCTAACCACCCAACAAGTCGTCTTGGTCCCTGTGCTAACTGTCAGCTGTGGCTCAATGGGTAGCACTCTTGTCTCTGAGCATCAGAAGGTTATAAGTTCAAGTTTCACTCCAGGAAGTTGAACACAAAAAATCTCAGCTAATGCAGTGCTGAGAGAGCCCTGCACTGTCAAAGTAGTTGTCTTTTGGATGAGATGTTAAACTGAGGCACCGTCTGCTCTCTCAGGTGGACGCAAAAGATCCCCTGACACTTTTTCTAAGAAGAGTAGGGTAGTTACCCCCAGTATCCTGGCTAATATTTATCCCTCAGTCTGGTCATTATCCCATTGCTGTTTGTGGGAGCTTGCCGTGTGCAAATTGGCTGCCGCGTTTCCTACATTGCATCAGTGACTACACTCCAAAAGTACTTCTTTCGCAGTGAAGTGCTTTGAGACATCCGATGGTCATGAAAAGTGCTATATAAATCCATTTCTAGCTGATATCGTAAACTATTCTCTTTTCTCAGTACTGTCCCCTTTCCTTGGAAATCTGTCATCATCCTCTTCCTCAAAAAAAATACCCTTGATCCCTGCAAACCACCACTCTATCTCCAATCTTCCTTTCCTCTGCAAAGTCCATGTACATTTGTCACCTCCCATCTTTCATGCTCACCTGTCCACAAACTCCATGTTTGATCCTTTTCAATCCAGTATTGGATAAACAGAAATGTCATCGTATTAAACACCAGTGAGAATGAAGCCTTTATCCCCGCCACAGACTCTGTTCTCCAGCCATCAATTCCAACCCCCACCTTGGTCACTGTCTCAGGATGAAACAGATTGTTCGCAACAACAGTGTTCTATTTGACTGTCCGCATATTCTACAAAAACAACCTACGCAGTGTGACACTCCAACTGCCCTCAGCCCATCTGCTGCTGAAACCTTCATCCATGCATTTGTTTCCGCCAGACTCAACTATTCCAATGCTCTCCTGGCAATCTTTCCCTCTTGTACCCTCTGTTGTGTTCATACTCTATTTATTTGTTACAGCTCACTGGATGAGCATTAGGATCCTGCGGGAGCTATTCACAGTTGCTGTACTCATGCTGGTTCCTGCCGGCTTTGGTGGGTTGTATAAAAGCACAGTTAAGTTACATTTCTCCTGGCTCAGTTTGTCAGTTATTTATGTGTACACAACATAATTTGGTGACGAGAATGGGATCAGTCTACAAGCATTCCATCGCGTTCCATCATCGAGCTTGTAGGTGTGAGGGCTGAACTTTCGCCCGACCTGTTTTGAAGGCGAAAGTGAAGATGCAATCATATGACTATGGTTTGGGCGCTTAATTTTGACCCAATCTCCGTTCTTCAGTTGGGGCTTTTGAGCAAGTTGTTTTGTGTCAGTGTAGGACTTCGCTTTTCGTTGCCATTCCGAAATCTGTGATGTGAGTGTGGGTTGTATAAAAGCACAGTTAAGTTACATTTCTCCTGGCTCAGTTTGTCAGTTATTTACGCAGACACAACACCCTGCATAAACTTGAGCTCATCCAAAGCCCCGCTGCCCATGTCCTAACTCGCACCAAGTCCCATTCACCCAACACCCCTGTGTTCGCTGACCTACACCGGTTTTAAAATTCTCATCCTTTTACTCAAATCCCTCAACTGAGCTGCAGCTGACACCAAGACACCCGGTGACATCCGCTGTGCTCGTGTGAATCAGGTGAGCACCTCGCTTTAGGAAAAGGGCCCAAGTTAAGGTTGGCGGGGCAGGGGGTAAATTTTAGGGAGGGATTTCAACTGCATGGCTGCCCCATTCCCGACAGACCGGGTGGGTTAGGATCGTCCCCAGTTTTTTGGGATCGTGCCATGAGCGTAGTGACAGCTGGCCTTTTTTAGTTTTCCTACCTGATGAGTCACTTCACTTCAAAATAATTCTTTGCCTGAGAGGCCTTTGAATGTGTTGCTGAGAAACAGGATAAGGTGCTATATAGATGCAAATCATTCCTTCAGTTCATTGAGATAATTGGCTAAAGAGCTAGAGGGGAGATG
Organism: Pristiophorus japonicus; assembly: GCF_044704955.1. Taxonomy (NCBI): domain Eukaryota; kingdom Metazoa; phylum Chordata; class Chondrichthyes; family Pristiophoridae; genus Pristiophorus; species Pristiophorus japonicus. The sequence goes on from NC_091980.1 coordinate 18,832,747, forward strand.
AGGAGATTTTTTTTCACAGAATGTTGTTGTGATCGGGAACGCGCTGCCTAAAAGGGCGGTGGAAACAGATTCAATAGTAACGTTCAAAAGGGAAATGGATATATACTTAAAAAGGAGAAATCTGTGTGGCTTTGGGGAAAGAGCAGGCGATGAAACTAATTGAATAGTTCTTTTAAATAGAGACAGCAGAGGCACGATGGGCCGAATTGCCTCCTCCTGTGCTGTAAGAAAAAAAGACTTTCATTTATATAGCGCCTTTCATGACCGCTGGACATCTCAAAGCGCTTTACAGCTTCTGGAGTGTAGTCACTGTTGTAATGTGGAAAATGCAGTCGCCAATTTGCGCACAGCAAGCTCCCACAAACAGCAATGTGACAACGACCAGATAAACTGTTTTTGTTATGTTGATTGAGGGATAAATATTGATCAGGAGACCGGGGATAACTCTCCTGCTCTTCTTCAAAATAGTGCCATGGGATCTTTTGCGTCCACCTGAGAGAGCAGACAAGACCTCGATTTAACGTCGCATCCGAAAGACAACACCTCCAACAGTGCAGCACTCCCTCAGCACTGCGCTGGAGTGTCTGCATTGATTTTATGTGCTCAAGTCCCTGGAGAAGGATTTGAATCCACAACCTTCTGGACTCAGAGGCGAGAGTGCTACCCACTGAGCCACGGCTGACACATGATTCTATGATAAAATACTGATTTTTCCTACACTTGCTTAATGGTGCAGTTATACAGCAGGGCCCAATGAGAGAGACAAGGCAGATTCCAGTTACACTGGTTGCTCTGTCTCATTCGCCGGCGATGATAAAGCAAATGGAGCTGTGTGATTCGATGGAGTTAAATTTTAATTTCAACTCGGGGTTATTGGGACAGTCAATGAAAAAGTTAAGGACCTGGCACCAGTTGTGTCACTGAAAAGTGCCCTGGACTTTTTAAGCTTTGCTTCAATATGATTGCGGTTACTCTGCAGTCAGTGAATGGCTGAATCAGTGTGAGATATCAATCAATGGTTTCACACAGCTTGCCAGAAATCAACTCCAGAACTGAAGTAGACTAGATTTTGTTATGTCAATTTCACCTCACATCATAACAGAACGTGTAGAACATTCTACAGTGCACTGTGCTCAATCAAAATGCCCTTCCAACTTATTTTTCCAAGTACAAAGAGACTACTCATGGAAACGCCACTTATTTTGCCGAAGGCAATTATCTCTTTCTAAATATTCACTGTGCAAAAATACACCCCTAATACCCCGGCCCTAATTAATTTTATCAACGTAGTGAAAACGCGGCTCAAAGTGAATCCTTTCCCCCTGTTGCCGTGGAGAAATGATTAGCTTCTTTGATCAACCAATCTTGATGTTGAACTGGCTACAGTGCCGTTGAAATTGAAGAGCTTCTGCGTGTTTTTAAATGTTCTCTCTCTCTCTCTCTCTCTTCAGAATGCTGCTCACATACAGAAATCGTATATTTTCCCCGAACTTGAATCCCCTTCTTTCCTCAAGGATAGTTGTAACTCAATGAGTGCTCAGCCAAATGCTCACTTTTCACGCAGCGTGACGGCAGTATTTGCCTTTGTTTTGCGGTGGGAGAAATCGTAGCTCAGCCTGATCGATTTCACTGCAAATGCTCCTGTAATTGCATCAGCAATTCAACAGCAGAAGGTTGTGGGTTCAAGTCCCACTCCAGAGACTTGAGCCCAGGAATCTAGTTTGACACTCCCAACGCAGTAGTGAGGGAGCGTTGCACTGTCGGAGGTGTCATCTGAGGCATTAAACCGAGGCAAAGTCTGCTCTCTCAGTTGGACAACCACAGCAACAACTGATAGCGCCTTTAAGGTAGTGAAACGTCCCAATGCGCTTCTCAGGAGTATTATATGATAAAGTATTTGACACCAATCCGCAAAGGTAGAAATTAGTGCAGGTGACCAAAAGCTTGGTCAAAGAGGTATGTTGTAAGGAGCATCTCGAAAGAGGAAAGAGAGGTAGAGAGTGGAAATGTGTAGGCAGGGAGTTCCAGAGCTTGGAGCCCAGGCAACAGAAGGCAGGGCCACCGATGGTTGAGCGGTGACAATCAGGGATGCTCAAGAGGGTAGAATTAGAGGACTGCAGACATCTCGTGGGGGAGGGGTTGTGGGGCTGGAGGAGATTACAGAGATAGGGAGGGGCGAGGCCATGGCGGGATTCGAAAATAACGATGATAATTTTGAAATAGTAAAAAGATCCCACTGCACTATTTCGAAGAAGAGCAGGGGGGGTTCTTTTCAGTGTCCTGGCCACTAGTTAACACTCAACCAACATGACTAAAAGAGATTATCTGGTTATTTTCACAGTGGTGTTTATGGAAGCTTTCTGTGCGCAAATTGGCTGGCGCATTTCCGATATTACAACAAACAGTGACTGCACGTCAAAAGTATTTCATTGGCTGAAAAATACTTTGGACATCCTGAGGTCAAGACAGGCGCTAACAAGAGAAATTAAGGATATTGTTAAAACCAAGGAAGAGGCATATAAATTGGCTCGAAAAAGTAACAAATCTGAGAACTGGGAGAAATTTAAAATTCAACAGAGGAGGACTAAGGGTTTAATTAAGAGGGAGAAAATAGAGTACGAGAGGAAACTTGCAGTGAACATAAAAACTGACTGCAAAAGCTTCTATAAATATGTGAAGAGAAAAAGATTAGTAAAGACAAATGCAGGTCCCTTGCAGTCGGATTCAGGTGAATTTATAATGGGGAACAAAGAAATGGCAGACCAATTGAACAAATACTTTGGTTCTGTCTTCACGAAGGAAGACACGAATAACCTTCCAAATGTACTAGGGGACAGTGGGTCTAGTGAGAAGGAAGAACTGAAGGATATCCTTATTAGGCGGAAAATTGTTTTCGCGAAATTGATGAGACTGAAGGCTGATAAATCCCCGGGGCCTGATAGTCTGCATCCCAGAGTACTTAAGGAAGTGGCCCGAGAAATAGTGGATGCATTGGTGATCATTTTCCAACTGTCTATCAACTCTGGATTAGTTCCTATGGACTGGAGGGTAGCTAATGTAACACCACTTTTTAAAAAGTGAGGGAGAGAGAAAACGGGTAATTATAGACCGGTTAGCCTGACATCAGTGGTGGGGAAAATGTTGGAATCAGTCATTAAGGATAAAATAGCAGTGCATTTGGAAAGCAGTGACGGATCGGTCCAAATCAGCATGGATTTATGAAAGGGAAATCATGCTTGACGAATCTTCTGGAATTTTTTGAGGATGTAACTAGTAGAGTGGACAAGGGAGAACCAATGGATGTGGTGTATTTGGACTTTCAAAAGGCTTTTGACAAGGTCCCACACAAGAGATTGGTGTGCAAAGTCAAAGCGCATGGTATTGGGGGTAGTGTACTGACGTTGATAGAGAACTGGTTGGCAGACAGGAAGCAGAGAGTCGGGATAAACTGGTCCTTTTCAGAATGGCAGGCAGTGCCTAGAGAAGTGCCACAGGGCTCAGTGCTGGGACCCCAGCTATTTACAATATACATTAACGATTTAGATGAAGGAATTGAGTGTAATATCTCCAAGTTTGCAGATGACACTAAACTGGGTGGCGGTGTCAGCTGTGAGGGGGACGCTAAGAGGCTGCGGGGTGACTTGGACAGGTTAGGTGAGTGGGCAAATATATGGCAGATGCAGTATAATGTGGATAAATGTGAGGTTATCCATTTTGGGGGCAAAAACTCAAAGGCAGAATATTATCTGAATGGCGGCAGATTAGGGAAAGGAGAGGTGCAACGAGACCTGGTTGTCATGGTTCATCAGTCACTGAAAGTTGGCATGAAGGTACAACAGGCAGTGAAGAAGGCAAATGGTATGTTGGCCTTCATAGCTAGGGGATTTGAGTATAGGAGCAGGGAGGTCTTACTGCAGTTGTACAGGGCCTTAGTGAGGCCTCACCTGGAATATTGTGTACAGTTTTGGTCTCCTAATCTGAGGAAGGATGTTCTTGCTATTGAGGGAGTGCAGCGAAGGTTCACCAGACTGATTCCAGGGATGGCTGGACTGTCATATGAGGAGAGACTGGATCAACTGGGCCTTTATACACTGGAGTTTAGAAGGATGAGAAGGGATCTCATAGAAACATATAAGATTCTGACGGGACTGGACAGGTTCGATGCGGGAAGAATGTTCCCGATGTTGGGGAAGTCCAGAACCAGGGGACACAGTCTTAGGATAAGGGGTAGGCCATTTAGGACTGAGATGAGGAGAAACTTCTTCACTCAGAGAGTTGTTAACCTGTGGAATTCCCTGCTGCAGAGAGTTATTGATGCCAGTTCATTGGATATATTCAAGAGGGAGTTAAATATGGCCCTTACGGCTAAAGGCATCAAGGGGTATGGAGAGAATGCAGGAAAGGGTACTGAGGGAATGATCAGCCATGATCTTATTGAATGGTGGTGCAGGCTCGAAGGGCCAAATGGCCTACTCTTGCACCTATTTTCTATGTTTCTATGTTTCTATATAAATGCAAGTCTATTGGATGAACCATGCAAATTAGGCAATTCCTAGATACCTGGATCTCTCTGTACTGTGTTAGCCAAACTTAGTCGGGCAAGATAGCTGCTGAGTTAGGGAAGGGGCGAATCAGCCATGGCTCTTGCTCCTGATTATCATAGGAACACAAGAATTAGGAGCAGGAGTTCGCCATTCGGCTCCTTGAGCCTATTCCGCCTTTCAATGAGATCATGGCTGATCTTCTACGTCAACTCCACTTTCCTGCCGATTTCCTTAATATTCAAAACTCTATCAATCTCTGTCTTGAATATTCTCAGCGACTGAGCCTCCACAGCCCTCTGGGGTAGAGAGTTGCGGAGATTCACCACCCTCTGAATGAAGAGATTTCTCCTCATCTCAGTTATAAATGGCCGATCCCTTATTCTGAGACTGTGACCCCTTGGTTTCAGACTCCCCCAGCTAGGGAAAACATCCTCCCTGCATCTACCCTGTCAAGCCCTGTAAGAATTTTGTATGGTTCATCTGGCAAACCCCGCACATTTGCAAGTAGGATAGAAAAATAGAAACATAGAAATCTACAGCGCAGAAGGAGGCCATCTCGGCCCATCGTGTCCATGCCGGCCGCTAAGAGTCACACGGCCCTTGGTCAGCAGCCCTGAAGGTTACATATAAACCTCTGAACAATGAACAATGGCGGAAAGGTAAAGAGCATCCGGCCCAACTAGTCCGCCCCACACAACTGCGACACCCCATGCATCGCAATATTTTACACTCCTCCCTACCCGAAGCCATGCGATCTCCTGGGAGAGGCAAAAAAGCAGATAAAAACCCAGGCCAATTGGGGAAAAAAAATCTGGGAAAATTCCTCTCCGACCCATCCAGGCGATCAAAACTAGTCCAGGAGATCACCCTGGCCATATTCAATTCCCTGCAGTACTTACCATCGTACCTGCGCCAGCCAACAAGAGGTTATCCAGTCTAATCCCAGTTACCAGCTCTAGATCCGTAACCCTGCAGGTTACGGCACTTTAAGTGCCCATCCAAGCACCTTTTAAATGTAGTGAAGGTTCCTGCCTCTACCACCCTTCCAGGCTGCGAGTTCCAGACCCCCACAACCCTCTGTGTGAAGAAACTTCCCCTCAAATCCCCTCTAAACTTTCCACCAACTACTCTAAAACTATGCCCCCTCGTAATTGACCCCTCCACCAAGGGAAAAATGCCCTTGCTATCCGCTATAGCCAGGCCCCTCAAAACTTTATACGCCTCAATGAGGTCTCCTCTCAGCCTCCTCTGTGCCAAGGAGAACAAACCCAGCCTAGCCAATCTGTCCTCATAGGTAAGATTCTCCATTACAAGCAGCATCCTCGTAAATCTCCTCTGCACCCTCTCCAGTGCAATCTCGTCAAATGAAGAAAGATTACAAAGTGCCACAGTACACCGGGATCTGGGGGAACTTGTGCATGAAACACAAATGGATAGTATCCAGGAACAGCAAATGATCAGGAAGGCGAATGGAATCTTGGCCTTTATTGCAAAGGGGATGGAGTATAAAAGCAGGGAAGTCTTGCTACAGTTGTACAGGGTATTGATGAGGCTACACCTGGAATACTGTGTGCAATTTTGGTTTCCATATTTACAAAAGGATATACTTGCTTTGGAGGCAGTTCAGAGAAGGTTCACTAGGTTGATTCTGGAGATGAGGGGGTTGACTTATGAGGAAAGGTCAAGTAGGTTGGGCCTCTACTCATTGGAATTCAGAAGAATGAGAGGTGATCTTATCGAAACATATAAGATTATGAAGGGGCTTGACAAGGTGGATGCAGAGAGAATGTTTCTGCTGATGGGGGAGACTAGAACTAGAGGGCATAATTTTAGAATAAGGGGCCGCCCATTTAAAACTGAGATGAGGAGAAATTTATTTTCTCAGAGGGTTGCAAATCTGTGGAATTCGCTGCCTCAGAGAGGTATGGAAGCTGGGACATTGAATAAATTTAAGACAGAAATAGACAGTTTCTTAAACTATAAGGGGTGAAGAGGTTATGGGGAGCGAGCAGGGAAGTTGACCTGAGTCCATGATCGGATCAGCCATGATCGTATTAAATGGCGGAGCAGGCTCGAGGGAGTGTTTGGCCTACTCCTGCTCCTATTTCTTATGTTCTTATGTCCTTCCTATAATACGGTGATCAGAACTGCACACAGCATTCCAGCTGTGGCCTAACCAGAGTATTATACAATTATGATGAGACTTGGATCTGTTGTGATGCCCTCAAAAGTTGAGATCCAAGTACAGCACAGTTCACATGTGAGTAACCTGCCACTTGGGCAATTCCCATGGAACCTAATCATGTGAAGAGTTGACACTTTTAAGAGAGAAGGGGAGAAAATTGTTGAGGTGAAGAGCACCAGGCTGGACATTGTTGGCAGAAGGTCCTTGCAGGACAACAGTGGCATTGGTGTACTGCTGGCCTGCAAACAAGGGCTGAGTGCGCTTCCTGCCCACAGCCTGAGGCAAGATGGCAAACATGAGGGCAAGAGCAGCCGAGTAGCTTTGCTTCCAGGTGAACATTCGAAGAGAGATTCAGTCGGATAACGACAATAATGCCAAGTCTTTAAAGTTAAAGAGTTACTTCTGTCCAAGTGCTTGGAATGCGAAGCAACCCTCCAGCAAATAGAAGTCAACAATTGGGAATGGAACTGTCAGCATATCGTTACCTTGCAACATGGTTCTGAGTATCATTTGTATTGGCTTGCTAATGCAGTGTGGTTATATAGAAAGAAAGACTTGCATTTTTAACGCGCCTTTCACGACCACCGGACATCGCAAAGCACTTTACAGCCAATGAAATACTTTTGGAGTGTAATCACAGTTTAATGTCGGAAATGCGGCAGCCTGTTTGCGCACAGCAAGCTCCCACAAACAGCAATGTGATAATGATCAGCTAATTTTTTTTGTTATGTTGATCAATATTGGCCAGGACATTAGGGATAACTCCCCTATTCTTCTTCTCAATAGTGCCACAGGATCTTTTACGTCCACCTGAGAGAGCAGGCGGGGCCTCGGTTTAACATCTCATCTGTAAGGCGGCACCTCCAACAGTGCAGCGCTCCCTCAGCAGTGCACTGGAGTTTCAGCCTCGATTGTATGCATAAGTCCCTGGTGTGGGACTCGAACCCACAACCTTCTGACTCAGAGCACGAGTGTGCTTTCCACTGAGCCACAGCTGACAGAAAGACTGACAAAGCAACAAAACACATTTTATCTGGTTAGACGTTCCATTTGTTGCAAGAAAGGATTTCACATTGTAATTCTGCAGTGTTGGAAGCAGTTGTAACCAAACAGAAATAAAAGTTAATGTGCGGTATTAATGTCTTGTTAATTGGCCACAAATGAGCCACCAATTTGAGTGCCCATGTTACAGCTGTAATGGACCGAGGTTTTACAATCTGTGGAATAAATCATTTTGCAAAACATTCTTCAGTTGCGAGCTGGAATTGCCTAGAAATGCCATGTGGATAAGAAGCTTTGCAGCTGCGTACCTTGCAAGGTGCTCCCACGTGACCAGAGTGCGCATGGTGGCGATCGCACAGTCCCAACTATCTCCTTCATAGAAACATAGAAACATAGAAAATAGGTGCGGGAGTAGGCCATTCTGCCTTTCGAGTCTGCACCACCACTCAATAAGATCATGGCTGATCATTCCCTCAGTACCGCTTTCCTGCTTTCTCTCCATACCCCTTGATCCCTTTAGCTGTAAGGGCCACATCTAACTCCCTCCTGAATATATCCAATGAACTGGCATCAACAACTCTCTGCAGCAGGGAATTCCACAGGTTAACAACTCTCTGAGTGAAGAAGTTTCTCCTCATCTCAGTCCTAAATGGCCTATCCTTTATCCTAAGACTGTGTCCCCTGGTTCTGGACTTCCCCAACATCGGGAACATTCTACCTGCATCTAACCTGTCCCGTCCCATCAGAATCTTATACGTTTCTATGAGATCCCCTCTCATCCTTCTAAACTCCAATGTATAAAGGCCCAGTTAATCCAGTCTCTCCTCATATGTCAGTCCTGCCATCCCGGGAATCAGTCTGGTGAACCTTCGCTGCACTCCCTCCTTCCGCCCCTAACCAAGGCCACCAGTAGAAGAGGAGGTGGGCTAGTGGGTGAGACTCCCTAAACTGGGACCTCCCATGTCTCTGGTCTAGGAGTAGATTTTACACAGAATTTACAGCAACAGGCCATTCGGCCCAACAGATCCACGCCGGTGTTTATGCTTCATACGAGCCTCCTCCCATCTATCGTCCTCTCACCCTATCAGCATATCCTTCAATTCCTTTCTTTTTTAAAATTTGTCCCTAGGATGTGGGCATTGCTGTAAAGGCCAGCATTTATTGCCCATGCCTAATTGCCCTGAGAAGATGGTGGTGAGCCACCTTCTTGAGCCGCTGCAGTCCGTGTGGTGAAGGTACTCCCACTGTGCTGTTCGGGAGGGAGTTCTGGGATATTGATCCAGCGATGATGAAATGCCGATATATGTCCAAGTCAGGATGGTGTGTGACTTGGTGGAGAATGTGGAGGTAATGGTGTTCCCATGCGCCTGCTGCCCTTGTCCTTCTAGGTGGCAGAGGTGGCGAGTTTGGGGGGGTGTTGCGAAACAAGCCATGGCGAGTTGCTGCAGTGCATCTTGTTGATGGTATACGCTGTAGCCACGGTATGTCGGTGGTGGAGGGAGTGAATGTTGAAGGTGGTGGATGGGGTGTCAATCAAGAGGGCTGCTTTGTCCTGGATGGTGTCGAGCTTCTTGAGTGTTGTTGGAGCTGCACTCATCCAGGCAAGTGGAGAGTTTTCCATCACACTCCTGACTTGTGCCTTGTAGGTGGTGGAAAGGCTTTGGGGAGTCAGGAGGTAAGACACTCGCTACAGAATACCCATCCTCTGTTATGTGGCTGGTCCAGCTAAGTTTCTGGTCAATGGTGATCCCCATGATTTGATGGTGGGGGATTCGGCGATGGTAATTTAATTGAATGTGTTTATGCAGTATCAACTTAAATGCATCAATGCTATTCGCTTCAACTACTCCTTGTGTTAGAGAGTTTCACATTCTAATCACTCCCTGGGTAAAGAATGTTTTCCTGAATTTCCTATTGGATTTATTAGTGACTATCTTATATTTATGGCCCCTAATTTTGGGCTTCTCCACAAGTGGACACATCTTCTCTACATCTACCCTATCAAACCCTTTTATAATTTTAAAGACCTCTATTAGTACACCCCTCAGTCTTCTGTTTTTTAGAGAAAAGAGTCCCCACCTGTTCAGTCTTTCCCGATAGTTATGACCATTCTGGTATCATCCCTGTAAATCTGTTTTGCACCTTCCCCGGTTCCTCTATATCTGTTTTTTTAAATATGGAGACCAGAACTGTGCAGGAATACTCCAAGTGTGGTCCAATCAATATTTCATACAAGTTTAACATAACATCTCTGCTTTTGAATTCTGTTCTTCCAGAAATGAACCTCCGTGCTTTGTTAGCAATTTTTATGGTCATGTTAACTTTTGTTGTTATTTTTAATGATCGGTGCCAATATGCCCATTTAAAGCAGGCTAATCAAGTAACAAAAGTGGGTCCATGTAGGGATCCAGGCCAGGACCATAGTCTGAAGTTTTAAATTCAGCCCCGTTAAAAAGATAGCCTCTATACGGGGTTGATTATAACTGTGTGCAATAGGTTTTTTGTTTCGATCATGGGATGTGGCCATAGATTTTTATACCCTGCCTAATTCGCTTTTTCCATTGACTTCAATTCCAACCGCCTTGATTTCTGGTTCCTGGTGGAATTCAAATGCGACACGGTTTACTACAAAACACTGGTGATTAACTCCACCGCCTCTGAGATACAGAAGAGGGTGATTGATGATGTACTGCAGCATCTTGCGAAGATATGCCTAAATCGGGCCTGACTATCCTTAATTGAGTTTGAATGTGCAACATTAAAGCAATCAAGACACTGTTCCTTCAAGTACTGTGATTAAATGAACAATAAAACCAAATGCAGGCGGGGAAATTGTTACAGATCCCTTTAACTAGATTTATTAATTATCTATACAGCTGTGGAATCTTCTTGTTGAAATAAAACATCTGGAATGAGTTCAGTGAACCACATGCCATAAATTCAGCCTGAGAAAGGCATTTACTTTTTATTTTTGAAGGCCTCTCCCTGCTGGGGTATGCCTCCTGCTCTACCTTACCCATGTGGGGGTTCTGGACTGTAAGTGCAGGCTGTTTCTATTGACTCTTCGGATGTGGAGGGCATCATAGCCCAACAACAACAACAACAACTAGCATTTATATAGCGCCTTTAAAGTAGTAAAACATCCCAAGGCGCTTCACAGGAGCGTTGCGATACAAAATTTGACAGCGAGCCACATAATGAGATATTAGGATCGGTGACCAAAAGCTTTGTCAAAGGCACAGGTCCTAAAGGAGGAGGGCGAGCTAGGGAGATTAAGGGAGGTAACTCTAGAGCTGAGGGCCCAGGCAGCTAAAGGCAGAGCCACCAATCGTGTAGCGATTAAAATCGGGGATGCACAAGAGGCCAGAATGGGAAGACCGCAGAGATCTCGGAGGGTTGTAGGGCTGGAATGGGTTACAGAGATAGTTATCACACATAGCCACATTCACTATGGCTTACAAAAGCAAAATACTGCGGATGCTGGAATCTGAAATAAAAACAGAAAATGCTGGAAATCTCAGCGGGTCAGGCAGCATCTGTGGAGAGAGAAACAGAGAAGCAGAGAAATGAACAAATTCTTCAGTAACACTGAAAGGGGGAGGGGAGGAAAGAACAAAAGGGAAGGTCTGTGATAGGGTGGAAGGCAGGAGAGATTTGAGAGAGAAAAAGGGATGATGGGCCAAATTGAGATGGTAATGGCAGAAGTTAGAAAAAGGTTAGTTTAGATAGGGTGTGAATGGCAGGATAATTGCCAGCTGCCATGGGAAACAAAGAGAGAGAAAAAATACATCAGAGGAAAATATATGCAGAGGTTAAGGTCAGAAATTGATGAGCTCGATGTTGAGTCCAGAAGGCTGTAAAGTGCCTAAACGAAAGATGATGTGCTGTTCCTCGAGCTTCATTGGAACAGTGCAGGAGACTGAGGATGGAGATATCAGAGTGGGAGTGGAGCGGGGAATTAAAGTGGAGAATTAAATTCACTATGGCTTAGTGAGCAAACTCAACCAGTGCAGATCTGAATTATACAGCGTTGCTTGCTGAGGATGACTCTGTGCTATAAGGAAAGATAATGGCGACTGGGGATTCTTACAGCAAGGTTCAGTGATGGGACCCCAGCTATTTACAACATACATTAATGATTTGGATGAAGTCATTAAGTGTAATATCTCCAAGTTTGCAGATGACACTAAGCTGGGTGGCAGTGTGAGCTGTGAGGAGGATGCTAAGAGGCTGCAGGGTGACTTGGACAGGTTAGGTGAGTGGGCAAATGCATGGCAGATGCAGTATAATGTGGATAAATGTGAGGTTATCAACTTTGGTGGTAAAAACAGGAGGGTTGATTATTATCTAAATGGTGACAGATTAGTAAAGGGGGAGGTGCAACGAGACCTGGGTGTCATGGTACATCACTCATTGAAGGTTGGCATACAGGTGCAGCAAACAGTAAAGAAAGCAAATGGCATGTTGGCTTTCATAGTGAGAGGATTCGAATGTAAGAACAGGGAGGTCTTACTACAGTTGTACAAGGCCTTGGTACGGCCACACCTTGAATATTGCAGACAGTTTGGTCTCCTAATCTGAGGAAGGACATTCTTGCTATTGAGGGAGTGCAGTGAAGGTTCACCAGACTAATTCCTGGGATGACTGGACTGACATATGAAAAAAGACTGGGTCGTAGGCTTGTAGTCAATGGAATTTAGAAGAATGAGAGGGGATCTCATAGAAACATATAAAGTTTGACGGGATTGGACAGGTTAGGTGCAGGAAGAATGTTCCCGATGTTGGGGAAGTCCAGAACTAGAGGTCACAGTCTAAGGATAAGGAGTAAGCCATTTAGGATCAAGATGAGGAGAAACTTTTTCACTCAGAGAGTTTTGGCATGTGGAATTCTCTATCACAGAAAGTTGTTGGGGCCAGTTCGTTAGATATATTCAAAAGGAAGTTAGATGTGGCCCTCGTGGCTCAAGCGATCAAGGGGTATGGCGAGAAAGCAGGAATGAGGTACTGAAATGCATGATCAGCCATGATCTTATTGAATGGTGGTGCAGGGTTGAAAGGCCGAATGGTCTACTCCTGCACCTATTTTCTATGCTTCTATGTTTCTATGTTTCCAGGTGTCCTCATTGAGAGATTGAAGAAATGAAAGGAATAAGGAAACTGAATCTCAGAGAGCTGCTCAATCATAACACAACCTCCAAGACAAGGGGGGATTAATTCCTATTAAACGAGGAGAGTTTACTACATGACTAAGAGACCGTGGTGCTAATATTCAGCTTTGCCTTCTGGGCAGTAATCTGGCTGTCTGGATCGCCCGCCATTTGTAGGATTCAACCCACTGAAACCCAGAAGATGGGGAAACGTGCGGAGCCTAGGGAGGCTGTCGCAAACGGAGGATGTTACAAATTCCAGAAAGACAATGCACAAAGCTTTTAACAGGTAAGGTCGCCGAAGGGTATGAGAAATGAAGGGTGGAACACGAAGCCTGAGATCAGCCTGATGAATACCGACAGTCCTATGTTCCTAAAGGCGGTGGGGCATATTGCTGTGATGGTAAGGGGAAGGAGTTTAGTTAACTAAATCTTGTGACGTGACATGAGAAACCAGAGAAAGAAAGAAAGACTTGCACGTGTATAGGGTCTTTTATGACCTCAGGACATCCCAATGCGTTTTGCAGCCAATGAAGTACTCTTTGAATTGTAGTCACTGTTGTAAAGTAGGAAATGCAGCAGTCATTTTGCGCAGAGCAAAGTCCCACAAATAGCATTGTGATATCGACCAGATAATGCGGTTATTAGTGATGTTGATCCAGGGATAAATATTGGACAGGACACCAGGGGATAACTCCCCTGCACTTCTTCAAAATAGTGCCATGGAATCTTTTAAGTCCATCTGAGAGAGCAGATGGCAGGCAAGCCAGCATGGATTTGTTAAAATCAGCCTTAACTAACTTGATGGAGTTTTCTCATGAGGTAACAGAGAGGGTCGATGAGGGAAATGCGGTTGATGTGGCGTACATGGACTTCCAAAATGCGTTTGATAAAGTGCCACATAATAGGCTTGCCAAAAAATTGTGAAGCCCATGGAATAAAAGGGACAGTGGTAGCATTGACATGAAATTGGCTAAGTGACAGGAAGCAGAGAGTAGTGGTGAACGGTTGTTTTTCAGACTGGAGGAATGTATACAGTGGTGTTCCCCAGGAGTCAGAAGAGGACCACTGCTTTTGTTGATATATATATTAATGACATAGTGAGTCAGTGTAAGTAAATCTTCAGCGGGTGGGTTTCAACCTGCTGATTTTTCTCTCACATGTTCACATGGGCAATAACAAGGGTGCACAGGACACAATTTCTAAAGTTGCAGAGGATATAAAACTTGGAAGTATAGTGAACAGTGCAGAGGATAGTGATAGACTTCAAGAGGACATAGACAGGCTGGTGGAATGGCGGACACGTGGCAGATGTAATTTAATGCAGAATAGTGCGAAGTTCTACATTTTGGTAGGAAGAATAAGTCGAGGTCATATAAAGTAAAGGGTACAAGTCTAAAGGGGGTGCATGAACAGAGAGACCTGGGGGGACATGTGCACAAATCATTGAAGGTGGAAGGGCAGGTTGAGAAAGCAGTTAAAATCTGGGATCCTGGGCTTCATAAATAGAGCACAAAAACAAGGAAGTTACGATGAACATTTATAAAACACTGGTTCTGCCTCAACTGGAGTATTGTGTCCAATTCTGGGCACCACACTTTAGGAAGGATGTGAAGGCCTTAGAGAGGGTGCAGACAAGATTTACGAGAATGGTTCCAGGGATGAGGGGACTTCAGTTACGTGGATAGACTAGAGAAGCTGGGGTTAGAGCAGAGAAGGTTGAGAGGAGATTTGATAGAGCTGTTCAAAATCATTTGAATTCTGGACAGAGTAGATAGAGAGAAACTGTTCCCATTGGCGGAAGGTCAAGAGCCAGAGGATACAGATTGAAGGTGATTGGCAGAAGATCCAAAGGCGACCTGAGGAAAAGCTTTTTACGCAGTGAGTGGTTAGGATCTGGAATGCACGGCCTGAAAGGGTGGTGGAGGCAGACTCAATCGTGGCTTTCAAAAGGGAATTGGATAAGTACGTGAAGGATAAACATTTGCAGGGCTATGGGGAAAGGGCGGGGGTGTGGGACTAGCTGAAGTGCTCTTGCAGAGAGCTAGCACAGGCTTGACGGGCCAAATGGTCTCCTTCTGCCTTCTGTGCTGAAACCATTCTATGATTCTACAGGAACTTGGTTTAATGTCTCATCCGAAAGCAGGCACCTCCGACTGTGCAGCACTCCTTCGATACTGCACTTTTTGCTGAAATAGGCCACACGTTTGTTTTCTCATGATTTTCTTTCCTCCTAAGGAGTCAGTGTAAGTAAATCTTCAGCGGGTGAGTTTCAACCTGCTGATTTTTCTCTCACATGTTCACATGGGCAATAACAAGCTTTGAACCCAGCTCAGATGCAATAAGCACTTCAGAAGCACTACACCTTGATGGTAGTTTTACACTCCACAATTACCAGAGGACACAGATTTAAGATCATTGGCTGATACTCCACTGCTGTAATGAGGCAGTGCTGCACTGTCGGAGGTGCCGTCTTTCAGATGAGATGTTAAACCGAGGTCCCATCTGCCTTCTCAGGTGGACGTAAAAGATCCCATGGCACTATTTCGAAGAAGAGCAGGGGGAGTTATCCCCGGTGTCCTGGCCAATATTTATCCCTCAATCAACATAACAAAAACAGATGATCCGATCTTTATCACATTGCTGTTTGTGGGAGCTGGCTGTGCACAAATTGGCTGCCACGTTTCCCACATTACAACAGTGACCACACTCCAAAAGTACTTTATTCGCTGTAAAGTGCTTTGAGACGTCTGGTGGCCGTGAAAGGCGCCATATAAATGTAAGTCTTTCTTTTGCTTTAAAGAACCGGGGAGTGGTGGGGGGGGGGGGGGGTGTGATGAGGAGAATTGTCTTTTTTATGCAGCGAGTTGATGTGACCTGGAACATACTGCCTGAAAAGGTGGGGGGAGGGGGTGGGGGGCGATGGCGGTGGAAGCCGATTCAATAGTAACTTTCAAAAAAATAATTTGAGGTGGGACTAAGTGTACAGCTCAGGCACAGAGATTTGCGGCCTTGCGCCAGGTACCTGAATTGAACAATTCCCGATCCCTACTCCCAGCCTGAGTAAAAGGTAAACGTTTCAGTCCGCAAGGATTGCTGATGCTGCTCCATGCACTCGAAAAAGGAGTTTTCTCTCAGAAGCTCTCCTTCACCGCGGCAAAGTGTGCGTTACTTTTGCAGTCCCGTTGAGGTAAATGCTGAGGAGATTGCTGCAGAAACCTACATGTTGATCTGCATTGCACAGTTACGCTGCCGCACCCAATGGCAGTGGCACAGCAGGTGGTACCGCCCAGGGCATTTCGGCATAAGCCGGCAGCAACCAAACTACTACTAACACCACGGAGCTGGGGGAGCAGTCCTCTTTCCTGACAGAAATATGAATAAAATCGTGCAAGCGCATTGACAACCAAATCATTTGAACCGAAATACGTTTGTTGGTTTCGGAATAAAATGGACACGCTTACGCACTCTAACGTGTTTTTCAAAAAATTGATATCGTTTCCAAGGCTACATAGAATCATAGAAAATAGGAGCAGTAGTAGGCCGTTCGGCCCTTGGAGTCTGCACCGCCATTCAATATGATCATGGCTGATCCTCTATCTCAACATCATATTCCTGCTTTTTCCCCATACCCCTTGATGCCCTTTATTTCTAGAAATCTATCTATCTCCTTCTTAAATATATTCAGTGACTTGGCATCCAAAGCCTTCTGTGGCAGAGAATTCCACAGGTTCACCACCCTCTGAGTGAAAACATTTCTCCTTATCTCGGTCCTAAATTTCCTACCCCGTATCCTGAGACTGTGACCCCTTGTTCTCGACTTCCCAGCCCCGGGGAAACATCCTCCCCGCATCCAGTCTATCCAACCCAGTCAGAATTTTATACGTTTCAATGAGATCCCCTCTCATTCTTCTAAACTCTCATGAATACAGATCTAATCGAGTCAATCTCTCCTCATCCGACAGTCCTGCCATCCCAGGAATCAGTCTGGTGAACCTTCGCTGCACTCCCTCTATGGCAAGTATATCCTTTCTTAGGTAAGGAGACCAAAACTGCACACAATACTCCAGGTGTGGTCTCACCAAGGTGTATAACTGTGGTAAGACATCCTTGCTCCCAATTGAGTTCCAGCACATTCAGATGGCCCCCCCCCACTGATATTCTTTTATTCATTCTCAGGAAGTGGGTGTCTCTGGTAAGGCTGAATTTATTGTCCCTCCCCTAGTAGCTGTAGGGTGTTCGTTTTCCACTCTACTTTGATTCATAGGCCTCGGGAATTACAGGAAATACTCCAAATAATGCCAAGTTTAGGCTTAAACCCAACTGTTAGTTTATTACATAAAAACCAACTAAAAACAACAGAACAAGACTTCATAGAGATTGATCAAAGACATACAATCACCCATCCAGCCAGTTGCTGCTGTTGTCGATTGTAGGCTCGTGGCACTCGGGAAGATAGTGGGCCCCAGCTGCTTGTTTCTCTGCTTGTCTCTCCTCCTGCTGTGTTTTCTTCTCATCATCTCTCTTTTCTTTCCATTGTTCCCCTTTATGGTCGTTGTTCCTTTGACCTGTTCTGAGGTGTTGTACTTCTGTGAGCTCCTTCATATATATCCATTCAATTATACAAGTCTCCAGCTGGGCTGCTTTCTGTTGATGCATCTGGATGAGTCTCGATGGCTGTGATGAGGAATTTGGATCTGTTTGAATAGCCACAATTTGCACCTCGTTAACTGTTGCTTCCACCACTCACCTGTGCACGGAATTGGCCGGGCCAAAGATAACTCCTTATCTCTTATGCCCCGTTATCCAAAAATGCACATCTTGTGGGATCCTTTGTGGTCCTGGGTTTTCGCAGACTTGTAGTCTCCATAGGGAACTGGTTTTCCCCCTCCGACCAATTAATCCAGGGGTTTTTCTGCTTGATTGTATCAAACCCTTTGTCTCGATGTTTAATCGGGTCTCACGCCTGTCGGGGACGGGAGAGAGTGAAGGATTGTAGGGATGGAGGGTGAAAGAGATTGGGAAGGGTGAGGACAGGGAGGGATTTAAAGACAAGGGGGGTCATTTTATTTCTCGGCAGTGACGTAAAATGGGCCGTAATGCCGTCTGTTATTCACCCCATACGGTTTTCATTTAGTTTGAAGCCACAGCTGATAATTACACTGGAACACTACAGTCTGGAATACGTTCTTGTCAATGGCTTGGTGGAACGCAACATGTAATTCTCTGTCAGCATCTCCGGTTGATCTGTACCCCTCCCGAGAAAGGACACTGAGGCCAATTGTTTTCCTCCTGACATCACCCGGGTTGGGAGGGGTGGGGGGGGCGCTGGGGGCTCCACCACAACAGGAGTGTTACAGCGAGAATGTAAATGTTTGTGGAATCTGGAGACAGAGCCGAAGTTGACACTGATGTGAGGAGGGAGTCCCTCACTCTGCTTCGCGCTGGAACCAGACTGAACCTTACCTCTGGATGTACACAACATAAATTTAGCATTGGTGCCAAGCTTAAGAACATTAGAACGTAAGAAATAGGAGCAGGAGTAGGCCACATGGCCCCTTGAGTTCCCTCTGCCATTCAATAAGATCGTGGCTGATCATTAACCTCAACTCCACTTTCCCGCCCGAACTCCATATGCCTTGATTCCCCATGACTATAAAAATCTATCTATCTCAGCATTGAATATATTCAGAGACTCAGCATCCACAGACC
Source organism: Pristiophorus japonicus (assembly GCF_044704955.1). Taxonomy (NCBI): domain Eukaryota; kingdom Metazoa; phylum Chordata; class Chondrichthyes; family Pristiophoridae; genus Pristiophorus; species Pristiophorus japonicus. The sequence goes on from NC_091980.1 coordinate 18,851,337, forward strand.
TCTGGGGCAGAGAAATTCCAATGTTTCACAACTCTCTGAGTGAAGAAATTCCTCCTCATCTCTGTCTTAAATGGCCTATCCCTTATCCTGAGACAGTGCCCCCTGGTTCTGGACACTCCAGCCAGGAGAAACAACCTCTCAGTATCTACCCTGTCAATCCCCTTCAGAATATTGTATGTTTCAATGAGATCACCTCTCATTCTTTTAAACTCCAGAGAGTATAGGCCTGATTCAACACAATCTCTCATCATAAGACAGCCCTTGCATCCCAATAATCAACCTCGTGAACCTTCGTTGCGCTGCTTCCAAGGATAAGGAGACCAAAACTGTGCACAATACTCCAGGTGCGGGTGTCACCAAGCTTGGCTTTGTATGGCTCAATTCCAACACTGGGTGGTGCTTTTACAAACAAAACCACTGGGACAGTGATAAAAAGAACATTGCTGTACATAGTGAGGCAACTAGAGTGGAGATGGTTGGGTAATTCCCCCTGTTCATGATGCTTGGAGACCGCACCCCTGTAAGTGACTGCGAGTGATTTTATGCATACAATTTGTATTGTGTAACTATCCTCCGCCCTTAGCTGGAGAGAGCACCCTGCTTTTATCGGGAGATGGTGCTGCAGTTTTGGTCATGTTCTGTTTGCTGTCTTATACAGCACAGAAACAGGCCATTCAGCCCACTGGGTCCATGCCGGTGTTTATGCTCCACACAAACTTCCTCCCACCCCTCTTCATCCAGCCCCATCAACATATCCTTCTATTCCTTTCTCCCTCATGTATTTATCCAGTTTCTCCTTAAATGCATCTATGCTATTCTTACAAAATTCTTACAGGGCTTGACAGGATAGATGTAGGGAGGATCAAGGGGTATGGAGAGAAAACGGGAAAGGAGTACTGAGGGGAATGATCAGCCACAATCTTATTGAATGGTGGTGCAGGCTCGAGGGGCCGAATGGTCTACTCCTGTACCTATTTTCTATGTTTCTATGTTTCTATGTTCCCTCTGGCTGGGGGAGTCTAGAACCAGGGGTCAATCTCAGAATAAGGGGTTGGCCATTTAGGACTGAGATGAGGAGGAATTTCTTCACTCAGAGAGTGGTGAATCTTTGGAATTATCTACCCCAGAGGGCTGTGGAGGCTCAGACATTGAATATATTCAAAACAGAGATCAATCGATTTTTGAATATTAAGGGAATGAAGGGATATGGAGATAGTGCATCAAAGCGGAGTTGAGGTACAAGATCAGCCATATTCTTATTGAATGACGGAGCAGGAGCGAGGAGCCTAATGGCCTCCTCCTGCTCCTAATTGTTATGTTCTTATGGTCTATTCACCTTTACCACTCCTTGTGGTAGCGATTTCCACACTCTAACCACGCTCTGGGTAAAGAAGTTTCTTTTGAATTCCATATTGATTTAATCATGACCATCTTATATTTATGGCCACTGGTTTTGCAAGTGGAAATATCTTTTCTACAACTACCCTATCAAACCCTTTCATAATCTAGCAGGTCACCCCTCAGACTGCTCTTGTCTAGAGAAAATAGCCGCAGACTGTTCAATCTTTCACAATAGGTATAACCTCTCAGTTCTGATTATTATTCTAGTAAATCTTTTTTTGCACATTCCCCAGTGCCTCTACATCCTTTTTCTAATAAGGAGACCAGAACTGTTCACAGTACTGCATAAGAACATAAGAACTAGGAGCAGGAGTAGGCCATTTGGCCCCTCGAGCCTGCTCTGCAATTTAATAAGATCATGGCTGATCTGATCATGGACTCAGCTCCACTTCCCTGCCCACTCCCCATAATCCTTTATTCCCTTATCGCTCAAAAATCTGTCTATCTTTGCCTTAAAGATATTCAATGACCCAGCCTCCATAGCTCTCTGGGGCAGAGAATTCCATTGATTTACAACCCTCTGAGAGAAGAAATTCCTCCTCATCTCAGTTTTAAATGGGTGGTCCCTTATTCTGAGACTATGTCCTTTAGTTTTAGTTTCCCCTATGAGTGGAAATATCCTCTGTGCATCCACCTTGTCGAGCCCCCTCATTATCTTATATGTTTCAATAAGATCAGCTCTCATTCTTCTGAACTCCAATGAGTATAGGCCCAACCTACTCAACCTATCTTCATAAGTCAACCCCCTCATCTCCGGAATCAACCTAGTGAAACTTTCTCTGAACAGCCTCCAATGTAAGTATATCCTTTCTTAAATATGGAAACCAAAACTGATCGTTAGTGTGGTCTAACCAAAGTTCTGCACAAGTTTAACATAACCTCTGTGCTTTTGAAATCTATCCCAATGAAGCCCCGTGCTTAGTTTGCTTTTTATAATGACCTCATTAACCAGTGTCGCTGTGTATCACTGGAACCCTTAGGTTGACCCAACACCCTGGCTGCCCCTGCTGTTGCACATCGCTCCCCCATCCATTTGCCGCAAAGCCACAACCCTCCGGCAGCCCACCAAATCATGGAAATCGAATGTCTCCCCATCCACCAAGGTCTCAGCAGCATCCCTCACTGCTGCTAGAAGTCGCGCAAGCCCTTTTGGACCCAAGCGCTGAACCTTCAACAATGCGACCTCAACCCTGATGATACTCGGAAAGCTGAATGGAGTTCACCAGAATTTAGAAACAAACACCTCGTGAAAGTCCCGACACATAAGTGTTGTGTATCTGTAAAGCATGCACTCCCATGTTCCGCCACCAGAGAGTGCAACCCCTGAAATCCCAAGGGATCCCAGCCTATATAAGCCGGCCCCTAAGGCCTGTTCCTAACTCTGGAGTGTCTTAATAAAGACTGAGGTCACTGTTACTTTAACCTCCATGTGTGCAGTCTCATCTGTGTTCGGAACACAACAACTGGCGATGAATATACGAAGCCAATGCAAAGATGCAGCAAACTGTGGGCATCCTGGAGAAGTTCTCGGAGGGTGAGGACTGGGAAGCCTATGTCGAATGGCTAGACCAGTACTTCGTAGCCAACGATCTGGACGGAGAAGGAAGCACTGCAAAAAGGAGAGTGGTCCTCCTCACGGTCTGCAGGGCACCGACCTACAGCCTCAGGAAGAATCTTCTGGCTCCGGTGAAACCCACAGATAAGTCGCATGAGGAGCTAGGTACACTGGTTCGGGAGCATCTTAACCTGAGGGAGAGAATGCTGATGGCAAGGTATCGGTTCTACACGTGCCAGCGATATGAAGGTCAGGAAGTGGCGAGCTACGTCGCCGAGCTAAGGTGACTTGCAGGACAATGTGAGTTTGATGGCTACCTCAAGCAGATGCTCAGACACTTTTTTGTACTGGGCATCGGCCACGAGATCATCCTACGAAAACTTTTGACTGTAGAGACACTGACCCTCAGTAAGGCCATTGCGATAGCACAGGCGTTTATGTCCACCAGTGATAACACCAAACAAATCTCTCAGCACACAAGTGCTATCAATGTTCATAAATTAATGGCAACTGTGTTAGCGAGCAGAAATGTACAGGGCAGAAACCACGAGTCTGCAATTGCCAGCAGGCCTCAGGTGACTCAGATGGCTCAGAGTCCGCAACAAAGGACGAATGCAAGGCAATTCACACCTTGTTGGCGTTGTGGAGGCTTCCATTCAGCCTATTCATTCCACTTCAAAGGGTATGTTTGCAAGAGCTGTGGAACAATGGGGCAGCTCCAACGAGCTTGAAGACAAGCTGCAAGCTCTGCAAAACCTACTAACCACCACGTGGCAGAGGAAGATCGGTCCATGGTGGATCAAAGCAATGTCGAGCCTCAGAGAGAGGAGGCAGATGCTGAAGTACACGGGGTGCACACATTTTCGACGAAATGTCCACCTATAATGCTAAATGTAAAATTGAATGACTTACCCGTAGCCATGGAACTGGACACTGGCGCTAGCCAATCCACCATGAGTAAAAAGATGTTTGAGAGACTGTGGTGCAACAAGGCACTCAGACCAGCCCTGAGCCCCATCCACATGAAACTGAGAACATACACCAAAGAGCTCATCACTGTCCTGGGCAGCGCCATAGTCAAGGTCACCTACGAGGGCACGGTGCATGAACTGCCACTCTGAATTGTCCCGGACGATGGCCCCACACTGCTTGGAAGGAGCTGGCTGGGCAAAATCCGCTGGAACTGGGATGACATCCGAGCGCTATGTCGAAGAGGCCTCATGTACCCAGGTTCTTAACAAATTTCCTTCCCTTTTTGAGCCAGGCATTGGAAATTTTTCGGGGGCGAAGGTGCGGATCTACTTGGTCTCAGAAGCATGACTCATTCACCACAAGGCGCGAGCGGTACCTCACATGATGAGGGAGAGAGTGGATATCGAGCTGGACAGGCTGCAATGTGTGGGCATCATCTCCTCAGTGGAATTCAGCGAGTGGGCCAGCCCGATTGTTCCAGTACTGAAAAGTGATGGCACGGTCAGGATTTGCGGCGATTATAAAGTAACTATTAATCGTTTCTCGCTACAGGACCAATACCCGCTACCTAAGGCAGATGATCTATTTGCAATGCTGGCAGGAGGCAAGCTCGACCTGACTTCGGCCTACATGACGCAGGAGCTGGAGCAGTCTTCGAAGGGCGTCATCTGCATCAACACGCACAAGGGACTGTTCATCTACAAAGATACCCGTTTGGAATTCGGTCGGCTGCAGCGATCTTCCAGAGACATGGAGAGCCTACTCAAGTCCGTACCACGCACAGTGATTTTTCAGGACGACATATTGGTCACGGGTCAGGACATCGTCAAGCACCTACAAAACCTGGAGGAGGTCCTCCAGCGACTGGATCGCGTAGGGCTGCAGCTGAAGAGGTCGAAATGCGTCTTCATGGCAACAGAAGTGGAGTTTTTGGGGAGAAAGATCGCGGTGGATGGCATTCGGCCCACAGACGCCAAGACAGAGGCTATCAGGAACGCACCCAGGCCACAGAACATCACAGCTGCGGTCGTTCCGGGGACTCCTCAACTATTTTGGTAACTTCCTACCGGGGTTAAGCACCCTCGTAACGCCCCAACATGTGTTATTGCGTAAAGGTGAGAACTGGTATGGGGAAAAAAAACAAGTAATTGCTTTTGAGAAAGCCAGAAACATTTTATGCTCCAATAAGTGCTTGTATTGTACAACCCAAGTAAAAGACTTGTGCTAGCATGTGATGCGTCATCGTACGGAGTCGGGTGCGTATTACAAAAAGCTAACGTTGCGGGGAAGTTGTAACCTGTCGCATATGCCTCCAGGAGCTTGTCTAAGGCCGAGAGGGCCTACAGCATGATTGAGAAAGAGGCATTAGCGTGTGTGTTTGGGATAAAGAAAATGCATCAGTACCTGTTTGGCCTCAAATTTGAGCTAGAAACTGATCACAAGCCCCTCATATCCCTGTTCACTGAAAACAAGGGGATAAATGCTAATGCCTCAGCCCGCATACAAAGGTGGGCACTCACGCTATCAATGTATAACTATACCACCCGCCACAGGCCAGGCACTGAGAACTGTGCGGATGCTCTCAGTCGGCTACCATTGCCCACCACGGGGGTGGAAATGGCCCAGCCTGCAAACATGTTGATGGTGGCGCAGCCCACAGACTTGTTGATGGTCATGGAAGCGTTTGAAAATGATAAATCACCTGTCACGGCCCGCCAGATTAGGACTTGGATCAGCCAAGATCCTCTGCTGCCTCTAGTAAAAAACTGTGTACTGCATGGGAACTGGGCCAGCATCCCCGTTGAAATGCAAGAGCTAATCAAGCCATTCCAGTGGCAAAGGATGAGCTGTCCATTCAGGCAGACTGCCTGTTGTGGGGTAACCGCGTAGTGTTACCCTAAAAGGGCAGGGAGACGTTCATCTCGGATCGTCACAGAACACACCCGGATATAGTAATGATGAAAGTGATAGCCAGATCCCACGTGTGGTGGCCTGGTATCGACTCTGACTTAGAGTCCTGTGTACGGCAATGCAATGTGTGTGCTCAGTTGAGCAACGCGCCCAGAGAGGCACCACTAAGTTTGTGGTCCTGGCACTCAAGACCATGGTCGAGGATCCTTGTCGACTATGCGGGCCCGTTTCTCGGTAAAATGTTCCTGGTGGTGGTAGATGCTTTTTCAAAATGGATTGAATGTGTAATAATGTCGGGAAGCACCACCACCACCACCATTGAAAGCCTGAGGGCCATGTTTGCCACCCACGACCTGCCTGACATACTGGTCAGCGACAACGGGCCATGTTTCACCAGTGCCGAATTTAAAGAATTCATAACCCGCAATGGGATCAAACATATCACCTCAGCCCCGTTTAAACTAGCCTCCAATGGGCAGGCAGAGTGGGCAGTACAAACAATCAAACAGAGCCTTAAATGAGTCACAGAAGGCTCACTCCAAACCCGCCTGTCCCGAGTACTGCTCAGCTACCGCATGAGACCCCACTCGCTCACAGGGGTGCCCCCGGCTGAGCTTCTCATAAAAAGGACACTTAAAACCAGACTCTCGCTGGTTCACCCCAACCTGCATGATCAGGTAGAGAGCAGGCGGCAGCAACAAAATGTAAATGATGTTCGTGCCACTGTATCACGGGAAATTGATCTGAATGACCCTGTGTATGTGCTCAACCATGGACATGGTCCCAAGTAGATCACGGGCACGGTGATAGTTAAAGAAGGGAGCAGGGTGTTTGTCGTCAAACTAGACAATGGACAAATTTTCAGAAAGCACCTGGACCAAACGAGTCTGCGGTTCACAGACTGCCCTGAACAACCCACAGCATACTCCACCTTTTTCGAGCCCGCAACACACACCCAAAGGATCAACGACACCACCCCGGACCAGGAAATCGAACCCATCACGCCAAACAGCCCAGCAAGGCCAGGCTCACCAGCAGCCCTGCAGGACCAACAACACCCCAGCCCAGCGAGGGCTCAGCCAACACACCAAAACAGACATTTGTACTGAGGTGGTCCACCAGGGAAAGAAAGGCTCCCGACCGCCTCACCTTGTAAATAGTTTTCACTTTGACTTTGAGGGGGAGTGATGTTGTGTATTTGTAAAGCATGCACTCCCACATTCCACCACTAGGAAGTGCATCCCCTGAAGTCCCAAGGGATTCCAGCATCACTTGGGAGCACTGTATATAAGCCGACCCCTAAGGCCTGTTCCTGACTCTGCAGTGTCTTAATAAAGACTGAGGTCACTGTTACTTTAACCTCCCCGTGTGCAGTCTCATCTGTGTTAGGAACACAATAATATGAACATAAGAAATAGGAGCAGGAGTAGGCCATTTAGCCCCTTGAGCCTGTTCCTCCATTCTATAAGATCATGGCTGATCTGATCTTGGCCTCAACTCCACTTCCCTGCCCGCTCCCCATGACCCTTGACTCCCCTGTAGGTCAGGATTCTGTCTCTCTCCACCTTAATGATATTCAATGACCTAACCTCCACAGCTCTGTGGGTGTGGAGAATTCCAAAGATTCACGACCTTCTGTGAGAAGAAATTTCTCCTCATCTCCATCTTAAATGGGCAACTATGCCCTTTAGTTCTAGATTCCCCCATGAGGGGGAAACATCCTGTCTGTATCTACCCTGTCAAGCCCCCTCAGAATCTAATATGCTTTAAGAAAATCACACACGGTAGATCCCTGGCTTCAATCTTCATGTGAAGCTTCTGGGCAACCCTAACACATCTGCACAAACCATGGCAGATGCAGATACTTGATGTGCAAATGGAGAATTAAAAACTCTCCAGTGTGCGACTGTGGTCACCCAGAACAGACCATGGAACATAACGACTCAATGCCCCATTCACAAAGACGAAGGATGCAACCCAGCAATACCACTCTGTTCTCCTGATGCAATTAGAATCATAGAATCATAGAAATTTAGAGCATGGAAGGTGGCCATTTCGGCCCATTGTGTCCGCACTGGCCGACCAAGAGTTATCCAGCCTAATCCCACTTTTCAGCTCCTTGGTCCGTAGTTCTGTTGGTTACGGCACTTCAAGTGTACATCCAAGTATTTTTTAAATGGGGTGAGGGTTTCTGCCTTTATCACCCATTCAGGCAGTGAGTTCCAGACCCACACCACCCTCTGAGTGAACAAATATCCCCTCATAGTTCCTCTAAACCTCCCCCCAATTACTTTAAATCTGTGCCCCCTGATTGTTGACCCCTCTGCCAAGGGAAACAGATCCTTCCTATCCACTCTATCCAGGCCCCTCATAATTTTATACACCTCAATCAGGTCTCCCCTCAGCCTCCTCTGTTCCAAAGAAAACAGACCCAGCATCTCCAATCTTTCCTCATAGCAAAAATTCTCCAGTTCAGGCAACGTTCTTGTCATTATCTGGCTTAACCACCGAAAGGTAAAATAATAGTTGTTACTTCACATCTGCATCAGCCATAAGTAGCAGTAGTTGTGCAATTTGTGGAAGCTCTTGTTAAATAGTCAATGTAGACTGTTTGCCACAATGCCAGCATCGAAGCACTGACCACACTCGACCAGCTCCGTTGGGCGGGCCACATTGTTCGCGTGCCTGACACGAGACTCCCAAAGCAAGCGCTCTACTCGGAACTCCTATACGGCAAGCGAGCCCCAGGTGGGCAGAGGAAACGTTTCAAGGACACCCTCAAAGCCTCCTTGATAAAATGCAACATCCCCACCGACACATAAGAGTCCCTGGCCCAAGACCAAGCTATGTGGAGGAAGAGCATCCGGGAGGGCATTGAGCACTTCGAGTCTCGTCGCCGAGAGCGTGCAGAAGCCAAGCGCAGGCAGCGGAAAGAGCGTGCGGCAAACCTGTCCCACCCACCCCTTCCCTCAACGACTATCTGTCCCACCTGTGACAGGGACTGTGGCTCTCGTATTGGACTGTTCAGCCACCTAAGGACTCATTTTAAGAGTGGAAGCAAGTCTTCTTTGATTCCGAGGGACTGCCTATGATAATGAGGGTAATTGATTGGCGTGTTACTTAATGTCCTGCATTTGGTCAGGTTAGTCAAATGGCTACCTGTTAAATTAACACTTCTGCCAGAGGGCTGCGTGCTCACTTGACTGCAGAAAATTTCTTCTCTCTCCAAATGAAGATATTTATTACCATGGACATTGATAAAGGATGAAACCTTTGAAGGCATGCACATTCCCTTGCATCAGTTCATGAGGCCATCTGATACGTTTGAAAGATCCCTTTCTTTCAAAGCTTTGTAGCATCAAACAATTTTCGGTAAATATTTCATTGATGTCAAATAAAATAACACCCTTGATTCAGGAAAAGGTTAACCGGAGTATTGAATGTGAAGGGGAATGCTGTATGCTCTATCTACCTGCCTTCCTGTCCTGGTCTAATCAGTGAGTGGACTAATTGCTGACGTATTCAGCTCTCGACAGCAGAAGATCCAGGTTTGATACCTCAGGCTGTGTTGTGTGAGAAAGAATGAAAGACTTACATTCGGGTAGTGCCTTTCACCACCTCAGAACATCCCAAAGAGCTTTGCAGCCAATTAAATACTTTTGAAGTGTAGACACTGTTGTACTGTAGAGAAAAGAATATAGCCAATTTGCACAAACAGCAATGGGAAAAATCAGCAGGCTATCCGATTTAGTGTTTTTGGTTAAGGGATAAATATTGGCCAGGAGACTGGGAGAACTCCACTCTTCATCGAATGGTGCAATGCAATCTTTTACACTTTCATCTGAAAGACAAGCGACTCCGGGCCAAGGGCCTCGGTTTAATGGGCAGAAAACTGCGGCCTCAATGGAGTGCGCACGGACCAAGCAAGGCTTCGCAAATGCTGGTTCTTGGGGCGTGACGCGCATGCGCTTTTCCCATCTGTCAAAATTTCTTTTGACAGATCCTACACATCACCGCAGGAAGGACATCCGCGGGGCAGAGATTGGGCTATTTGCCCAACTCATGCCCAGAAAATGTCGTTCAAACGCAGGTGCATAAACTACTTTTACCAGCGTATGAGTTTTAAAATATAGAAATATTTAATTCAATCACTCATTTTTATATTAAAAACCTTGTCCATTAAGGTATGTTTATTTTTAATCCTATTAAAACACAGTTAAAAAAAAAACAAATAATTTTTTTGAAACATTCACTTTCAATTAATTTTAAATATGTGAGGTGTTTTTTTATTTATTGTGTAGTGTTTCTGGTTTTAGGGGGCTATTCTCATTGATAGCAATGGGAGCTCGTACAAACGGAGATTATCAATGGGAATACTACACAGTGATTGGTGGTCCGGGCCCACGTGAAGGATGGTCCAGGCTCAAGTCTCTCGATGTGGGTCTTGAACCCATGCCCTTCTGACTCAGAGGCAGGACACCTCCCACGTGTCTATGTATTCAAGTCACAGATAGATAGATTTTTAACCAATAAGGGAATTAAGGGTTACGGGGAGCGGGCGGGTAAGTGGAGCTGAGTCCACGGCCAGATCAGCCATGTTGAGTGGCGGAGCACGCTCAAGAGGCTAAATGGCCTACTCCTGTTCCTAATTCTTATGTTCTTATGTTCTCAGCTGATGTATAAAGAGTGACCGGACGGTCAAGGTACCCCCAACGAAACTGGAGCTGACACCAACGGGCGAGAACGGGATAAAATTGACAAAATAAAAAAGGTTAAGATCACAGGGCTGTCGATGGAATCTACCAGCTGCACAACACCAGCCAACTAAAATGGCTCCAGAAATACTTAACATATTGTGAGTGAGCATTTTCATATTTATGGTTTTGGTTTTACTGTTACGAGACTGGGTGATGGTGGACATTTGTGTCAGCAGCTGTGGGGAAAATTGTAGTCATTATCGTACAAATCACATTTGATGCAAGGACCCAGAATGATATTCATTGAGACTGAATTCATTTTACACCGTCCCAGCTGCATTATATATCAGCGCAAAATCTTTGTGGTGTGCTCCAAATTCATTATAATTCTCTCTCGCTGTACTATACATGAGCGAGACAAGCAATTGGCGTTCCCTTGATGGGTCGTATGGGTAACTTTACCACTAAAGTGCTCAGCTGCCAGCTGTGTCAGCCGTGACTCAGTTGGCAGCGCTCTCGCCTCATGAGACAGAAGGTCGTGGATTTAAGTCCCACTCCAGTGGCTTGAGCACATAATGTAGACTGACACTCCAGCGCATTGCTGAGGGAGTGTTGCACTGTCGGAGGTGCCATCCTCTGCATGAGATATTAAACCGAGACTCTGTCTGCCCTCTTCAGCGAAGGTACAAGATCCGATGATACTCTTTCAACAACAATAAAAACTTGTATTTATATAGCGCCTTGAACATAGTGAAACATCCCAAGGCGCTTCACAGGCGTATTATGCGATAAAAATTTGACAACGAGCCGCAGGTGCATTAGCGCAGGCTTGGTTAAAGAGGTATGTTTTAAGAAGCGTCTTAAAGGAGGAAAGAGAGGTAGAGAGGCAGGAAAAGGTTTAGGCAGGGAGTTCCAGAGCTTGGGGCCCAGGCAATAGAAGACACGGCCACTGATGTTTGAGTGATTACAATCAGGGATGCTGAGTAGAGCAGGGGAGTTCTCCTTGATGTTCTGCCCAATATTTATCCCTCAGCTCTCAAAAACAGATTATCGGGTCATTACCTCATTTCTGTCAGTGGGTCCTTGCTATGTGTACATAGGCTGATGCATTTCCCACATTACAGCAGTGACTACTCTTCAAAAGTACATTATTGGCTGTGAAGCACTTTTGGATGTCTTGAGATTGTGAAAGGTGCTATATCAATGTAATTCCTTTCCTATATGTTGCTCTCTGTCTTAAGACAGTCAACATCTGCAGGCTATTGAACTGTGGAGATGTTTACAGCGAAACCCTTTCGTATTATCTCTTATGGCATCCATACTTTCCAACAGCGGTAACTATTTGGTGATTGGAATACATAAGATACATAAGAATTAGGAACAGGAGTAGGCCATCTCGCCCCTCGAGCCTGCTCCGCCATTCAACAAGATCATGGCTGATCTGGCCGTGGACTCAGCTCCACTTACCCGCCCGCTCCCCATAACCCTTAATTCCCTTATTGGTTAAAAATCTATCTATCTGTGATTTGAATACATTCAATGAGCTAGCCTCAACTGCTTCCTTGGGCAGAGAATTCCACAGATTCACAACCCTCTGGGAGAAGAAATTCCTTCTCAACTCGGTTTTAAATTGGCTCCCCCGTATTTTGAGGCTGTGCTCCCTAGTTCTAGTCTCCCCGACCAGTGGAAACAACCTCTCTGCCTCTATCTTGTAATCTCTCACTGGTTTTCCCCTTGTTCACAAGGGGTCATGAGGCTAATTGTAGCACCTCTACCATTTACCAGGTTGAAGTCAACTAACTAATTCTCTGACCTTGATCTTCCTATATACAGGGTTAATACTTGCAAATATGTCACTGGCACCTATGCCTCAGCTTGGCGGATACATGCATCACATGATGCGGTACTGAGTTATAAAAGGTTGCTGTTTCAGATTATTATCCAGTGGCCCCTTACTGGAATCACACGTGTGCACACATGTTGGATGAGGCCCATATTGGTCATGGTCAAATGACCTGCCAATGCTTACTCACCTAGGTTCACAATCCTCCCACCCGATTACGATGCCCCTCTCCTAAATCATGTTGGTATTTGTTGCTATAATCAACAACAACTTGCATTTATATAGCAACTTTAACGTAGGGAAACATCCAGAGGTGCTTCACAGCGGAGTTATAAAACAATAATTGACACCAAAGTCAAAGAAGGAGATATTAGGAGGGCTGCCAAAAGTTTGGCCAAAGAGGTACACTTTACATAACAACATAAGAAATAGGAGCAGGAGTAGGCCCTAGGGCCCCTCGAGCCTGCTCCACCATTCAATAAGATCATGGCTGATCATCGATCTCAACTTTACCTTCCCGCCTGATCTCCATATCCCTTGATCCCCCTCGGCTCCAAAAATCTATCTATCTCAGCCTTGAATATATTCAGAGGCTCAGCATTCACAGCCCTCTGGGGCAGAGAATTCGCAAGATTCACAAACCTCTGAGTGAAGAAATTCCACCTCATCTCTGTCTTAAAATGGCCTTCCCCTTATCCTGAAACTGTGTGTGCCCCCTAGCTCCCTGCCCGCTCCCCATAACCCCTTATAAGAATTAGGAACAGGAGTAGGCCATCTAGCCCCTCGAGCCTGCTCTGCCACCCAACAAGATCACGGCTGATCTGGCCGTGGACTCAGCTCCACTTACCCGCCCACTCCCCATAACCCTTAATTCCCTTATTGGTTAAAAACCTATCGATCTGTGATTTGAATACATTCAATGAGCTAGCCTCAACTGCTTCCTTGGGCAGAGAATTCCACAGATTCACAACCCTCTGGGAGAAGAAATTCCTACTCAACTCGGTTTTAAATTGGCTCCCCCGTATTTTGAGGCTGTGCCCCCTAGTTCTAGTCTCCCCGACCAGTGGAAACAACCTCTCTGCCTCTATCTTGTCTATCCCCTTCATTATTTTAAATGTTTCTATAAAATCACCCCTCATCTTTCTGAACTCCAACGAGTAAAGACCCAGTCTACTCAATCGATCATCATAAGGTAACCCCCTCATCTCCGGAATCAGCCGAGTGAATCGTCTCTGTACCCCTTCCAAAGCTAGTATATCCTTCCTTAAGTAAGGCGACCAAAACTGCACGCAGTACTCCAGGTGTGGCCTCACCAATATTTCCTTATCGTTCAAAAATCTGTCTATCTCCACCTTCAGTATACTCAATGACCCATCCTTCCCAGCTCTCTGGGGCAGAGAATTCCATAGATTTAAGAAGGATTTTATAGGAGAGGTGCAAAAAGAGGTGGAGAGGTTTAGGGAAACAAATAAATGGCAGAAAACGGGGTAGATTTTGACTTTGTGCACTAGTGTAAAATGTGTAAACGAGACGGCAGGCCATTTCACACCTCTCCCAATTTTAAATTTCCATTGACTTCACTGGTTTTGCACTTTCACACAGAGTCCAAATCTACCACAATAAGTGCATACTGTGTTGTTGGAGAATGGTGGTTTGGACAAGGTTTTGAGGGACATGTTGAAACCACAACGCACGCAAGATTGATCCTCTTCACGACAGCAAGGGAGAAAATTGAAACGAAGCAGCGTCCCACAATTAAAGCACAGATGAATGCTTTACACAGACAATTATGCTGATCAGAGTTTGCCATTTTATTCAGCGCATTGGAGATGAAAAGTCCCTTTGAAAATGAGGCAGCGAGATGGCACAGTGTTCCGGTACTTAATATGTTCAGAGTGACGCGTCTTGAATAATATAGATTAATAAAACAATGTTTCAACTACACTTCCATTTGGTTTAAGATAAAGTCTGTGAAATGGAGGTTAAGTGTTGTAGTGCTTTAAAAAAAAAAGTAATGATATTTCTTTGTGCGCTGCCTCAGGCTGCAATTGTGGAAATGTTTAAATTACTGAAGTGGCCAAAGCTGTAAAGAAATAACTGAAGCGTGAGGAAAGAGCGAGCGACAATGTCTTTCAGCCTGAATGACAAGACTGCGGGGAAAAGGCACTGTGTGAAATTGGAGATTTTCCCCCACGTGCTCCACTAGTATCACAAAACCAGCTTGCAGATTATATGCAAAACAGACGTACATTCGATCCACCAGGGAAGTTGATCTCTTTGGGAGGGATAAACACGAGAGATTTGGGTGTCCTTGTGAAAGAAATGCAGAAAGCTAGCATGCAGGTACAGCAAGCAATAACGAAGACAAATGGCATGTTGTCCTTTATTGCAAGGGGGTTGGAGTTTAAGAGTAAGGAAGTCTTGTTACAATTGTACAGGGCCTTGGTGAGACCATAGCTGGAGTACTGTGCACAGTTTTGGTCTCCTTATCTAAGGATGGATACACTTGCCTTGGAGGCAATACAACGGAGGTTCGCTAGATTGATTCCTGGGATGAGAGGACTGTCTTATGATAGGAGATTGTGTAGAATGGGCCAATGCTCTCTGGAGTTTAGAAGATTGGGAGTTGATCTCATTGAAACATACAAAATTCTGAAGGGGATTGACAGGGTAGATGCTGAGAGGTTGTTTCCCTTGTCAGGAATGTCTAGAGCTAGGGAGCACATACAGTCTCAGGATAAGGGGAAGGCCATTTAAGACAGAGATGAGGTGAAATTTCTTCACTCAGAGGTTTGTGAATCTTTTGACTTCTCTGCCCCAGAGGGCTGTGAATGTTGAGTCTCTGAATATATTCAAGGCTGAGATAGATAGACTTTTGGAGTCCAGGGGAATCAAGGGATATGGAGATGGGGCGGGAAAGTAGAGTTGAGATCGATGATCAGGCATGATCTTATTGAATGGTGGAGCAGGCTCGAGGGGCCGTAGGGCCTACTCCTGTTCCTATTTCTTATGTTCTTATGACTACTGTCAGCCGTGGCTCAGCTGGTAGCACCCTTGCTCTCTGTGTCTTAAGGTGTCTTAAAGCAGTGCTGCGTCCATTGGTTGAGGAAATACTGACGCTCACTAGTTTTTATTTGTTCACGTGATATGGGTCTAGCTGGCAAGGCCAGCATTTATTACCCATCTCTAATTGCCGTTGAAAAGGTGGTGGTGAGTTGCCATTGCTGTGGGACTGGAGTCACATGTAGGCCAGACCGGGTAAGGACGGAAGATTTCCTTCCCTAAAGGACATTAGTGAGTCAGATGGGTTTTTACGGCAATCTGGTGGTTTCATGGTCACCATTCCTGACACTAGCTTTTAAAAAATTAACTGAAATTAAATTCCCCAGCTGCCGTGATGGGAATTGAGTTCATATCTCGGGATTACTAGTAACATAACCACTCTGCTACAGTAGCTCCTACTGTCTTGGGTCATGCATGAAGGATAGCCATTTTGGATAGGCGCTAAAGAGGTGAGGAGAGAACTGGGGAGGGGTGGTGGTGGTATTGCAACCTGCGAGATGTTGCTTACATCTCCAGCAGCAGCCTGGAGGGAACCAAATGCATAAAAATTAAGAGCCACGGTCACCTTGACAGCCTCAGGCCAATGCTCTCCTTGCCCTGCTTTGAGGTTGCAGTTGTGGCTGCAGCAGTTGACAGATTTTCGTCATGACCCCTTTACTGAAGCAAGGACATCTCAAGCATTGGTCCTCGCTGAAGTTCAGGTAAGAGAATTGCTCAATGAAGTGCCTTGGCTGATATGGCTTCATGCTGAGAGCTCTTTATTGTAAGGGGGATGGAGTATAAAAGAAGGGAAGTCCTGCAACAACTGTACAGGGCATTGGTGAGATCACACCTGGAGTACAGAGTACAGTATTGGTCACCTTATTTAAGGAGGAATATAGTTGCATTGGAGGATGTTCAGAGAAGGTTCACGAGGTTGATTCCTGAGATGATGGGCTTGTCTTATGAGGAAAGGTTGAGCAGGTTGGACCTATACTCATTGGGAGTTTAGAAGAATGAGAGGAGATCTTATTGAAATGTATAAGATTCCGAGGGGGCTTGACAGGGTAGATGCAGCGAGGGTGTTTCCCCTCATGGGGGAATCTAGAGCTCGTGGCATAGTTTCAGAATAAGGGGCCGCCCATTCAAAACAGAGATGAGGGGAAATTTCTTCTCTCAGAGAGTCGTGAATCTTTGAATTCTTTTCCCCAGAGAACTGTGGAGGCTGGGTCATTGAAGATATTTAAGGTGGAGACAGACAGATAAGGGAACTCAAGGGTTATGAGGAGCGGGCAGGGAAGTGGAGTCGAGGCCAAGATCAGATCAGCCATGATCTTATTGAATGGCTGAGAAGGTTCGAGGGACCAAATGGCCTCCTCCTGCTCCAATTGCTTATATTCTTCTCCCCCCTCCTTGTCCTGCTCTATGTGGCCTCTCATCATTCTCCCAGTTATGCTCAATTCCAAGAGGCGGGCCTATCGGGCCACCCTCGTTGCTTGATGGAGGGCAGTTAAGAGACAACCATATAGGTGTGGTACTGGGGTCACATAGAGGTAAGACCAGGTATGGACAGCAGTATCCTTCCCTAAAGATCATCAGTGGAACCAGTTGGATTTTTAACAAAATTCTGACAGCTTTGTGGTCACGGGTCCCCCATACCAGTTTCTCATTTCAATTTTATCTTTGAAACCAAATTTAAATTCTCAAACTACCATGGTGGGATTTGAACTTACCTTCTCTGGATTACTAGTTCAGTAGCATTACCACTGATGCAATGTTCCCAGTCATTTTCTTTTGTGGGGGGAGGGGGTGGGTGCGTGGTCCCTTTAACGGTCTGCGCGGCCCGTTCAAAATTTTTTGCATGCGCGGAACCGCCCGTTGAAAAGTCGGTGGCTGGCCTGCGTGGGACCTCCAGACAGCCGGGCAGCCTGTGTGGCCACACAGCTTAGCGGGAATGTTGCACTGCACTCCTGTATCCCAGAATAAACTCCAGTTATAACTGTGCTGGGATATTGCATTGAGTGCCTGTACATAGCAGAGGCTGCATTTCCTTCTCCTCCTGCAGCCTGAACCCATTTCCGCAGTAAATACATTATGGAGACATTGACAATTTTATTCTGTAGGAGTGGGTAAGGGAAAACAGGACCAAGAAACTTGCGGCTACACCACCTACACGTTCTATTATCGTGACTATACCCGCTGAACACTACAAAAATGTGAATTATCTCTCATGTATTGTGGTTAAATTAGGTATCTATGTAATGCTTGCTTTTGTTCATGTGCCCTTTAGAGATGCGTTTTCATTGACTCAGAGCTTGTTCAAACAGCGTGAGACACGAGTAAACAAGAAGCAGGATGCTGGGCTTAGCCACTCAATCATTGAAATCAAGGCACCGGATGTCGTGCAAGGTATCCACGTCTGCGTACAATTCAGGTTCTTTTGTTTTTATTTGTTCCTGGGATGTGGGTGCCTCTCGCCAGGCCGGCATTTATTGCCCCATCCCTAATTACCCTTGAGAAGGTGGTGGTGAGCCGCCTTCTTGAACCGTGTGGTGAAGGTGCTCCCAGAGTGCTGTTAGGGAGGGAGTTCCAGGATTTTGACCCAGCGACGATGAAGGAATGGCCGATATATTTCCGAGTGTGACTTGGGAAGGGAACTTGCAGGTGATGGTGCTCCCATGTACCTGCTGTCCTTGTCCTTCGAGGTGGTAGATATCATGGGTTTGGGAGGTGCTGCCGAAGAAGCCTTGGCGAGTTGCTGCAGTGCATCTTGTAGATGGTACACACTGCAGCCACGGTGCGCCGGTGGTGGAGGGAGTGAATGTTGAGGATGGTGGATGGGGTGCTAATCAAGCGGGCTGCTTTGTCCTGGATGGTGTCGAGCTTCTTGAGTGTTGTTGGTGCTGCACTCATCCAGGTAAGTGGAGAGTATTCCAGCACACTCCTGACTTGTGTCTTGTAGATGGTGGAAAGGCTCTGGTGCTGCTAACTCGGTCATTGAGATGATACAGTAAGGACAGGAAGATGGATAATTCCTGGTGTTAAAGGCAAGGACAACAAGGAACAGAGAGATCAGCGAGGGCGCTTCAGCCTCAAAAGTGACCTCTCGGACTATACTGAATAGGACAGGGAAACCAAAGGAGGCTTTCATCTGATCAGTCCGAGCTAAGAGATAAAATTATTGGTTTCTGACAATTTGCAAATCCAGTCTCGAAGTTAGAAGAAGTCATTAGCTTGGAGGGAATTTTGAGTTTCTACTGTATGATTGATAAATTTCAAACTTGGAGCGAAATACTCAAAGAAAATTTTTATAGGACAGAGCATATACTTAAAGATTGGTTCAGCAAGTTCCTCCAATGTCAGGTGACCATACGTTCCCGTTTTCAGGAGGCAGTCCCCAGATTAGGCACTGTGTCCCCGGGTAAACAATGTTCCCGGAAGAGTCCCCGGTTCAGGCAACTCATCGGCGCGTAGCTCTTGGCATGTTCCAGCCTGGTTTGAGGTCAGGAACGGATTCCAGGAGCCGGTTGAGCAGAGGGGACAATGAGTGCAGCACTGTGGAAGAAAGGCCCCATTGCTCGCTCGGGCCGCACTGCACTCTGGGGGATTGAATCACCTGACCCCGTGTTTCAGCCAATAGTGACTGGCCGGAGGGCGGAACCGTTAAATACGTGGGAGAAGCCGAGGGCGCGGTGAGAGCTGGTGAGTGGGTTTACTTTACCACAGATTCGTATGGCACATCATGTTTTTTTTTACTTAATTTACTTTATTTTCTTTGGAACAGAAGTGGCTGATGGGAGACCTTATTGAAGTGTATAAAATTATGAAGGTGGCATGGATAGAGTGGACTGGCAGGACCTATTTCCCTTAGCAGGGGGGTGGGGGGGTCATCCAGGGGCATAGATTTAAAGTAATTGGTAGGAGTTTTAATGGGGATTTGAGGGGATATTTTTTCATCCAGAGAGTGGTGGGGGTCTGGAACTCACTGCTTGAAAGGATGGTAGAGGCAGAAACCCTCACCTCATTTAAAAAATTACTTGGATATGTACTTGAAGTGCTGTAACTTACAAGGCTACAGACCTAGAGCTGGAAAGTGGGATTAGCTGGATAGCTCTTTGTTGGCCGGCGCGGACATGATGGACCGAAATGGCCTCCTTCTGTGCTGTAAACTTCTATGATTCTATGATAAGGCAAGCTCTAAATTCTCCCGCCAGGAAGAGGTTTCTGAATCCTTCTGAGACAGAGGGTATTTCGCACCTTGGATATGGAAAATCTCAGTCTATTTGGAACAGATTTAAAATTGAGAAATTAAAAGTTAGGGTAATCGGGGACCAGTATAGATGGTACAGCACTATGGCCAGAACACACGCAAGATTTGAGAGTCGGTGTGAAGTGAAAATGGCGGTCTCTCTACGTGTATTCCAGCAGCAGAAGCAACAAAGTCGTCGTGCCGGTTTTCTTGAAACGCATTCATTCACACTACCTTTCTGTGCTGCCTCACTGCGTGTCCCCGGATTCGGTTTAGAAAACATGGGTCACCATGTTCTAATGGCTCGGTAGATATATGTTTGCTCTTGTACTGACCAGGAAAGGCTGAATTTCTGAGCTCTGCCGAGTGGTTTGGTTTTAACGCGAGTGAGAGTGGGTACGTTGCAAATAGCCGCGGCATCGCTGTGCTGAGAAGGGGAAAAAGATTGGCAGGATCCTGTTCCATTCACTATCACTGGGTGCTTGCGGGTTTGTGTATATGGGAACGGCAGCATAGTGGTTATGGTGCTGGACTAGTAATTCAGTGGCCTGGACTAGCAACGCTGAGACTTGAGTACAAATCCCACTCACAGCGGCTGGGGAATTTTAACTCAATTAAGAAATAAAATCTGGAATAATAGCTAGTGATGGTGACATGAAACCATTCGATTGTCATAAACATCTGGTTCATTAATAATCGCGGAATCCACATGCGGAGCAGATGCTCAAACCCTCCGTCTGGCAGCACTCGCCCTGGTGTACTCTACACTGGAGTACTGCTCTCCGGCGTGGCTATCAAGTCTGCATTTCGAATCTGTTGATGTCCAGCAGAATTCTACTGTGAGAATTATCAGCGGTACACTTTGATCGACACCAACACCTTGGCTTGCCCGTGCTTGCAAATATCGCACCACCACACCAACGCGCGAATATGCAGTCTCCAGAGAATACAACCGACACACCAGCCGATCCAGACCGACTTGGAACAACCTACCACCAACACGTCTCAAATCTAGACGACCATTTTGGACCGTCACCGAAGCCCTTCAGCGATCTCCCCTCGGCCTTGATGACCGATGCCGAAATGCTTGGAACAGCTGCGACATACGGAATGGATTCCTTATAGAGGACCCCACAGTACAACCTGTAGGATCAAACCTTCCTCGCATGGCAGACTGGTCGTGAAAGTAAAAGCCCATGGGATCCAGGGCAAAGTGGCAAGTTGGATCCAAAATTGGCTCAGAGGCAGGAAGCAAAGGGTAATGTTTGATGGGTGTTTTTGTGACTGGAAGGATGGGGTTCCACAGGGCTCAGTACTGGGTCCGTTGCTTTTTGTGGTATACATCGATGACCTAGACTTGAATATAGAAGGTACGATTAAGAAGTTTGCAGATGATACAAAAATAGGCTTTGTGGTTGCTAATGAAGAAGAAAGCTGCAGACTGCAGGAAGATAGTAGTCACTGGTCAGATCAGAATGGGACTTGAACCCACAACCTTCTGACTCAGAGGCGACTGTGCTACCCACTGAGACACAGCTGACACTGGTTAGCTCCCCAACTGTTTCACTTTTGGTTAAGAAGTTTGTATATTTGTGTGTAATAAAATTCCGCCAAGCAATTTGCATCAGAAGGTGCGTTATGTGGTGGCAACACTTGATTAATATGGTCAGGCCTGTTCTATTCAATTCAGGCTAGGCTGACCCAAGGTCGGTCAGTCCTGGTAACTTTATTTTGATAGCTCTCTTCAATATATCCACTTGGCAGACTGTAGTAAGTTACCTGACTCTTGTGGCCATGGTTTTCCACAGGCACAGTCGTATTCAAGGCTGCTTATATTAGCTTGATGTGAATCCTTGATTTTGCAGTCCAGTTGATCCTCACAAAGTAGAAAAAGATCAGTGTTTTTGCTTCAGTGTTTTTCTGAATAAATAATTTACGACCATTTCTTTATAGCCCATCAGATACATTTACAAAAAAAAATAAATGGGAATATGCAGCAGCAGCCTATATGTGACGGCAGAGTTCCTCGACTATGCAGCCGGTTACACAGGTGGTGACACAATATCTCACTGGAGTGAACGCACTTAACATGATCACATTTGATACCACCGTGAGCTATCTTTTTCCGCAAGGTATCTTGGTATTCTTAATACTGGAAGGTATTTGCTGTCTGTGACTCGGGGAGCGAGCGCAGCACCATAAACTTTTTTTTAGTCCGACAGATGATCATGAAAATGGAACTTTGTGGTATAAAATTCATTATTTCTCACAGCGGCACCTGTGGAGTGGGCAAGTCCGCATTTTTCTTCAGCCCATGAAAATGTGAACGCTATTGCAAAAACCGGGAGAGTTGTAAAATGGATGACTGATCCGACATCACCTGTTTTACACTATCACCCAAAGATACAATGACCCCCATAGTGTCAGCCACTCCAGGTAAAGCACTCCATGTTTTAATGACTCTTTGCCACTCCAGGTAAAGCATTCCATGTTTTAATGACTCTTTGCCACTCCAGGTAAAGCACTCTATGTCTTAATGACTCTTATGAAAAAATTCTTCCAATATCCTCTTCATTGTTTGAATGGCAATTCTGAACCTATGTCTCTTTGTTACTGATTTGCCGATCAATCCTTCACTAATGACTCTCTCAAAGCCTTTCAGAATTTTGAAGGCCTTTATTGGGCCTATACACGCTGGAGTTTAGAAGACTGACAGGTGATCTTAGTGAAACAGATAAGACTCTGAAGGGGATTGACGGGGTAGATGCTGAGAGGTTGTTTCCCCTGTCTGGAGAGTTTAAAACTAGGGGGCACAGTCTCAGGATAAGGGGTCGGCCATTTAAGACAGAGATGAGGTGGAAGTTCTTCACTCACAGGGTTGTGAATCTTTGGAATTCTCCACCCCAAAGGGCTGTGGATGTTGAGTATATTCCAGGCTGATAGCAATTCTTTCGAGTCTTGGGGAATCAAGGGATATGTGATCGGACGAGAAAGTGCAGTTGGGTTTGAAGATCAGCCCGGATCTTACTGAATGGCGGAGCCGGCTCGAGGGGCCGTATGGCTTGCTCCTGCTCCTAATTCTTATGATCTTACTTGAACCTCTCTGTTCCTGTTGAAAAATGTTTCAATTTGTTGATTAACAAAAGAAAAATAATCCACGGTACAAATAGCACTCTCCCAGTGAAAGTCTGCCGGAATTAAGGTGAAGGGGCCAGAAATTGGGATGCTCCAAGTTTTTGCAGGGCGGAGTAACCACCTGCCCCAAAATGGTCTCAGACAGTAGAGGGGATTAAACTGGGCGGGGGGTACTCGGAGGGGAACAGGAGGCGGGAATTCCCAGACCAGAATTTTCTCAATTCCGGCCTGCGATGTTCCAAATGGCAGTACACCACCCTCAGCCGTGGCTTAGTGGGTAGTGTGCTTGCCTCTGAGTCAGAAGGTTGTAGGTTCAAGTCCTACTCCAGGAAATTGAGCACAAAAATCTAGACTGACACTCCAGTGCAGCGCTGAGGGAGCGCTCCAATGTCAGAAGTGCTGTCTTTCAGGTGAGCTGTTAAACCGAGGCCCCGTCTACTCTCTCAGGTGGATGTAAAAGATCCCATGGCTCTATTTCGAAGAAGGGCAGGGGAGTTATCCCCGGTGTCCTGGCTAATATTTACCCTCAATCAACATAACAAAAAAACAGATTATCTGGTCATTATCACATTTCTGTTTGTGAGAGCTTGCTGCGCGCAGATTGGCCGCCGTGTTTCCCACATCACAACAGTGACTACACTTCTGCATTTGGAAAGGCAAGGATTAATTAGGGACAGTCAGCACGGATTTGTTAAGGGAAGATCGTGTCTGACTAACCTGATTGAATTTTTTGAGGAGGTAATCGATGAGGGTAGTGCATATGTTGTAGTATACATGGACTTTAGCAAAGATCCCACATGGTAGACTGGTCATGAAGGTTAAAGACCATGGGATACAGGGCAAAGTGTCAAGTTGGGTCCAAAATTGGCTTGGAGGTAGGAAGCAAAGGGTAATGATTGATGGATGTTTTTCTGACTGGAAGGATGTTTCCAATGGGGTTCTGCAGGGCTCAGTACTGGGACCCTTGCTTTTTGTGGTATATATCAACGATTTAGGTTTGAATATAGGGAGTATGATTAAGAAGTTTGCAGATGACACTAAAATTGGCTGTGTGGTTAATAATGAAGAGGAAAGTCATAGGCTGCAGGAGGCTATCAATCTACTGGTCAGGTGGGCAGAGCAGTGGCAAATGGGATTTAATTCAGAGAAGTGTGAGGTGATGCACTTTGGGATGGCTAATAAGGAAAGGGTATACACATTAAGCGGTAGGCCACTTAATAGTGTAGATGAACAAAGGGACCTTGGAGTGCTTGTCCACAGATTCCTGAAAGTAGCAGGCCAGGTGGATAAGGTGGTTAAGAAGGCATATGGAATGCTTGCCTTTATTAGCTGAGCAGGGAGGTTATGCTTAAATTGTATAATACTTTGGTTAGGCCACAGCTGGAGAATTGCGTGCAGTTCTGGTCGCCATATTATAGGAAAGGTGTGATTGCACTAGAGAGGGTGCAGAGAAGATTTACTAGGATGCTGCCTGGAATGGAGAATTTTAGTTATGAGGACAGATTGGAGATGCTGGGTTTGTTCTCATTGGAACAGAGGAGGTGGAGAGGAGACCTCATTGAGGTGTACAAAATATTGAGGGGCCTGCCTAGACATAATGGATAGTAAGGGACTATTTCCATAGTTTTAAGGTGGTTGGTGGAAGATTTAGAGGGGATTTGAGTGAGGGGGGCTTCTTTACGCAGAGTATTGTGGTGATCTGTAACTCGCTGCCTGGAAGAGTGGTGGATGCAGAAACCCTCACCACTTTTAAGAGATGGTTGGATGGGCACTTGAAGTGCAGTAACCTGCAGGGTTACTGACCTAGAGCTGGTAATTGGGATCAGACTGGATGACCTTTTGTTGGACGGAGCAGATATAATGGTAAGTACTGCAGGGAATTGAACATGGCCAGGGTGATCTCCTGGACATGTTTCGATCGGCGGGATGGGTCAGAGAGGAATTTTGCCAGATTTTTTCTCCCTAAATTTTTATCTGGTTTTTGCCTCTCCCAGGGGATCACATGGCTCAGGTTGGGGTGGAGTGTAGATGTTTTCAGTATAAGGTGTGTCGCAGTTGTGTGAGGTGGACTGGTTGGGCTGGGTGCTCTTTGCCTTTCCGCCATTGTTCATAGGTTTATATGTAACCTTTAGGGCTGCTGACCAAGGGCCGTGCGGCTCTTTGTTGGCTGGCGCGGACACGATGGGCCGAAATGGCCTCCTTCTGCGCTGTAAATTTCTATGTTTCTATCATAGGCAGTTCCTCGAACGAGGATGACGTGCTTCCAAACCAAAAGGGATGAGTTCGCAGATGTTTCAATGAAGGAGCCGATATTCTAGTCCTGAACTCCAGGGTGGAAGATGCCTGTGCATGGATTTATTTAACATGCGGTGGCCAACTGAGCTAGGTCTTGGTCCAGTGGCAAGGGTTAACCAGGACTGGAGACCAGCTCTGCTGCACGAACCTAGTGCACACACATATTGCAGTGTGGGCTGGACCGTGCTGCCCCTGGGCCCTCGGCTCAAATGTACTTCTTTGGCTGTAAAGTGCTTTGAGATGTCCGGTGGTCATGAAAGGCGCTATATAAATGCAAGTCTTTCTTTCTTTCAACCAGGTCCAGGATGCCCAACACAAAGGGCCAGCTGCTGAGTTATTCCAATGTTCTCCTGGCCAGTCTCCCTCCTCACATCCTCCGCAAACTTGAGATCATCTAGAACTTTGCTGCCCATCTCCGAACTCGAACAAAAATCCCATTTCATCATCGCCCCTGTGCTCGCTGACCTACATTGGCTCCCGGTCTGGCAACGCCTCGAAATAAAAAAAATGTCATCCTTGTTTTCAAATCCCTCCATGGCCTACCTTGGGAACCTCCTTCAGCCTTACAACCCTCCGCGATCTCTGCGCTCCTCCAATTCGGGCCTTTCATTACTCCACCCATTGGTGGCCATGCCTTCAGCAGCCTGGGCCCTAAGCTCGGAAATTCCCTCCCTAAACCTCTCCGCCTCTCTTTCCCCCTTTAAGACGCTCTTTAAAGCCTACAACTTTGATCAAGCATTTTGGTCATCTGTCCTAGTATGTCCATATGTGGCTCGGTGTTAATTTTTGTTTGTTAACGCTCCTGCTAAGTGCCTTGGAATTTTACTTCATTAAAGGCGTTACAGAAATAGTAAGTTGCTGTTAAGTGCGCCGATTTCAGAAACGTATTACTGGGCTGATGGCACCAGTAAGGCCAGTACTGATTACGTGAAGTAGATGACCTCCCTCTGATCCCAGATGCTTCAGCATGGTCAGGATATTCTTACAGGGCTTGACAGGGTAGATACAGCGAGGATGTTTCCTCTGTCTGGAGGAGCCCAGAACCAGGGGTCACCGTCTCAGAATCAGGGGTCGGCCATTTAGGACTGAGATGAGGAGAAATTTCTTCACTCAAGAGGGTGGCGAATCTTTGAAATTCTCTACACCAGAGGGCTATGGAGGCTCAGTCTTTGAGTATATTCAAGACAGAGATCGATGGATTTTTGGATATTAAGGGAATCGAGGGATATGCGGATAGTGCAGGCAAGTGGAGTTGAGGTGGAAGATCAACCATGATCTTATTGAATGGCGGAGCAGGCTCGAGGGGCCGAATGGCCTACTCCTGTTTCTTATGTGCTTATTTCTGAACAGAAGCCACCTGTGGGCCTTGCACTAGTGGATCAGTGCCCTGGTATTTTTTCTGGGCCGGCACCTTCAGTAGAGGTGAAGGTCGGCCAAGAGAATCGGAACCACCACCTCCCCATGCTCCCCCCCCCCCCCCCCCCCCCCAAACTCAAGAACCTTTCGAAAAGAGAGAAAGTCTCAAGGACAACATACGGCTCATTTTCCCATTTTATTGTAAAGCTTTGAGGAAGGAATAATTACAATGATTTTGTTTTCTCTCTGTTGACTGCTCAGCAAATAAGGGCCAAGAATTTGTTTACATGCTTAACAATAGGAAAAAAGATATAAATCATGAACTGTGCTCACTGCCCGCGCAAATCTCATAATTAACATAGGAAGCCAGTGGATTAACTAGTAAAGCATTACATGTGTTTCCAAACACCCTTAACAATATGGTTCTGATTACACATTAAACCCATCTAAAAATAGTAACATACTTCCATTTGCTGATTTTGATTTTATATAAAAGCAACATTTGCATGTACATAAAACTGTACAAAAACATGGCATACAAGCAATTAAATTAATTATATAAATAAAACCAACATTGAAGTTCAAATGATCTAAACAGCGTCTTGCTGCTTCTAGCCAAATCTCATGGACTCTGGTTTTCCCCTCTACCCCACCGTGCCCGCCCCAAAAGTACCCCATTGTGGGACTGCTTCAGGGTGCGAGCGAGATATATGGTACAGACTCATTAAAAGTATTGGTCCTTTCTACAGGTGCATGTGCTGCTGTATTTCTGGTCCAGGGTATCACATGGCAAGCTACATCGCGACACAATACTTCATAAATACATATATAATCTACAGTTGTATCCATTTTCAGAGATTGAAACACAAAAAAATGCACCAGCCCTACCTCCGGTTGTGAACTCAAGACAAGTGGCCTCTTAAGGTCGCACGCCTTAAGGTCTTTCTGCCAGCTCGACAAGTTTTGGGGGATTTTTGGTACCTGTACGATCATGGATGAGGAGGCTTTGTTTTTTTTGTTTGTTTGTTGTAACTATTCTAATTACAAGACTCCCGCGTCAGGCAAAGTGCAGCTCAATATATTACAAGGCACCTTTTAACGTTTCAGCTCCAATCTCCCTAAACGGACGCTTAACTCTCACTAAAGATTCCAGCAAAGCTCCCAGGCCGGGGCAGTGAGGGAGCTTTGGGGTTGCGAAGGTTAGCTAGGTCTTGGTGACTCTTCTCCCGATCGCAGTCCCAGCTCAATTCGCTGCCCAGCCTTGTGCGACGGAAGGACAAGAGTCAGCCTCCAGCATGTGCGCAGCTGAGAAGCCCCACAGTGAGACCCTCAAAACTGCCCAGCCATTTTCATTGGAGGAATTACCGAATCCCTCCACTACTTCCTGAGAATTGGGAGATGACAGAACGCTGGAAATGGCAACTGGCACTCCTGCCATGAACAGTACATCCTTCAGGTCCCAGAATACAGTCCTGACAAGAGTATCATCCATCTTAACACTGTCAGAAAAACCAAAGCCCAAAGATTCTATTCCAAGACATCCAGTGCTTATGGGATGGCTTCAAAGTGTACAGCTCGCCTGATATCTGCTAAAAGTTTCAATATAAGGTCTGATTTGGAAATTGGCCATAATTTCATGCTGTGAGTTCCATCAGTTTTAATGCACCAAGATTTTCCCCTGCTCGCTCAAAAATAGACTCTTGGTCTCGACTAATGAATCTTACATGTGAAAAGCACTGCAGATTACAGTTAGAGCTTGAATGAGTCAACCTACCCTCCCCCACCACCCCCCCTTTCGCTTGCTCATCCCTGTTCTCATCGCCACTCTTTCACTTAACAAGGCACAAAGTAAGTACTGCTTCCCTCCAGTCACAAAGCTTTAGGAATTCCGGACCTGAAAGGGATGAGGTTGGATTACAAATTTAGCAGGGTTCTATCACCGACGATGAAACCATCAAAAAAAAATACATACACACACAAAAAATAATGCAGATATTTTGTGACAACAGAGCAATAATCATGCTAACATAACATTTTTTTTCATACATATACACCACCGTCTATCTGAATCGAGTTTCACAAGTTGAGAAGTGGGTACAATTGGAACGGGTGCAATAATTGAAAATAATGACCACAATTAAGACCATAATCAGAGAAGGGATATCGGGTCATTAAACTCAAAAAGGTTAAAATGAACAGTGTGATCCGTCACTGGTCATAAAATTAGTTCAAAATGCTGCAAGATGTCCTGATCCCACTGGGTAATGGAATGGACTTGATGATGGAAGGGGCTTTTGCCGGTGATGGCAAAATAAATGTTCTCCGCTTTCATCATTTGAGTAGACGCCAAGATTGTCACAGCCATCTGTCCAATCCCACAACCAATTTACCTGTAAGCTCACCCCAGTGTTCAGACCAGAAGGAGATACTTTTATAAAATTGGCACTATGACCGTTGCATAATAAGAACATCTAAAATATTATAAATATACTCAGCCAGCGGGGGGGGGGGGGGAAGGGGCGGGGCGAAGGGGCGGGCCATACAACCGCATCCCTGATCATGTGTTATGCAATTGTAGCCAACGGTGATCAAACATCTTTCCTCCCCTCCTTTTCCTCTGGGAGGTCAATGCCTCCCCATCCCACCAGTAAGTGCGACATAACTCACATACACACGCACGTGCACACACATACACACACACACACAAACCTCAAATCAAAGTATTATCGTTAAGACAGGCACTATCACAGAAGTCTGATGCCCACAAAAGGCTAAAATGCCATTCCACACGATGGGGTGTTTGCGTGGAAAGCTGACATCCTGACAAGTCCATGGCTCCGGCAATAAATCTTGTGCTCTGCGCTGAGAGAAGAGTGAAGTGCCCATGTTGATGGTGCCTGCCACATACATTTCAGCAAGAGCAGACGTCAAAACCAGCAACAGCTGTGACCATCCCAGAGGACCATGGACTGAGGCAGGGGCTGAGGTATACATCTCCCTTTCCAACGCTACGCTCTCAAATGAAGTGGTACCAGGGGACCACAATTGTCGTGCAAATACCGAAACTTAAAATGGCGGGGTGGGGGGGGGTTGCGGTCTTTTGCGTTTTTTTAAAAAAGGAAGGTAAAAAAACTGCGAGTGGTGGGAAAGGGTAACGGCCATGGTTGCTGTGGGTAGCAGAGAGAGCAAAGGTCACAACGCAATGCCGCTAATTCTAATGAGTCACGGAAAGAATCCTGCACTTACACACACACACACACACACACACATACACGGAGCAATTGTCATTGCTGCCTTTCAAATTATTTACACAAAGGGGCAAAAAAATCAACGCAACTCAAGATGGCTTTGCTTCGTGCCACTGAGCAACACGAAAGGTGGAATCGATTTAGTCTCCCAACCTCTTGAACCGTGCGATTCATATAATCATCTTCTGTCTTATATTTACACGAGAGCACAGCAATGGCTGTGCTGATTGGTCCCCTGCGGTTAGGGCGAACGTGTGCCAGGCGAGTGCTTGACAACGAGAGATTAAGCACTGAGGTGCCAAGTCTAGAACTACATGAGCGTAAGCTTGATCTTTTTTTGGTTTTCCCCTCCCCCAGCATCATCACCACCCACACAGATGGCATGAACCAATCATATCTGTCCGCACCCACCCTCACCACCACACACACTCACATACACACACACACACACCACCCCCACAACCACACACACACACACACATACACCCACCCCCACCACCACACACACACACATACACACACACACACCACCCCCACCACCACACACACTCACATACACACACACACACCACCCCCACCACCACACACACTCACATACACACACACACACCACCCCCACCACCACACACACTCACATACACACACACACACCACCCCCACCACCACACACACTCACATACACACACACACACCACCCCCACCACCACACACACTCACATACACACACACACACCACCCCCACCACCACACACACACACATACACCCACCCCCACGTGCACATACGCACACACACACACACCCACACACACACAATTACACACACACACACCCACACAAACATACACTCACTCACACACACATACACAATTACACACACACACAATTACACACACCCACACATACATACACTCACTCACACACACATACACAATTACACACACACACAATTACATACACACACACACACCACCCCCACCACCACACACACACACATACACCCACCCCCACGTGCACATACGCACACACACACACCCACACAAACATACACTCACTCACACACACATACACAATTACACACACACAATTACACACACCCACACATACATACACTCACTCACACACACACACAATTACATACACACACACACATACCCACACACACATACCCACACTCACCCCCACATACCCACACACACATACACACACCCACCCCCATATACACCCACACACACACACACATACACACACCCACCCCCATATACACCCACACACATACACACACACACACACACCCACACACACAAGAAACAAGAACACGAAAAGATAAGTGAAATAAAAAGAATCGATCGCATGCGGTTACGAAGTTCGGCAGCGACGGAAATGTTTAGTAGGTCACCGAAGTCAAGTTTTGGGTTGTTTGACCACTTGTGTGTTTTGTTTCTCCGCCGTTGACACCAGCTGGGCTGGAGGTTCCGCTAATGATGTGGACAACCCTGGACAATCTCTCTCTTAGGCAGTCCCCTCGGAGTCAAGGATGACTTGCTTCCACACGAATATGAGTTCTCAGGTGCCTGGACAATACGCAACCAGAACAGTCGCATTTCAATCCCGTCCACTCTTTGAAATTCAAGTGTGCCGTAGAATTGCAGTGCGGGCGATAAAGCCTTTGTATATGTGTGTATATATATAGATTGTTTGCTGTGTTTGTCCCGTACGTTTCTCTTTGTTGTCTATTTTCCTTCCTAACTCTTGCATTTCCGTGTGGTGAAAACGGCTTCAAACAGGCACAGAGCAGGCTCCGTCACGCCTCACAGATAAATTTCCCGCTTGGAATTGGGGGGGGCAGGGCCGGAGGCCTGCTGGTAGTCAGGGGGTTGGGTGAGCGGGATTTCCTCGTGGTCCGAGTCCTGGTCGGGCTCGTGGTTGGAACTGGGGAAGGCACTGTGCGTCGGTATGAAGCGGAGGTTGGCCATCTTGGCACTGCGGTCCTCCGTGAGCCCCGGACTCCCGTTGGTCAGGCGATCCTGGCTCCCCCGTTCTTCGTAAGGCACAAAGGTGGAAAGTTTGGGGGCGTTTTTCTCCTTCCTGTTGGGCGACGGTTGCCCCGGCATCCAGCAAGTGTCAGAGTGACCAAATTCTGTGCATTCTCTCGTACAATTGCCAGTCATAGCCACGTCAGGGAGCGGTCTGAGATCTAACGAGATGAAGGGAAAAAAAACACAAATTCATTAGTTTTCAGCCCATTGCCCGCAACGACAACTTGCATTTATATAGCGCCTTGAATGTGGTAAAGCATCCAAAGACGTTTCACAGCAGCGTTGATCAGACGGAATTTGAAACCAAGCGACATATTAAGGAGATTTACGGCAGATGACCAAAAGAGGTAGGTTTTGAGGAGCGGTTTAAAGGAGGAAAGAGCGGTATATAGGATTAGGGAGGGAATTCCAGAGTTTAGGGCCCAGACAGTTGAAGGCACGGGCACCAATGTCGGGGCAAAGGAAATCGGGGATGCGGAAGAGGCCAAGTTTGGAGGAAGGTAGAGTTCCCGGGGGGGTTGTAAGGCTGGGGTGGAGATTGCAGAGACAGGGAGGGGCGAGGCCATGGAGGAATTTGAACAGAAGGATGAGAATTTTAAACTTGCTAGACCGGGTGCCAATGTAGGTCAGCGAGCACAGGGGGTGATGGGCGAGCGGGACTCGTTGGCGTTAGGATACGGGCAGCAGTATTTTAGATGAGGGTGGAAGATGGGAGGCTGGCCGGGGGAGCATTGGAATATTCGAGTCTGGATACAGAAATATATTCAGCAGCCTGGG
This sequence comes from Pristiophorus japonicus, assembly GCF_044704955.1. NCBI lineage: Eukaryota > Metazoa > Chordata > Chondrichthyes > Pristiophoridae > Pristiophorus > Pristiophorus japonicus. The sequence continues at coordinate 18,883,855 of NC_091980.1, forward strand.
AAATCAGGATGTCAATTCAAGTTACTTTTCAACAGTGTGCTAAAGAAGACAGTGATAGAAAGTCTCCAGTCCTTTCACTGTGGAACACTATTAATCACGTTCACATTTTGTTCTGTTAATAGCTTTTCCGATCCTCCTTGCTGGTTATGTAGATAAGCTTACCAGAGAGTGCAGAACTGAGCAGAACCAGATGGGTTCTGAGGAAGAAGGCCATTTAATTTAATCCTTCCAGCACACCATCCCGCCCATGTCCCCATTACAGCCTCTCGCCATCTCTTGAATAAGTCCAGTGTGCTGGCCAGATGGAAGGGGTCAGATCCAAATCTGTGGTCTTTTGCTGAGATTTTTTTTTTAAATTTGTTCGCGGGATGTGGGCGTCCCTGGCCAGGCCGGCATTTATTGCCCATCCCTAATTGCCCTTGAGAAGGTGGTGGTGAGCCGCCATCTTGAACCGCTGCAGTCCGTGTGGTGAAGGTGCTCCCACAGTGCTGACTTGGTCATAACGGTTTGGTACAGCTGAGTGACTTGCTCGGCTATTTCAGAGGGCCGTTAAGAGTCAGCCACATTGCTGTGGGTCTGGAGTCACCTATAGGCCAGATCCGGGTAAGGACGGCAGATTTCCTTCCCTAAAGGACATTAGTGAACCAGTTGGGTTTTTATAACATCCAGTAGTTTCATGGTCACCATTACTAGCTTTTTAAAAAAAGTACAGATTTATTTATCTGAATTTAAATTCCCCAGCTGCCATTTGAATTCACTTCTCTTGATTAATAGTTCAGGCCTCGTGGATTACTGGTTCACTAACATAACCACTATGCTATCGAGATAACTAATGCCAACCACGTCAGCAGTGGGAAATGTCACCCAATGAGCAACGCTGGTACGTTCCAGTGTAAGATGACGAATATCGCCAGGATCAGGGCCAGTTATGATATCTTCATGATAAGAGTTGTCCTACAGACATTTTCCAGACTTGCCTATGAGCTTGGTACAGGAGGTCTGCTGGCATTCGTACAAGGAGTGGACAGAAACAGGGAGAAATTTGGGGGAGGACGAGAACAGAAAGTGGATTTAGTTCCCTGGGCTGCTTCACTCATCTTCTGCTGCCTCAGACGTTGCGATCGGAAGAAGTGAGACAGTTTTCTGGCCACGTACTCAGCCGCACAATGGGGAAATGCACAACCACGAGACAAACAACAACAGCCTGCATTTATATAGCGCCTTTATCTTAGTAAAGCATCCCGGGGTGCTTCACAGGCTCGCTGTCAAACAAAATTTGACACCGATCCAGATACAGAAGGGCAGGTGACCAAAAGCTTGGTCAAAGAGGTAGGTTTTAAGGAGCGTCTTAAATGAGGAGAGAGAGCGCGAGAGGGGCGGAGAGATTCAGGGAGGGAACTCCAGAGATAAGGACCTAGGCAGCTGAAGGTCTGACCACCAATAAATAACAGAACAATCTGGCTCTGGAACTATGGTGACATATTAGTGATGTGGGTATTCCAGAAAAATGAAAGAATGTTTTCGATTCTGTTTTTTTTCTCACAGGAAGGATAGAACAAATCAAACCCAGGGGACATGCAAACGAGACATGACCCCAGCCGGAAACATAACATGGCGCTTCAGAAAAGAGACTCTGGAAGTCATATACACTTGTTATGGTGAAAGAGGCAATACAGTTACTTGTTAAACGTGGGGTTTTTATTCGCAAGGGAGTCAAATAAAAAGGCTAGATTTAAGATCAGAAGATATTCAAGACCATTGGATGTGTAGTTAATTAGAATCATGCAGCACTGAAGGAGGCCTTTCAGCTTATCATGCCTGAGCGACCCAATTCATCCCACTCCCCAATTTCTTTCTCCGTAGCCCTGCATATTTCTTTCCTTTTCAATTATTTATCCAATACCCTTTTGAAGGTTACTATTGAATCTGCTGTCACCACCCTTTCAGGCAGTGCATTGCTGCCCTGATTAGCGATTACAATCATTAAAGGTGCTCAATGCTTTGCTGAAGTTTAAATGACGGAATTGGCACCAGGATCACCAGCCTATGGCCCGCCCTCAGCTTTTCCCCCTCTCGAGTTATGGCCAAATGATGAGCTTGTGAATGGAATCTAAAGACAACGGCCCTTACTGGGTAAAGGAAGACAAGGTACTTCCAAAACAACCTAGACCAGTAATTCATTACCAGTCACAGAGAAAATACTCTCTCAAATTGGCAAGCAAATTGCAGACAGTCGCATGTGAATGGGGCACAGCTGAAGACACACACACACACACACACACATACGAAAAATCATCCCGCTAACTGCTCAATCTAACGCAAAGCGGAGATAAAAAAGCACAGCAACTGAAAAAAGCGTACTCAGCAATTTTCTCTCTCAAATGCATTGATTGATGGCGCAATACAGTTGTACAGGTGCCAGTCACCCTCTGGCTCCCTGCCCACATGTCGATTATTAATGGTTGCATTTGGGCACTGAGTGTTGAAAGGCTGAGAATCACAGAATAGTATGGCAAAGGAGGCCATTCGGCCCATCTTTCGAAGAGCAATCCAGCTAGTTCCACTTCTCCTCGATCTTTCCTTAATCCCTGCAATTTTTTCTCCTTCAAGTCTTCGTCCAATTCCTGTTTGAAGGCTACTATTGAATCTGTATCCCCCACCCTATCAGGCAGTGCGTTCCAAATCCTGACTGCTCATTGCGTTAAAAAGTTTTCCCCTCATGTCGCCTCTGGTTCTTTTCCCAATCACCTTAAATCCCCGCCCTCTGGTTATCAGCCATTGGAAACCGTTCCTCTCTCTCCGAACTCTTAATGTTAAACCCCCTCTTCGCTGTCTCTGCTCTAAGGAGAACAACCCCAGCTTCTCCACTCTATCCACGTAACTGAAATCCCTGCTCCCTGGAACCATTCTGGTAAATCTCTTCTGTACCCTCTCCAAAGCCTTCACATCCTTCTTAAAGTGTGGTGCCCAGAATTGGACACAATACTCCAGCTGAGTATAACATTTTGGCTTTTGTACTCTATGCCTCTGTCTATAAATCCCAGGATCCCATCTGCTTTATCAACTGCTTTGTTAACCTGTCCTGCCATATTGAAAGATTTGGCCACAAGCACCCCCAGGTCTCTTTTCTTGAACCCCCTTTAAAATTGTAACATTTAGCAAGTATTGTCTCGTCTCATTCTTCCTCCCAAAATGTATCACCTCACAATTTTTTGCGTTGAACATCATCTTCATGTCTGCCCATTTCACCAGCCTGTCTATGACCGCTTGGCACCTATTATTATCTTCAAGAGGGTGGGGAGTGATTACAGACCAGCATGATCCAGCCCATGTTTGACATACACATATACATTTTCCAGTAGGGAGAGGAGGTTCACTGGATTATAATTTGGGAATTGGTCAAATATTGACGGGGGAAAAAAAAATGCAGGCTCTATGGGGAAAATGAGCAGGGGAGTGGGACTAACTGGATCGTTCTTTCAAAGAGCCGGCACAGGCATGATGGGCCAAATGGCCTCATTCTGTGCTGCATCGTTCTTTGATTCTACAAGCAGGGGATAAGCTAAGACAATTTAGTGCCGACCAGTTATTAAATCCTGGACTTTATGGTCAGTATGGCACCATACTCACTTTGGGCAGTGAAGTTACCAACTGAACCATTGGAGGGAGTTTGGCATAACTTCAGAAGCAAAAAAAAAATAATCAAAATACTGCGGATACTGGAAATCTAAAATAAAACCAGAAATAGCTGGAAATACTCAGCAGATCAGGCAGTACCTGTGGAGGGACACACAGCATTTCAGGTCAATGACCTTTCGTGAAAAAGGGGTTCCGATGAAAGGTCAAAGACCTGAAACGTTAGCTCCGTTTCTCTCTCCACGGAAGCTGTCTGACCCGTTTTTCCAGCGGCCCTTAATTCTAGAGACAGTCAGCGGGACAGGCAAAACCAACCCCTTCCGTTTAATTAAATGTTTAGAAACTGAAAATGAAGTTATATACAAGCTGCAGGCTACCAGGACTATTGACTACATTACCGGGCTATAAGTAATACTGAGGCAATAGCATATTATTAAAACAAAATCCAACCGGAGCAAACACTTGAGGTGCAGATCAGCCGTGATCTAATTAAATGGCGGAGCAGCCCCGCGGGGCTGCATGGCCTACTGCTGTTTCTATTTTCCACTTCAAAACTCTTCAGGATGTGATCAAGAAGCTCTTCGAAAAGCGATCATGAAAGCCATCAATTAAAATGTTGAACTGTGGCGAAGACCCCAGGTTTGGTACAGGATACATAAAATGAGGCTTTAGGTCCTTTTTATACAGATGTTGAGGTTGAGGATTGGGGGGCGTGGGGGGGCGGGGGGACCAGTGAGGATGATCGCCCCTCTGGTCCCCGAAGCATGGATCTCACAAGGACAGCGGCAGCCCCAGTATAAATCCTGCTGCAAAGCCTTTCTATTTTTTGAAACCGGGAAGCTTTCACAGCTGGATTGGTGTCTGCAATAGAGCTCCCCCGAGTGGACTACTGCTCCACCTAGTGGACAACCGATGTAATGCAACTACTGATGGAAATACAATAAAAGGGTCATGTGCAAAAGTCATATGATGACAGTTGGAGCCATCTTGTAGAGTGTGTTTGTTAGTGATGTCGCAAGAATATATCACATTGCCAGATGTGAGGGATCCGTGCTTCGGGTACGGGCTGCGCAAACACTCCTCTTGGGCCCAATACAGTAGCTTTGTGGTTGATGTGGATGCAATAACATCAAATTACACTGGGGCCCTTTTTGCGCAGCTTTTATTCTGATCTCTTGCATATCACCGATTTCCTTCGCTCCACCATTGGCGGCCATGCCTTCAACTACCTTGGTCGTAGCACTGGAATGCCCTCCCTAAACCTCTCTGCTCCCCTTAAAACCTACTTTGACCTAGTTTTTGGTCACTAGTCCTAAAATCTCCTTGTGTGACTCGGTGTCAAACTTTGGCTGATGAGTGTTTGAAGAACAGGATCTCAAACCCGGCACCAAGCTCATGGTCTACAGAGCTGTAGTGATACCGACCCTCCTATAAGCTTCAGAGACAATGTTCAGTAGGCACATCAAAGCGCTGGAGAAGTACCACCAACGTTGCCTCCGCAAAATCCTGCAAATCAATTGGCAGGATAGGCGCACCAACATCAGTGTTCTCGCTCAGGCCAACATCCCCAGCAACGAGGCATTGACCACGCTCAATCAGCTCTGATGGACGGGTCACATCGTCCGTAGCCCGACACTAGACTCCCAAAACAAGTGCTCTACTCTGAGCTCCGGCATGACAAGCGAGCCCCAGGTGGGCAGAGGAAACGCTTCAAGGATACCCTCAAAGCCTCCTTGATAAAACATCTCCATCGACTTTTGGGAATCCCTGGCCCAAGACCGCTCAAAGTGCAGGAGAATCATTTGGGAAGGCACCGAACACGTCCGAGTCTCTTTGTTGGGAGTACGCGGAAGCCAAGTACAAACAGCGGAAGGAGCGTATGACAAACCAAACACCCCATCCACCCATCCTTCAACCATCACCTGCCCCACCAGTGACAAGAGACTGCAGATCCCGCATTGGTCTCATCAGTCACCTTAAAACTAATGTTGGTGTGGAAGCAAGTCATCCGCGACTCCGGGGGACTGCCTAAGAAGAGAAACGCCATTCAGTCCCCTCCCCACCTCCTCCACCCCGACCTCCCTCAATCATTTCATCACATTAAAGGTGCTATGTAAATGCAAGGTGTTGTTGTTGCCAGTTGCCCTTTTGACAAATGGTCAAAATCTTGATGTCTGTAATGTGCTAGGATTTCAATCTGCAGCCGACCTCAGCTTTTATATTGGGCCGTCTGCAGGGCTCCAGTCACAGAAGCTCGTCCTTCACTGCTGTCAGATTTTCCAACACTGCAAGGTTGATCTTCAGCAGTGCAGAATCACGCATCCTACATTAGCGATACCACCTCAATATAAAAGCGACTTTTTTTTTAACGTAACTTTTGTTTTGCCAATTTCATTTTCTAATCGTAGATCTTCCCCGAGGTCGAGGAAAGTCCCATACGTGCCGGCAACGTAAAAAACAGAAAACTTGCTTCTAGGAAGAGGAGTAGGCCGTTTAACCCCGCGAGCCTGTTCCACCACTCCATTAGATCATGGCTGGTCTGAAAGCAAGTCGAGAAGTGGCACAAAGCTTTGGTTTTCAAAGTGCTGGAGGAGGCGGAGATCCCAGGGCTGAGAGAGCAGGAGAGGAGGGGACTGAGGGAGGAGGGTACTGAGGGAGGAGAGCAGGATGGGACTGAGGGAGGAGGAAAGGAGCAGGGCAGGAGCTGAGGGAAGGAGGGGACTGAGGGAGGATGGGACTGAGGGAAGGAGGGGACTGAGGGAGGATGGGACTGAGGGAAGGAGGGGTAAGGGAGGAGAGGACTGAGGGTGGAGGTAGGGAGTGGTGGGAAGGAGACTGAAGGAGGATAGCACTGAGGGAGGAGGGGAGGAGGATGGGACTGATGGAGGAGGGAGGATGGGACTGAGGGAGGAGGGGAGAAAAAGGTAAGTAAGGAGTCCCACAGTTCGAAGATCCTGGGAAAGAATGAGTTAGGTGTTGCAGATGGTGTAATAATTCTTAAGAGTTCAGGGTAGGAAATCAGGGTATGAATGTTTGGAGGTTCGGAGGAATGAGAGAGGGAAGTTCGCAGGGGTAGTGACCATAGTCGTATCGATAAAAGAGAAAAAACAGCAAGGTTTCTGAGAGAGAGGAGGTTGGAGGGTAGAGACGATAGAGTATTGTCTCATCAGGTGACAAGCTTCTGGCCAGAAATTAGTGGTCATCAATCACCTCATTGAAACAGTTCTGCTTTACTCGAAAATAGCCAGATAGAAACTGCAGACATTAGTATGTCCTAACAGTAACATGTACTAGGCCCGTAACCAAGGAAACAGCAAAGACCCTATAATCACTTCTTATTGATTTGCCATTTACTTCACTCTTGACAAAGAGACAATAGTGACTTCATGGGAGTTCAGCTGACAGAAGCCTCTGATTATCATTGACAATAACTCCAGACACAAGGGAGCAGTGGCCTTCTGTACTCTTGTTTGTTTTTATTTACATCTGCATGCAATTCTGATTTAGCAGCTTTTCGGTGGACAGGGGCTTTACGCAAAGGCCCTGTCCACTAACACTGTGGAAGCACAGCTGGCATCGTGTCACAACGACAGCAAAGGACAAAGCACCGAATCCTAGTCACAGCGACAACAACCACTTGCATTTCCATAGTGCCTTCAACGTAGCAACAATGCCACAAGGTGCTTCGCAGGAGCAAAATTTGACTTGCATTTCTCTCACATAGTTTGCACGCTGAAGAGTTTCGCCGCTAATGAATTTATTTTGAAGTGTAGTCGCTGTCATTATGTATGCAAGCAGGTCGGGCAATTTGTGCACAGCAAGCTCCCACAAACCGCAATGAGGTGAATGAGCAGCTGATCTGCCGGAGGCTGAACCAGACTGCTTGCCACCTTGGTGTCATACTTGACCCTGAAATGAGCTTCCGACCACATATCTGCGGCATAACCAAGACCGCCTATTTCCCCCTCCGTAACATCGCCCAACTCCTCCCTTGCCTCAGCTCATCCGCTGCTGAAACATGCATCCCGTTATCTCTAGCCTTGTCTATTCCAACACACTGCTGGTTGGCTTACCACATTCTACCCTACTTAAACTTTAGGTCAAAAAAAACGCGGCTGCCCAGCACCTAACTCGCACCAAGTCCCGCTTGCCCATCACCCCTGTGCTCGCTGATCTACATTGGCTCCCGGTTAAGCAACGCCTCAATTTCAAAATTCTCACTCTTGTTTTCAAACCCCTCCCGATCTCTGTAATCTCCTCCAGCCCCTCAACTCCCTGAGATATCTGCGCTCCTCTAATTCTGGCCGGTTGAGCAACGCTGATTTTAGTCGCTCAACCTAGGCCCCAAGCTCTGGAATTCCCTCCCGAAAGCTCTCCCCCTCGTTACCTCTTTTTCCTCCTTTAAGACGCACCTTAAAACCTACCTCTCATCTGCCCTAATATCTCCTTATATGGCTCGGTGTCAAATTTTGTTTGATAACGGCTCCTGCAAAGCACCTTGGAATGTTTTACTATGTAAAAGGCGCTATATTAAATACAAGTTGTTGCTGTTGTATATTGAACACAATATTGCCCCTTGGGTTTCAGTAAAGCGCGATGGTGGGCTTATGAACTTGACATAGTAGGTTAAATTCCCAGTCCCTTGCTTCCAACAATGCAGTAACCATTTTCCAGCTCAAGCTCCTTTCAAGCGATTTGCTGAGAGCAGTGATGGATGAAAAACACCCAGCAGTACAGTTATAGATTTTGTCCCTCCGATCTTGGCTTGTACATGGAGAAAACATTATAAGGTAACGGAGAATGAAGTGCGCATAGTTACAGGTCAGTCACTGCTGGTGGAAGCAATTTGAGATGATGATTCAACGTTAGCAGACAAGTCATCATCAACGGCAGTCCCTCGAAGCGAGGATGACTTGCTTCCACGTCAAAAAGGGATGAGTTCACAGGTGTTTCAAAGAAGGACCTAATATTCCAGGTCTGGAACTACACGTTGAAGGGTGGAAGATGCCTGTGTGTGGATTTTTTAAGGTGGGGTGGTCGTTGCACACCAGCCACCACACGGGCTTGACAGAGCTAGGTCTTGGTCCAGTGGCAAGGGTTATCCAGGACGACTGGAGACCAGCTCTGCTGCACGCACCTAGTGTGCACACATATCGCAGAGTGGGCTGACCCGTGCTGCCCCTGGTCCCTCGCCTCTTCTGGGCCCCGAACTCATGCCTCCCCCAGGTCCCAATCACATCCCTCCACAGTCACTTGCCGCTCCTGCACCCTGACCTTGATGACGTCCTTCTTCGCTGCTGTCGCCCTCCTGCGCCAGCTCGCGCTGTACCTTGCAGTGGGACGCCGTCACACTGTCCAGGAGCTGTCGCTCGCTGCTCCTTTTATGGCCCCGACCTGCGGCTGATGGTCTCTCGCAGGTCAGGCCCACTACGCTGTACTCGAGAATGCAGCACAAACTGTATTTAACTTAAGAGGAATTTTTTTCCCCCTTAACATAACAGCAGCAACAGACGAAACAATAAGCTTAGGGCCAACACTTGTTACACATAGAGACTTGCACACATTCACATGGGCTGTTGACAGTGACTGTAAACCCTGCTTGGAGCGGGGGGGGCGGTGGGGGCGGCGGAGAAGGGGAATTATATATGTGTCCTTTGTTAGTGAGACAGTAAGGAACTGTACATTAAAGCTGTGATAAACCAGATACCATTACAAAGGAGTCTTTTGTATAAATACATATACATGTCAACCTCCTTTCAGTGCTCAGTAGTATTATTGCTGATCTAACTGGAAACCGGGTCAGCTTTAAGGGTTTTTTGTGTCAGGTTGCTTTGCTTTCAGTACTGGGCTGTGCTTAAAAAAAAAAATCAAATTGCAGTTTGCTTCGTGTGAAGTGTAAAAGATTTTGCACTGTAACATTTACACATTGTGTAGACTGAGTCCTATTATTTTAAGATTTTTTTGTTTTCAGTTGGAGCAATATATTTTATTTTATGTGTATATTGCTTTTATACGTGCCGGGATGTTAATTCAGTTGGCCTTAAAATTGAATAAAATTAACATTTTACTTAATTAGCATGGGAGCACCATCACCTGAAAGTTCCCCTCCAAGTTACACACTGCCCTGACTTGAAAATATATCACCGTTCCTTCATCATCACTGAGTCAAAATTCTGGAACTCCCTCCCTCACAGCACTGTGGGAGTACCTTCACCGCACGGACTGCAGCGGTTCAAGAAGGTGGCTCACCACCACCTTCTCAAGGGCAATTACTGATGGGCAATAAAAGCCGGCCTTGTTAGCGACATCCACATCCCAGGAATGAATAAAAAAAATAATACTTACAGCACAGAAACAGGGATGTCTCCGAACTGTCATTCCTGCTTGTGGCATACAATAGGGGTCCCCCTATTGGACTACTGCTCCACCTAGTGGACTACTGTAGTAATGCAACTACTGATGTAAATAATAAAAGGGTCATGTGGCAAGGTCACATGACGACAGGTTCTGTTGGGGCCATCCTGTAGAGTGTATTTGTTCGTGATGTCGTCAGAATACTTTACATAGAACACAACCTCAAAACCTGTTAGGCCACAGCTTGAGTACTGCATCCAGTTCTGGTCACTACATTACAGGAGAGGGCGCAGCGGAGATTTACAAGGATGTTACCAGGTCTGGAGAATTTTAGCTATGAGGAAAGATTAGATAGGCTGGGATTGTTTTCTTTGGAACAGAGGAGGCTGAGGGGAGATTTAATTCAAGGTGTATAAGACTATGAGGGGCCTAGATAGAGTGGATAGGAACGATCTATTTCCCTTAGCAGAGGGTTCAAAAACCAAGGGGCATAGATTTAAAGTAGTTGATAGAAGGTTCAGTGGGGAGATGAAGAAAAAAAAATTCACCCAGAGGGTGGTGAGGGTCTGGAACTCATCATCTGAAATGGTGGTAGAGGCAGAAACCCTCATCACATTTAAAAAGTACTTGGATGTGTAATTAAAGCCATGACCTACAGGGCTACGGACCAAGAGCTGGAAAATGGGATGAGGCTGGGTAGCTCTTCTTCGACCGGCATGGACACAATGGCCGAATGGCCTCGTTCTGTGTTGTAATTTTCGATGATTCTACGTTTTTAAAACCAGCCTCACAGTATTGGGGAAGCAGGCCATGGGCTGGGAAAGTTAAGGCACTTGTATTTGTTGGCGTGCATCGGAGTTCAGATACACCATCTTGCACCATCACCACAGCCGCTCCGGAATGCAAACCGACCGGCTCATTTTCAACAGCAACTTGCATTTCTATCGCGCCTTTCACGTAGTCAGCTGCGGCTCAGTGGGTAGTACACTCGCCTCTGCGTCAGAAGGGCATGGGTTCAAGTCTCACTCTAGGGACTTGAGCACATAAATCTAGGCCTGCACTCCAGTGCAGTGCTGAGGGAGTGCTGCACTGGTGGAGGTCCTGTCTTTTGGATGAGAGGTTAAACTGAGATCCCTTCTGCCCTCTCAGGTGGATGTGAAAGATCCCCTGGCACTATTTTGAAGAAGAGCAGGGGAGTTATCCCTGGTGTCCTGGCCATTATTTATCCTTCAATCAACATCACTAAAACAGTTTATCAGGTCATTATCACATTGCTGTTTATGGGAGCTTGCTGTTTACAAATTGGCTTCTGTGATTCCCGCATTGCAACAGTAACTGCACTCCAAAAGTACTTAGTTGGCTGTAAAGCACTTTGAGATGTCAGGTGGTCATGAAATGTCTATCTTCTTTTGTTCAAAACATCCCAAGGTAGTTTAAAGGCGCGTAATCAAACACCATTTGATACCGAGCCACATAAGGAGATAATAGGTCAAGTGACCATAGGCTTGGTCAAAGAGGTAGGTTTTATGAGCACCTTAAAGGAGGAGAATGTTAGAGAGGCGGAGAGGTTTAGGCAGGGAATTACGGGGCTTCAGGCCTGGGCAGCTGCGTGCACAGCCGCCAATGGTAAAGTGATTAAAATTGGAAAGGCAGAAGGTGGCAGAATTGGATGAGCACAGATCTTGGAGGGTTGTAGGTCTGGAGGAGGTTACAGAGATGGGGGGGGGGGGGTGGCGGTGAGGCCACAGAGGGATTTGAAAATGAATTTTTCAGAGGCAAAGTTTTTCTCGCTGGCTCTTGAGCTCTAAATGTTTGACCACCCCACCAATGTACAGCAATGAATACTTTCACAATTCCTGCCCCAAATCCAATGTCAAACCCTGCACAGCTCAGAAACAGGACAATGTTGGTCAGGGCTCACTCTGAGCCAGGTGCTGTCAATCGTGGACATCTCGTGCCATTATCACAATAACAGGTTTGTGCAATCAGTGAGATGGCAAGAGGCAACTTTGTTATTTACTGCATTCAGTACCACAATTGCTGTGGCACTTGATGACAGCTAATTCCAAAGCACTTTCGCCTTCCTCTTCTTTTCAAGGCTCATTGGACAGGTTCAAGCCCAAGGTCACATATCAAGAACGTATCCGTAATTTCATTAATTGCACGCGACAACTCCTAGCCCGTAGAGTGGGCAATCAGAAAGATCAAATGTTTAATCATTTACATGCTTTGAAGTCTTGTTTCTCTCCCTCAGCGGGCACCATTCTGCAATTATTCTCAGTCTGGCTCCGTCACGACCGAGGCAAATACATAACCCTTGCAGGGTTGCCTCCGGCGCCAAGCCAGCCCTTGGAGGCAGCTCACCAAGCCTTCCCCACAGTGCAAGCAGCATTCTCCACATACTTCTACAGGCTGAATCCCACTTGGGAGGTTTTGTCCACGCAACTGTGGACTCCTCTCACTGCACATGCACCAGCCGTGGCTGAGTGGGTAGCACTCTCGCAGAAGGTTGTGGGTTCAAGTCCCACTCTAGAGACTTGAGCACAAAACCTAGGTGGATGCTCCAGTGGAGTGCTGGAGTAGTGCTGCAATATTGGAGGGGGGAATCTTTCGGACGAGATGTTCAACCGAGGACCCGTCTGCTCCCTCAGGTGGTTGTAAAAAAATGCCTCATCCATTATTTGGAAGAAGAGCAGGGGAGTTCTCCCTGGTGTCCTGGTCAATATTTATCCCTTAACCAACATCATTAGAACATGATTACTTGGTCATTATCACATTGATGTACAATTGGCTGCCGCATTTCCCACATTACAACAGTGACTTCACTTCAAATAGTACTTCATTGGCTATAAAAGGCTTTGGGACACCTTGAGATTGCAAGGTACTATACTAATGCAATTTATTTCTTCCAAATGCAAATGCAAGAGTCTCTCACCTGTTATCCAAAGGAGCCAAACGTTCAAAAATTGTACTTGAAGCCGTTCAGTACAACACAAATTGGCCACTGATATAACAGTAGTCAAACATACTGCCCTTTATGGATCTGAATAGATTGGTGAAGTTTCTGCCATTGAATTCACGACAGAGTCAAACTTCAGATCAGTACAGATTGAAGAGCGTCAACAGTCCATTGATTGGAAAGACTTGCATTTATACAGCGCATTTCGTGACCACCAGACGTCCCAATGCACTTTACAGACAATGAAGTCCTTCTGAAGTGTTGTCACTGTTGTAATGTAGGAAGTGCAGCAATTTGTGCACAGCAAGCTCCCGCAATCAAAAATGTTATAATGACCAGATTATCTCTTTGAGAGTTAACTATTGTCCAGGATACCGGGGATAACTCCCCTGCTCGTCTTCGAACAGTGCCATGGGATCTTTTCCGCTCACCGGAGAGGGCAGACGGGGCCTCGGTTTAACGCCACATCCGAAAGACGGCACCCCCAACAGTGCAGCGCTCCCTCAGCACTGCACTGCAGCGTCAGCCGAGACTTTTGTGGGACTTGAACCCACAACCTTCTGACTCGGCTCAGACTGAGCCACAGCTGGCACTGATTGATGGGAGAGCATGGGAGAGACAGCAGCGTAGGTAAAATTTGATCTGTTCCGCAGGGTGGGAGGCAGGGTATCCATGTTGACAGACCAATTAATATAGATAGCAAAATACTGCAAGTGCTGGAAATATGCAACACTCTTGCAATTATATAGGACCCTGGTGAGACCACCCCTGGAGTATTGTGTACAGTTTTGCTCTCCTTACCTGAGGAAGGATATACTTGCCATAGAAGGAATGCAACGAAGCTTCATCAGACTGATTCCTGGGATGGGGGGGGATTGTCCTATGAGGAGAAATTGAGCAGACTAGGCCGATATTCTCTAGAGTTTAGAAAAATGAGAAGTGGTCTCATTGAACCATACAAAATTCTTACGGGGTTTGACAGGGTAGATGTTTCCTCTGGCTGGGGAGGCTAGAACCAGGGGTCACAGTCTCAGAATAAAGGGTCGGCCATTTAGAACTGAGATGAGGAGAAATTTCTTCACACAGCGGGTAGTGAATCTTTGGAATTCTCTACCCCAGAGGGCTGTGGAGGCTCAGTTGTTGAGTATATTCAAGTCAGAGATCGATATATTTTTGGATATTAAGGGAATCAAGGGATCTGGGGATACTGCAGTAAAGTGGAGTTGAGGTCGGAGATCAGCCATGATCTTATTGAATGACAGAGCAGGCTCGAGGGGCCTAATGGCCTACTCCTGCTCCTATTTCTTATGTTGTTATAAGGATTATACTGGAGGCACACAGCTAGGTCAGTCAGCATCTGACCAAGTGTTCGCACCTTAAAATAAACTTGTCTGTCTCTCCCCAGACGCTGTCTGGCCAACTGTGTGCTTCCAGCATTTTCTGTTCTCATCTCATTTGGCGATCTGTGCCGAATGAACCAATCTTAGTTGGTGCAGTAGTTGGGAGTGCAATTGGCCTCAGCACTTTTTGGGGAGGTTTCCAGGAGTGCAGTAACCATCGATGGACGCTGTGCGACGATTAGGAAATGGGTTCAAGGCCTGGTGTGGTGCCTCTGCAGTTGACTGTCCTGTCAATACCACCCCGTCTGGATCCACCCTTGGAAATGGCTGCTTGGCAAGTAACCGCAGGGTAACCGACACCTCTGAGAATGTACAGCAGCAAAGAAAAGAGAGTGCCTTGCACAGGGAGTACGCTGAAAGAGTGCTGCCCTGTCGGAGGTGCCGTCGCTTGGCTGAGGCGTTAAACAGATTCTGCGCCCTCCGGTGGACATTACACACCCCGCAGCACTATTCAGAAAAAAACGCGTCCTCCTCGGTGTCCTGTTCAAAATTTATCCCTCAACCTACATCAGATTATCCGGTCATCATCACATTGCTACTTGTGGGAGCTTGCTGTGCGCAAGTCGGCTGTCGCGTTTCTCCACATTGCAGAAGTGACTACACTCCGAAAGTACTTTATTGGCTGGAAGGCACTTTGGGATGTTCGAAGCTCGTGAACAGTTCGATATAAATGAAAGTTCTCTTTTTACTACTGAGTTGATTAAGGAAGTCAAATAGTCTTTTGATTTGCCCCCCCCGCCCCGCCACCTCCCTAGCCCACAGAATAGTGGCGATATGCTGACACTTCAGACCGGGGAGCTACATGTCAATAATAATACGGCAATGGCAGAAAATGCAATGAAAAGACTGGCTTTTATATAGAGCCTTTAACGACTGGCTTTTACAGCAAATGGAGTACTTTTGGTGTGTAGTCACTCTTGTAATGTGGGGAACACAGCAACCAATTTGCACACAGCAAGCTCCCACAAACAGCAATGTGATAATAACCAGATAATTTGTTTTTGTGATGTTGATTGAGGGATAAATATTGGCCCAGGACACCGGGGATAACTTCCCTGCTCTTCTTCAAAATAGTGCCATGGGATCTTTTACGTCCACCTGAGAGGGCAGATGGAACCTCGGTTTAACGTCTCATCCAAATGATGGCACCTCCAACAGTGCAGCACTCCCTCAGCACTGCACTGGAGTGTCAGCTTAGATTTATGTGCTCAAGTTCCTGGAGTGGGACTTGAACCCACAACCTTCACGACTCAGAGGTGAATGTGACACCCACTGAGCCACAGCTGGCACTGCGACAAAACTGTCCATTGTACCATCGCTGGAACTAAACAGAGTTAACACCCGCAGCTCTCACAGATATAAACTTCTGATCGCCTTGAACAAAACAAGTGGAGCGGAGGAAAAGGAACTTCAAAGGTAGTTGGAGAACTTATTCTGCTTCCCCGCACTGGTGGGCGACGACTCCATTTGTAAAGCTGGCCGGCGACACACGAAGATCAATGAGCTGTGAGTTGGGAATTTATGAGCCTAAACTGAAACTGACATGTAAATCACTACAGAAAGGATTGGGAGCCAGTGCAAGTCAGACACGGAGGCAGTAAGGAACTTGATTTGAAGTGCTCACGAGAAGTTTTATTGCAGTACCGGGGTTATATTGGTCTGGAGTACCAGGTTGCTAATATTTCAATTTTACCACCTGCCTATTTGTTCTAAAGATTCTATTTAACCTGAATTGTTGCATGACTTTTCGCCATCCCTTCCAATTTTCTTCTGGGGAAGAGTAATTTTAACTTAACCCTCCTGGTGAGAGACTGATGCCACCAAGTCAACGGGATGCGAATTGGACAGCGTGTGAAACAACCGGCCGATCTGTGGTGGCATCACAATTTCCCACCAGGCGGGGTCATATTCCCACCCCCCCTGCCCCCGCCACATGTATCTGCCAGAAGTTTACAAGTTCAAGTCCCACTCCAGAGAGTTGAGCACAAAAATCCAGTGCAGTGCTGAGGGAGTGCTGCACTGTCGGAGGTGCCGTCTTTCAGATGAGACAGTAAACCTGAGGCCCCGTCTGCCCTCTCAGGTGGACAATGTCTGTGGATCGAAGTTTATCCAAAGCTTTCTGGACAACTGTAAGTTAATTTAATCCAACCAGAGGAAATTAACCAAATCAAAACCCTTCATAAAACATAGGATTACATCGGATATACAGCACAGAAACAGGCCATTCAGTCCAACCAGTCCATGCCGACGTTTATGCTCCACTCAAGCCTCCTCCCGTCTTTCCTCATCTAAATCTATCAGCATAACCCTCTATTCCCTTCTCTCTCATATGCTTGTCTAGCCTTCCCTTAAATGCACCGATACTATTCGCTTCAACCACTCCCTGTGGCAGCGAGTTCCACATTCTCACCACTCTCTGGGTAAAGAAGTTTCTTCTGAATTCCCTATTGGATTTCTTGGTGACTATCTTATATTGATGGCCTCTAGTTATACTCTGCCCCACAAGTGGAAACACTCTCTCTGTATCCACTCTATCAAAACCTTTCACAATTCTAAAGACCTCTATTTGGCCACCCCTCAGCCTTCGTTTTTCAAGAGAAAAGAGACCCAGTCTGTTCATCCTTTCCTGATTATGTATACCCTCGCATTTCTGGTATCATCCCCGTAACAACTACATTAATTTTCTGCTAATCCGTCTCTACGGCAATGGCGATAATGCCAGTATCTCTGGACTCTATGGTTTCTCACTCTGGTGAAGCTCTGTTTTTGACACTCTGTGGCTTTAAGGTCTTTTCTATAATAAGGCTCTCAAACCTGCATGCAGTATCAGCTATCGTCCAACCACCGCCTTGTAGCAATACATCATTATCTCTTGCTCCTTGTGCTCAAAGTTCCTTATTTATAAAACCCCAAATGCCATTGGCCTTTGTAATAGCTTCATCTGTCTTCACTCGCGCCTTTGAAGAAGTTGCAATCACGGCTTCAATTTTCTGGCAGTCGTGATCAGGGAAAGGGCTGTAGAGGTCGGTCACCTCTGCATTATCAACACAGGTTTTCTCGTTGCAAACGTTAAATGACTGAGCATGTACTAAATCTAAAGTAGTCGGATATTTCCCCCCCCCGTGCTCCCCTGCTCTCTGGAAGTATCTTCATTCCTTTCACAGTGTCAGCTGTGTCTCTCTCTCTCTTTTCTATGAGGCAGAAGGTTGCGGGTTCAGGTCCCGCTCCAGGGAGTTGAGCCCATAATCCAGGCTGACACTCCCAGTGCCGTTCCGAGGGAACGCTGCGCTGTCGGAAGTGCAGTCTTTTGGATGAGACATTAAAACCGAGGCGACATGAAAGATCCCACGGCCAGTATTTCGAAGAAGAGCAGGGAACATCGCCCCAGTGTCCCGGCCAATATGTATCCCTCAATCAACATTACTGAAGCAGATTATCTGATCGTTAAAACGTTGCTGTTTGTGGGAGCTTGCCGTGCGCTAATCAGTTGCCGCGTTTCCTACATTACAACAGTGACTGCACTTGAAAAAAGTACTTTATGGGCTGTAAAGCGCTTTGGGACATCCTGAACTTGTGAAATGTGCCATGTAAATGCAAAATCTTTCTTTTTTCCCCCCCTTCTCAAAGAATTCATTAATAGTGGGTTGCTGATTCAAGGAGTCCAGACAAGAAGCCTTGTCGGTTTATTTGACAATGGTGGAGGCATCACAACAACAACTGCTTGCATTTATATAGTGCCCATAAAATGCAAAACGTTCCAAGATGCTTCGCAGAAAAAAAACTGATCCTGTTCCCCAAAAGTGTAAGTTATCCAGAAGGGATAGTGATCAGGAATTAAGAACTCCTGTTAATTATTCCGATCTCCTTCAGGATAATGCCCCAGCTGAGAAGGGGAATGTGTTGGAACTGGCAGTCAGCGAGACACGTTGAGACCAGCTCTCTCAGCTGAAGGAACCGGGATTCCAACTGAAGGTAGCAATGGGCCCTAAAGGCCAATGGACCAGAGAAGAGCTGGCAAATCTCACAAGGCCCACAAGAGATGGGAAAAGGGCGGGCCTGGATGCTTATATTTCTACCTGCAACTGATTGGCGAAAAAGTGCTGTGGCTGCAAAACACAGTGCACACAGATCATGATGGCATGCACAGTAAGCGTGATGTCGTGCACAGTAAGCGTGATGTTGTACACGGTAAGCGTGATGTCGTGCATAGTAAGCGTGATGTTGTTGTACAGAGATCATGATGTCGTGCACAGTAAGCGCGATGTCGTTCACAGTAAGCGTGATGTCATGCACAGTAAGCGTGATGTTGTGCACAGAAATCATGATGTCGTGCACAGTAAGCGTGATGTCGTGCACACTAAGCGTGATGCCGTGCACAGAGATCATGATGTCGTGCACAGTAAGCGTGTTGTCGTGCAGAGATGATCATGATGCCGTGCACAGTAACGGTGATGTCGTACACAGTAAGCGTGATGTCGTGCACAATAAGGGTGATGTCGTGCACAGTAAGCGTGATGCCGTGCACAGTAAGCGTGTTGTCGTGCACAGTAAGCGTGATGTCGTGCACAGAGATCATGATGTCGTGCACAGTAAACGTGTTGTCGTACACAGTAAGCGTGATGTCGTGCACAGTAAGCATGATGTCGTGCACAGTAAGTGTGATATCGTGCACAGTAAGCGTGATGTCGTGCACAGAGATCATGATGTCGTGCACAGTAAGCGTGACGTCTTGCACAGAGATCATGATATCGTGCACAGTGATCAGGATCAGTGAGTCAGTAATTCTCTCTGTCAGGACTGTGCAGTCCTTAAAACCGATTACAAATTTTCACCAGTCATTTAAAACACTCAGGCCAGGCACCAACCGAATCGTGCTCCATACATTAATCAACAACAACAACTTGTATTTATATAGCGCCTATAGTGAAACATCCCAAAGCGCTTCACAGGAGTACTGAGACAAAAAAATTGACACCGAACCACAAAAGGAGAGATTAGGGCAGGTGACCAATAGCTTAGTCAAAGAGGTAGGTTTTAAGGAGCGTCTTGAAGGAGGAAAGAGAGGTAGAGGTGGAGAGGTTTAGGCAGGGAGTTCCAAAGCTTGGGGCCTGGGCAGCTGAAGACACGGCCACCAGTGGTTGAGCAATTATAATCAGGGATGCTTACGAGGGCAGAATTTAGAGGAGCGCAGACATCTCGGGGGGTTGTGAGGCTGAAGGTGATTACAGAGATAGGGAGGGGCGAGGCCATGGAGGGATTTGAAAACAAGGATGAGAATTCTGAAATCAAGCTGCTTAACCGGGAGTCAATATAGGTCAGTGAGCACAGGGGTGAAGGTTGAGCGAGACTTGGTGCGAGTTAGGACACAGGCAACTGAGTTTTGGATCACCACTAGTTACGTAGGTTAGAATGTGGGAGACCAGCCAGGAGTAGTAAATCTGGAATAGTAAAGGCATGGATGAGGGCTTCAGCAGCAGATGAGCTGAGGCAAGGGCCGAGACTGGTGATGTTATGGAGGTGGAAATAGGTGGTCTTAGTTATAGAAACATAGAAAACAGGCCCTTCGAGCCTGCACCACCATTCAATATGATCATGGCTGATCATGCATCTAGCTTATCGATTCCTCTCAGTATCTTATATAAGTTTCAATAAGATCACCTCTCATTCTTCTAAACATCCAGTGAGTATAGGCACAACCTTTCTTCATAAGTCAACCCCTTCATCTCAGGAATCAACCGAGTGAACCTTCTCAAAGTGTCAACCTTGGCTCCGAGGTAGCACTGTCGTGCTGCAGGTGTGTGGTTGAATCTCTTTTCGGGATCAATTATGACACCAAGGTTGTTAACAGTCTGGTTCAGCCCCAGACAGTGCATTAGTGAGAAACGACATTTGCTCAGAAGATCAAGATGTTGAATCAGTTTGGGTGGAGATAAGGAATAATAAAGGGAAAAAGTTGCTGGTGAGCGTAGTCTATAAGCCCCCAAACAGTAGCTACACTGTTGGATGGAGTATAAATCAAGAAATAATGGAGGCTTGTAAAAATGGAATGGCAATAATCATGGGCGATTTTAACCTTCATATTGGACAAAGCAAATTGGCCGGGGTAGCCTTGAGGAAGAGTTCATAGAGTGTATCCGGGATAGTTTCCTTGAACAGTACATTGCGGAACCAACCAGGGAGCAGGCTATCTTAGATCTGGTACTGTGTAATGAGGCAGGATTAATAAACGATCTCCTAGTAAAGGATCCTCCAGAAATAAGTGACCATAACATGGTTACATTTCAAACTCAGTTGGAGGGTGACAAAGTTGGATCTCAAACTAGGGTCCTAAGCTTAAATAAAGGAAACTAAAAAGGTATGAAGACAGAGTTGGCTAAAGTGGATTGGGAAAATAGATTAAAGTATGGGACGGTTGTTGAGCAGTGGCAGATATTTCATAACTTGCAACAAAAATATATCCCAATGAGAAGGAAAGAGAAGGGATAACCCTCCGTGGCTAACTAAGGAGCTAAGGGATTGTATCAAATTGAAAACAAGGGCATACAGTGTGGCCAAGACTAGTGGGAGGCCAGATGATTGGGAAACTTTTAAAGGCCAGCAAAGAACGACTAAAAAATGTTAACGAGAGGGAAGGTAGATTCTGAAAGTTACCTCGCATGAAATATAAAAACAGATAGTAAGAGTTTCTACAGATACATAAAAAGGAAAAGAGTGGCTAAAGTAAATGTTGGTCCCCTAGAGGATGAGACTGCGGAATTAATAATAGAGAACAGGGAAATGGCAGAGACGTTGAACAAATATTTTATATCGGACTTCAAGGTAGAAGACACTAAAAACACCCCAACAGTGGATAATCAAAGGGCTATATGGAGGGAGGAACTTAATATAATCACGATCACTAAAGAAGTAGTACTCGGTAAAATAATGGAACTAAAGGCGGATAAGTCCCCTGGACCTGATGGTTTACATCCTAGGGTATTAAATTGTAATCTATCGAAACATATAAGATAATGAGGGGTCTCGGAAAGAAGGATGCAGAGAAGATATTTCCACTCATAGGGGAAACTAAAACTAGGGGACATAGTCTAAGAATAAGGGTCTGCCCATTTAAAACTGAGATGAGGAGGAATTTCTTCTCTCAGAGGGTTGCAAATCTGTAGAATTCTCTGCCCCAGAGAGCTGTGGAGGCTGGGTCATTGAATACACTTAAGGCGGAGAAAGACAGATTTTTGAGTAATAAAGGAATGAAGGGTTAGAACATAAGAAATAGGAGCAAGAGTAGGCCATATGGCCCCTCGAGCCTGCTCCGCCATTTAATACGATCATGGCTGATCCGATCATGGACTCAGGTCCTCTTCTCTGCCCGATCCCCATAACCCCTTATCGGTTATAAGATTATGGGGAGTGGGCAGGGAAGTGGAGCTGAGTCGATGATCAGATCAGCCGTGATCTTATTGAATGGCGGAGTAGGCTCGAGGGGCCAAATGGCCTACTCCTGCTCCTATTTCTTATTTTTCTTATGGGGAGAGGGTTGGAGTCAGTGTCCAGGGAACTGAGTTTGTGGCGGAGACTGAAAACAATGGCTTTGGTTTTCCTAATATTCAATTGGAGAAAATTTCTGTTCGTCCAGAACTGGATGTTGGACAAGCAATCTGACAATCTAGAGACCCTGGAGGGGTTGAGAGAAGTGGTAGTGAGGTAGAGCTGGGTGTCGTCAGCGTACATGTGGAAACTGACGCTGTGTTTTCGGATGATGTCGCCAAGGGGCAAGATGTAGATGAGAAATAGGAGGGGGCCAAGGATAGATCCTCGGGGGACACCAGAGGTAACAATGCGGGGGAGGGATGAGAAGCCATTGCAGGAGATCTTCTGGCTACGATTAGATAGATAACAATGGAACCAGGCGAGTGCAGTCCCACCCAGCTGGATGATCTAGAGATCTAACTCCATATTCAACAGAACGTCTGATTGTTGCTACAGATCAAACAAATTCCTGAGGTACCTTCTTGTAAGGAGGACGCTAAGAGGCTGCAGGGTGATTTGGACAGGTTAGGAGAGTGGGCAAATGCATGTGGATAAATGTGAGGTTATCCACTTTGGGGGCAAAAATACAAAGGCAGAATAGTATCTGAATGGTGGCAGATTAGGAAAAGGGGAGGTGCAACGAGACCTGGGTGTCATGGCTCATCAGTCATTGAAAGTTGGCATGCAGGTACAGCAGGCGGTGAAGAAGGCAAATGGTATGTTGGCCTTCATAGCTAAGGGATTTGAGTATAGGAGCAGGGAGGTCTTACTGCAGTTGTACAGGGCATTGGTGAGGCCTCAGCTGGAATATTGTGTTCAGTTTTGGTCTCCTAATCTGAGGAAGGACGTTCTTGCTATTGAGGGAGTGCAGCGAAGGTTCACCAGACTGATTGCAGGGATGGCTGGACTGACATATGAGGAGAGACTGGATCAACTGGGCCTTTATACACAGGAGTTTAGAAGGATGACAGAGGATCTCATAGAAACGTATAAGATTCTAACGGGACTGGACAGGTTAGATGCAGGAAGAATGTTCCCGATGTTGGGGAAGTCCAGAACCAGGGGACAGAGTCTTAGGATAAGGGGCAGGCCATTTAGGACTGAGACGAGGAGAAACTTCTTCACTCAGAGAGTTGTTAACCTGTGGAATTCCCTGCTGCAGAGAGTTGTTGATGCCAGTTCATTGGATATATTCAAGAGGGAGTTAGATATGGCCCTTACGGCTAAAGGGATCAAGTGATATGGAGAGAAAGCGGGAAAGGGGTACTGAGGGAATGATCAGCCATGATCTTATTGAATGGTGGTACAGGCTCGAAGGGCCGAATGGCCTACTCCTGCAGTTATTTTCTATGTTTCTTAACCGTTAATTCTATTAGCTCGAAAATGGAGTTGAGAAATCTCATCAGTTTCAGTGAATGTACCATTTACCAAAAATGCAAAACATTTGCAACATTTTTACATCAATTTAAAAGGAGTTGGATTTCCTTGCAAATGCATGAAAAAATAACTCTTGCAAGATGAGATTCAATATCAAAAGCATTCAACGGTGTCTGTCATTACTTCTTGCATGTCAATCTTCTCCCAATCTCTCCTGAAAGCACTGGTACTTGCTGAACTTTCGTTCCACATACCTCCGACCATATTCCGGTACACTGCCCAAGTGACCATACTTCATTGGTGAGCCTCGATAGTGAGGGTCGACAGGCTGTTCCGAGAACACAGGCCATCACCATCAAACCTGAACTGACACACACACTCACAGACACACACACAGACACACTCACATGGACACACACACACTCACAGACACACACACCGACACACTCACACAGACACACTCACAGACACATTCACAGAGACACATTCACATAGACACAGACACATACTCACAGACACACACACATAGAACAGACACACTCACATAGAACAAACACACTCACATTCAGACACACACTCACAGACACACACTCATAGACACACTCACATAGACAGACACACACTCACAGACACACACTCATAGACACACTCACATAGACACACTCACACAGACACAGACACACACTCAGACACATACTCATAGACACGCTCACACAGACACACACTCACAGACACGACACACACTCACAGACACACTCACATGGACACAGACTCACACACAGACACTGAGACACACATCGACATACAGACACATACATAGACACACACTGAGACATAGACACACATTCATAGACACACTCACTGAGACACACACACAGCCACTCTCTCTCTCTCTCTCTCTCACACACACACACTCTCTCACACACACACACAGCCACTCTCTCTCACACACACAGGCACACACATAGATACTCACACACACATAGCCACTCTCTCTCTCACACACAAACACTCTCTCACATACAGACACACACTCTCACACACACACACAGGCACTCTCTCACACACAGACACACACACAGACATTCTCCCACACACACAGACACTCTCTCACACACAGACACACACACACAGATACTCTCACACACACACAGCCACTCTCTCTCACACACACAGCCACTCTCTCACACACACAAACACTCTCTCACATACAGACACACTCTCACACACACACACTCTCTCACACAGACACTCTCTCACACACAGACACACACAGACATTCTCCCACACACAAGACACTCTCTCACACACAGACACACACACACAGCCACTCTCTCACACACAGACACTCTCTCTCACACACACACTCTCTCACACACAGACACTCTCTCACACACACACACACTCTCACACACAGAAACTCTCTCACACACACACACACACTCTCTCACACACAGACACTCTCTCACACACACAGACACTCTCTCACACACAGACACTCTCACACACGCAGATACACACAGACACTCTCTCACACATACATATACACACACAGACACTCTCTCTCACACACAGACACACAGACACTCTCTCCCACACACACAGCTACTCTTTCACACACACAAACACAGACACTATCTCATATACACAGACACACACACACACTCTCTCACACACACAGATACTCTCACACACAGACACTCACACACTCTCTCTCACACACACACAGCCACTCTCTCTCACACACACTGACACACACACACACTCACTCAGAGGCACATTCCAGCAGGCGCTCCTGGGTCAGACTCAGGAGTGGAAATTCTTGATTTCTTGCCATGCTTGCCCGCAGGCACTGAGGCTAACTGTACCACTCAAGCCAGATCATGCACACAAATGGGGATCCAGTCAAGGACCTTTTGGTCTTAGGTGGCTTTACGTACTGAGTTGCACGTTTTCTCTGTGGCAAAACGTTTATGATGGCACTGACTGACGAGTGAATCCACTTGAATATATTCACAAGAGAATATCATTTAAAAAAAAGAATGGAGTAAAAATGGTAAGAAGGAAGGAAAGAAAGATGGAAGGAAAGAAGACTTATACAGCACCTGTCACAAATTTCCTAAAGCGCTTATGAAGATGTCGTAATGTAGGAAATGCGGCAACCAATTTGTGCACAGAAGCTCCCACCAACAACAATGTATTACCGACCAGATAATCTGAGATGGTTGAGGCATAAATATTTTCCCAGGACACCGGGGAGAACTCCCCCTCGCTTGTGCAAATAGTGTTGTGGGACCTTTTACATCCACCTGAGAGGGCAGACAGGACCCTCAATTGCAGGTTTTGAATTAGTAATCCTGACCAACAGGCGCGGCTGGGAATGAATCGTGAGTCTTTAAGATCCGTCTTTTGATGATCAAATGGAGCTTTTTTGAATTATCAAGCCCCAAACCAACTAACCTACTTACAGTCTCATTCAGAAACCCCACCTCTGTCACAACACTTGAGTGTATTTTTTAAATACTTATTAAGTCGAGGACCGTGGCAATAAATACCACTGGGCTGGTTAAATTGATTTGAAGAGTTCTAGGTGCACTTCATACACTACTGCAGATTTAGACCCAAAAAAAACCTGTTCCCTCAAGACTGATGGCATAGCTTTTATTAAAAGGTCTACAGAGATTAAATGAATCCTGTCAGCTTTCAACTGCAACTTACCGAAGGCACATAATTAGAGTAGGCTAGCGTTTCCAACTGGCTGAGATCACTGGAACTCTCAGTGCCAGTGTTCCTTTTCACTCATTCACGGGATATGGGCATCGCTGGTAAGGCCAGCATTTATTGCCCATCCCTAATTGCCCTTGAGAAGGTGGTGGTGAGCCGCCTTCTTGAACCGCCGCAGTCCGTGTGGTGAAGGTGCTCCCACAGTGCTGTTAGGGAGGGAGTTCCAGGATTTTGACCCAGCGGCGATGAAGGAACGGCCGATATATTTCCAAGTCAGGATGGTGTGTGACTTGATGGGGAACTGGCAGGTGGTGGTGTTCGCCTTAGCAACATTAAAACCTGATTACATAATCCAGGCTGGCCCACCAGTGTGGGACTGAGGGAGTGCTGAGCTGTTGGGAGGGAACCCCTTCAGATGAAGCAGTAAAACCGAGGCCCTGTCTGCCTGTTCTGTCAGATGTAAAAGATCCCACAGCACTAATCGAAGAAAAGCAAAGAGTCCTCCTTAGAGCAGAGAAGGCTAAGTGGAGATTTGATAGAAGGGTTTAAAATCATGAAGGATTTAGATAAAGTATATAGAGAGAAACTGCTTTCAGTGGCTGAAGGGTCAATAACCAGAGGGCACAGTTTTAAGGTGATTGGCAAAAGAACCAGTGGCGACATGAGGAAACATTGTTTTACACAGCGAGTGGTTAGGATTTGCAATGCACTGCCTGATATGATGGTGGTTACAGATTCAATAGCAGCTTTCAAAAGGGAATTGGATAATTACTTGAAGGGGAAAAAAATGCAGGAATATGGGGAAAGAGTGGGAAAGTGGGATTATCTGGATTGCTCTTCTGCAGATTCGATGGGCCGAATGGACACCTCTGTGCTGTGCTTTTCTTTGATTCTATGGTATTGTCTGGGGTCTGGAGCACAATTGAGCTGCTTAGTTGCTAAAAGCTGGCCTGGTCCTTTAAGGCTATTGCTCATAGTCTAAATAGGCAGAGTGAGAGAGTGAAAGCGGGAGGGAGAGAGGGAGGGAGAGAGTATGACAGAGGGAGAGAGTGAGGGGGGAGAGAGGGAAACAGAGGGAGAGAGTAAGACAGAGGGAGAGAGTGAGGGAAGGAGAGAGTAAGACAGAGGGAGAGAGTGAGAGGGGGTGAGAGGGAGGGAGAGAGTAAGAGAGAGGGAGAGAGTGAGAGAGTAAGGCAGAGGGAGAGAGTGAGAAAGATAGAGACAGAAATAGTGAGAGGGGGAGAGAGATAGAGACAGAGAAAGTGAGAGGGGGAGAGAGATAGATACAGAGGGAGAAAGTGAGAGAGGGAGAGAGTTAGAGAGTGTGAGAGAAACAGAGGGAGAGAGTGAGAGTGAGAGACAGACAGACAGAGGGAGTGAGAGAGACAGACAGGGAGAAACTGGCCACCAAATCAGTATCATTTTAGTGATTTTTTAAACTCTAGTATAGAACAGATTTAATTGAAGACAAATCTATTTTAACAATTATATTTGATTGAAAGAATTGACATTTTTTATGTCAATTTTGAATGGTCTGCCAAGATCTTATGCTGCATTGCAAGCAGATGCACGTTAAGGGAACAATTATAGCAAGGTCCCATATATAATAGGACGCTGGGAAGTGGCAGATCTGAAAATAGCAACCGTTTTAAAATCAATTTCATTTCAAAGTAACAAACTCCCCTACTGGGTTTAAGAATATCGCTGCCATCACAGACTTTGGATAATGTGTACACCTGGGACCAACTATAAAAGTCTATTCAGTTTCAACGTTCCCGGTTTGCTTCCCTGCCTCTCCTGAAGGAAGTGATTCATGCCTCGAGGTTGGTATCGGCTGGACTCCAGACCCTGCTTCACCTATCGAACTACACAGTGCCTGTCGGCAGGCTTTAGAGGTGTGAGGGTGCTATCAAGACTAATCCAAGGTCCGTGTGGCCTGCAGTCAGGGTCAGATACCTCGTCCTGTTGCTAGCTTACATTGGCTCTCTGTTCACCAGCGCCTCAAATGTAGAATTCTCATCCTCGAGTTCAAATCACTCCGTGGCCTCAGCGCTCCCTTTCATCTCTTCCAGCCCTCTGAGAACTCTGTGTTCCTCCAACTCTGGGCCCCTGTGCATTTCTGTGCCGTACCCCGACTTCCTTCGCCCCATCATTGTTGGCCGAGCATTCAGCCGTCTAAGCCTCAATTTCTGGAATTCCCTCTCTAAAGCTCTCTGCCTCCTTGAAGGCGTTCCTTAAATCCTGCCTCTTTGACCAAGCTTTTGCTCACCTGCCCTAACGTCTCTTTCTTTGGTAGGTCAAATCTATTGCCCCTGCGAAGCGTCTTGGCACGTTTTACTATGTTCAAGGTGCTATATAAATGTAATCTGGTGTGGTTGACTGATATTTCTGCTCCCTAGCCCGGGGGCATCGGAGGCTAATGTAGCCCGACGCAAACTTAGCTCCACACTGGGGAAGCCGTTAATGAACTGAGACATCAGGGGCCGTTCTCTGGGATCATTTTTAATCGTGAATTTGTCTACAGTGAAATGAAGCAGAAAGACATAATGAGACCAATCAATTGTTGAGGAGCAACAATTTGCTTTGTGCACTCCTGGAGCTGAGAGGGGAACAGGAAAAATCAGTCATGGTTCCTGGCTTTAAGTACTGTTATACCTGCCTTAGAGAGAGTGTATCAAAGGTGCACTAGATTGATTCCTGAGATGAGACAGCTGTCCTAAGAGGAGAGATTGAGTAGAATAGGCCTTTATTCTCTGGAGTTTAGAAAAATCAGAGGCAATCTCAGTGAAACGTATAAAATTCTTAAGAGGGCTTGACAGGGTAGATGCTGAGAGGTTGTTTCCCCATGCTGGAAAGTTTAGAACTAGGTGATAGATTCTCACAATAAGGGGTCGGCCATTTAGCACTGACATGAGGGTGAATTTCTTCACTCAGAGGGTGGTGAATCTTTGGAATTCTCTGCCCCAGAGGGCTGTGGATGCTGAGACATTGAGTATATTCAAGGCTGAGATCGATAGATTTTTGGACAGTAAAGGAATCAAGGGATATGGGGATCGGGCAGGAAGGTGGAGTTGAGGTCGATGATCAGCTGTGATCTTATTAAATGGCGGAGCAGACACGAGGGGCCGTATGGCCTACTCCTGCTCCTATTTCTTATGTGTATGATTATTTTCCCGCTGGAAAGTACACAAGCTGGGATATGTTGAGAGGCCACGCTCTTGCCTTTGAGTCAGAAGCTGTGGGTTCAAACCCCACTCCATCCAGAGACTTGAGCACATAATCTATACTGACCCTTCAGTGCTATGCTGAGGGAGTGCTGCACTGTTGGAGGTGCCATCTTTCGGATGAGACGTTAAACCAAGGCCCCGTCTGCTCTCTCAAGTGGACGTAAATGATCCCATGGCCCTATTTCAAAGAAGAGCAGGGGAGCTATCCCAAGTATCCTGGCCAATATTTATCTCTCAACCCACATCACTGATGATCTGGACACCGTCACATTGCAGTTAGCGGGAGTGTGCTGTGCGCAAATTAGCTGCCGCGTTTCCTACATTACAACAGTGACAGTACTTCATTGGCTGTAAAGCGCTTCGGGATGTTCTGAGGTCATGAAAGGCGTTATACAGATGTTTTTTTTAATGGCCCACATAGTCTATGCTCATCCATGAAAAATGGACACTTGGAAGAGGGAAAGTGGTAAAAGGAGAGAGGGGTGGTAATGGGAGGTGGGGCAGAGGAAAATGAAAGAAATTAATAAAAAAGAATGAAAATCATGACAGACGCTCTCTTTCTCCATGAAACTGCTGGTGGACAGTGTCAACAGTCATGGCTTACTGCTACCCAATAAATAGTACTTAATGGACACGTATAGACTGTTTATTCACGAGATAATCTGCATCGATTTCAGCTTAAAACAACACAAACAGACTCGAACAAGTAAAGCACAAGCCAAGCACTGAAGACAATCACTGGCATCTGCTGTAAGCTGAATTGAAGACCATCATTTTTTTTTAGTATCAGAAACCATGTCATTTGCCGTGGTATCACACAGTGATCTGATCTCCCGATGGCATTAACACGGAGATAAGCTAATAGAGCCTCATCATATCCGAGAGGATGATCCTGATCAATGTGAATGTCTGTTCAATAACTTCCTATCTGTTTCCCCTCTGTTCAGCTGCAATTGCAAGCGTGCAGATTTCCTTCAGCGAAATCACAAAGGGAATCTCTTCCGTGGTTGCACTCTTTTCCTCCCACACGTCTACTGTTAGAAACAGATGTGTAAGCTGTCCAGATGTTTAATGTGTATAGGCACTGCCTGGGGTGATACGGGTAAGGAGGATCCTGAGCCCCCGGCTGTGCTAAATTAGCTATTCAGTGATATGCTTTAATGCTTCACATAGCTTTTCCCTCCCTCCCGCTCCAGTTGGATCCCCGAGTACAATAAATTGGGAGTTGACATCCCTGCTGAAGAGTTGGGGCCAACAAAAAAAACCTCAAGGGTTCCTGCTCCTGCTTGTTACAGCGTATTGGTTATGTTACCAGACCAGCGATTAAGAGTCCTCACCTTCCATTCCACCAGCCTCCACATTCAACAGACCATTCTCCGCCTTCTATGTTTCTATAAGGGAGTTAGATGAAGTCCTTACTACTCGGGGGATCAAGGGGTATGGCAAGAAAGCAGGAAGGGGGTACTGAAGTTTCATGTTGAGCCATGAACTCATTGAATGGCGGTGCAGACTAGAAGGGCTGAATGGCCTGCTCCTGCACCTAGTTTCTATGTCTCTATGTTTCTATCTCCACCCTGATCCCACCAAACACCTCCCCTTTCAGCATTCTGAAGGGAACGCTCCCTCTGAGGCACCCTGGTCCACTCCCCTATCACCCACAACACCCACTGCCCTTCCCATCGTACATAAGAAATAGGAGCAGTGGGCCACCTGGCCCCTCGAGCCTGCTCCGCCATTTAATAAGATCATGGCTGATCTGATCATGGACTCAGCTCCACTTTCCTGCTCGCTCCCATAACCCTTTATTCCCTTATCGCTTAAAAATCTATGTCTCCACCTTACATACATTGAATGACCCAGCCTCCACAGCTCTCTCGGGCAGAGAATTCCACAGATTTACAACCCTCTGAGAGAAGAAATTCCTCCTCATCTCCGTTTTAAATGGGCGGCCCCTTATTCTGAGACTATGTCCCCTAGTCTTAGTTTCCTCTGTCTGGAAATATATTCTCTGCATCCATCTTGTCAAACCCCCTCATTATCATATATGTTTCAATAAGATCACCTCTCATTCTTCTGAACTCCAATGTGTATAGGCCTATCTCAACCTATCTTCATGTCAAGCCCCTCATCTCCGGAATCAACCTCGTGAACCTTCTCTGAACAGCCTCCATTGCAAGTATATCCTTCCTTAAATATGGAAACCAAAACTGCATGCAGTACTCCAGGTGTGGCCTCACCAATACCCTGTAGAGTTGTAGCAGGACTTCTCGGCTTTTATACTCTATCCCCCTTGCAGATTTTTTTGTGCTACCTTCCCGTGCAAGTGCAGGAGATGCAACACCTTCCCTTTTACCTCCTCCCTTCCCACCGTCCAGGGCCCAAAACACTCCTTCAAGCTGAAAAAGTGGTTTACTTGTCCTTCTTGCATTGGGGAGACCAAGGGCAGATTGGGTGACCGCTTTGTGGAACACCGTCATTCAGTCCATAAGTATGACCCCAAGCTTCCAGTCGCCTGTCACTTTAATTCTCCGCTCCGCTCCCACTCCGCCCTCGGCCTCCTACACTGTTCCAATGAACCTCAATGTAAGCTCGAGAAACAGCACCTCATCTTTCGATTCGGCACTTTACAGCCTTCTCGACTTAACACTGAGTTCAACACTTTCAGATCATAACCTCTGCCCCCATTTACTCAGATGGCCGCTGTTGCTGATAATTCTGCTATTCCCAATTACACCTCCTCCACACCCATCCTTTCTTTCTTTACTTGTCCCAGTATCATCCCCTTTTCCCTCGCACTGCCATCCCTTTTGTCATTTAATCTCTCCTGCCTTCCACCCTATCACAGACCTTCCATTTCATTCTTGTATTTATATCGCGCCTTTAACGTAGTAAAACATCCCAAGGCGCTTCACAGGAAGTGTTTGAAGACAAAACAAATAAATTTGACACTGAGCCACGTAAGGAGAAATTAGGGCAGGTGACCAAAAGCTTGGTCTAAGAGGTAGGTTTTAAGGAGCGTTTTGAAGGAGGAAAGAGAGGTAGAGAGGTTTAGGGAGGGAGTTCCAGAGCTTGGGGCCCAGGCAACAGAAGGCACGGCCGCCGATGGTTGAGTGATTATAATGAGGGATGCTCAAGGAGGCAGAATTTGTGCAGAGCAGAGCAGACATGGCGGGGGATTGTGAGGCCGATTAAAGCGCCACGCCACCACTAAAGGTGACACAATAAAAGCGCGGTAAAAATACAGACCCCTTGCCTTCTCACTGCAAGGCTACTGAAGGGCTGAAAGTGCAGGGGAGGATAAACAGGCCCTGCTCCATTTTAGATGCATCACGGGCGCAGAGGAAGGTGAAAGGTTCTAAGGAAGGACGGGAGGAGACTCGAGTGGAGCACAGACACTGGCATGGTAACGTTGGGCCGAATGGCCTGACGTACGTTCTATGTCATGTCACTCCCTTCTCACATGCTGCATGCATCTTCCTTTCCGCGATTTCCTGCCTGGCTTCTTAAGAGAAATTCACGGTGCTTGACCATTTAAAAAAAAAACTGCATCTCGGATCTTTTCCCTGTGTGTTAAGTTAATCCTTCCAAGCATTCAATTACTTTATATGTGCAGCGATACTGTTTGTCCATCTCCCTCTCCAGCGCCCACTCTGTAAATGCAACCACACTTCGCATTAGGATAATTAATATGTCCATCTCTGCAGCATTAAATGCGGCTGATCTCCAAATGTATGCACCATTACAGAACGCTACCAGAATGTGAATATAAAATAAAGGCACCGGGGCTCGACTCACAGGTTACTAGCATTGACGCTAGTTTGCAGTGGTTTCTCTCTCAAGATCCCTCTACTCCTACTCCACTGTTCAAATCCAAGAACAATGTGTAAAACTAGCCCCTAATGCGACATCGTGTCCAGTCATTCTCAGCACCAAGCTGCTTTTAAACTCGCTGGGGGCTACTAGTGGCAGAAGAGGGTTACTGCGACAATCCAGTTTGCAACTGGTAACACAGCAGTGGGGGCACATGTCCACGAGAGGTTTGATTGATCCTTTCCCGCTGGCTGGGGACCCGCATAAAAAGGATGTTCTGATTTTATTGCTGTAGGAAATTACATCTACTCATCTGGCAAATTGACCAAACTCCATCTCGCCAGTAACGCTGCTGTTCGCCGTGGTTGTCTGATCACAGGCTCCCTGATATAATGCACATCGCTTGTAATAGTATTTAACTGTACTGTTGCCATTTGAATGCCATTATATTTCAAGTCTCGCTCAGTCTTTCTTTTTTCTTTGTCTCACCAAGGTTCTCCTCTTCACCTCCCCCTCCCCCCTGGTCGTGGGGACTCGTGCTGAGATACAATTCGGTCACTCGCTGGTATCGTATTTCATTGGCACGAAAGCAAGAAAAAAATGAAAGAACTTGGATTTATATAGCACCTCTCACAACCAACGAACATCACAAAGCACTTTACAGCCAATGAAGCACTTTTGGAGCGTAGTCACTGTTGTAATGTGGGAAACGCAGCAGCCAACTTGCGCACAGCAAGATCCCACAAATAGCAATGTGATGAAGACCAGATAATGTGTTTTTTAGTGATGTTGATTGAGGGATAAATATTGGCCAGGAGACCGGGGATAACTCCCCTGCTCTTCTTCAAAATAGTGCCATGGGATCTGTTACGTCCACTTGAGAGAGCAAACGGGACATCGGTTTCACGACTCATCCAAAAGACAGCACCTCTGACAGTGCAGCACTTCCTCAGCAGTGCACTAGAGTGTCAGCCTAGATTTTCGTGCTCAAGTCTCTAGTGTGGGACTTGAACCCACAACCTTCTGGCTCTGAAGACCAGTGTGTTACTCACTGAGCCACAGCTGTCACCAAGCATGCTCAACCCAAGTGTGCATTGGTAACTATTCTACTGCCGGAGGGCCTCACAGCCACAGCCTACTCTGGTACTCACCTGGCATCCAGCTATGTGCTACAGAGGTCAAGAGTAGGGTCATTTTTCCAGTCCTTGGGCCACCAACATTGAGCCCGATCTGAGCATCTTCTCGTGATACTGCTATTTGCTGTGGCTGTCTGATCACAGACCACGTATCTGCTGTGGCTCAGTATTTGGAACCAGAAGGTTGTTGGGTTCAAAGTCCCACTCCAGAGACTTGAACACAGCAATCTGGGGCTGCCACTCCCAGTGCAGTATTGAGCGGGGAGCTGCACTGTCAGAGGTGCTGTCTTCCACGAGACGTTAAACCTTGTCTGCTCTCTCAGGTGGACGTAAAAGATTCCTCAGCTACTATTTCTAAAAGAAGTGCAGGAGAGTTCTCTAAGGTATCCTGGCCAATATTTATCCCTTAACCAACATTGCTAAAAAAAAGAGATTATCTGGTCATTATCTCATTGCTATTTGTTGGACCTTCTTGCAAATTGGCTGCCTGGATTCTTACATTACAATATAACCTACACTTCAAAAAAGTACTACATTGGCTGCAAAGCACTTTGGGACGTCTGGAGGTCGTGAAAAAAGACTTGCATTTAGATGGCGCCCTTCACAATCACCGGATGTCTCAAAGCGCTTTACAGTCAATGAAGTACTTTTGGAAGTGCAGTCACTGTTGTAATGTAAATGCACTATATAAATGCAAGATCTTCCCTTCTTTCAGTTCCTGCCACTGCTGAAATAAGCTAACACAGCAGAGATCAGGCATCAGAAACCTGGAGAATTGTGTGTGTAAGTGTGTGCATGTGGCTTAGTTCTATAACATTTACCAACTGTCACCGTGGCTAAGTAACCATTATGAATTCTGTCTCCGATCTCTTTCCAAATGAGCACCCCGATATGACAATGACAGACTCGTTACTCCTGAAAGAGTCGACTATGCTCCTGATTCTCAAGTACCCGAGAGACAGCGCAGCCTTCCAGCTGCTGATGGGTTAAACACCGTGCGCAGCGAACCCCATTATAACTTATCTTCACTGAAATTAAAATCCTTGCCGCAGCGTTCAGCGCACAGATGATGGCTATATATTTGTCAGGCGGTTAGTGCGGAGAGCGGCTGGCTGTGTGTGTGACTCCTCCAGCTCACTTGCTATGAGGAGGCTAATAAATCGATGTTACAGGGAGAGTAGCTCTCAGGCTCAGCTCTATCTGTTTTGTCCCAGTGTTCCTGTCCTGATCAATGGGAGGCAATGGCAAGGTAGCTGGCATCGACTGGGGAAGTCACTGATGATTGAGCACACACTCGGCAGGGCCATCAATACGTTGCACTTTGCCTCATTTCAATCTTTATTTTCCAAACATGCTGAGAGAGAAAGGGAGCAAGCAGCAAGCTCACAGTGCACAGGGCCATCCCAATATAATCTGGCCCTGCTACTTCCAGACCGCAAGCTGGTGCAGGACTGGTAACGAGTGTCAAGTCGCGAAGCGCCTCGGGACATTCTACCTTAAAGACGTTATATAAATGAACACTTTTGTGGTTGTTGCATGAAATGAGCTTTTTTTAACAAAATAATAAAGACAGAAAATGCTGGAAGCACTCAGTGGATCAGGCAGCATCTGTGGAGAGAGAAACAGAGTTAACGTTTCAGGTCGATGACCCTCCGAAAGAACCTGCAACGCTAACTCTGTTGCTCTCTCCACAGATGCTGCCTGACCTGCTGAGCATTTCCAGCATTTTTATTTTATATTTCCAACATCCGCAGTATTTGCCTTTTGTATTAAGAATTTTTCTCACCCCTGGCTCGGTTCGTCCTTATACGTTGTTCAACTGTAATATCTTCTGGTTCAAGCCAAAACGTTTTACCCAACCTTTAGTGTCAGCTGTGGCTCAGTGGGCAGCACACGCGCCTCTGCGTCAGAAGGCTCTGGGTTCAAGTCCTGCACCAAGAACGTGAGCATATATATCTAGGCTGACACTGCAGTGCAGTGCTGAGGGAGTGCTGCACTGTTGGAAGTGCTGTCTTTCAGATGAGAGGTTAAACTGAGGCCCTGTCTGCCCTCTCAGGTGGATGTCAAAGATCCTATGACAATATTTCAAAGCAGAGCAGGGGAGTTATCCCTGGTGTCCTGGCCAATATTTATCCTCATTCAACACAACAAAAAAAGATTATCTGGTCATTATCACATTGGTGTTTGTGGGAGCTTGCTGTGCGCAAGTAGGCTGCCACGTTTCCCATATTACAACAGTGACTACACTCCAAAAGTACTTCATTGGCTGTAAAGTGCTTTGAGAAGTGTGGTCGTGAAAGGTGCTACAGAAATAAAAGTCTTTAAGAACATAAGAAAGAGGAGCAGGAGTCGGCCATACGGCCCCTTGAGCCTGCTCCGCCATTTAATACGATCATGGCTGATCCGATCACGGACTCAGGACCACTTCCCTGCCCGCTCCCCATAACCCCTTAATGGTTAAGAAACTGTCTATCTCTGTCTTAAATGTATTCAACGTCCCGGCTTCCACAACTCTCTGAGGCAGCGAATTCCATAGATTTACAACCCTCTGAGAGAAAAAATTCCTCCTCTTCTCAGTTTTAAATGAGCAGGCCTTTATTCTAAGGTTATGCTTTATTTATTTTTCTCATCTCTCCACAGATGCTGCCTGACCTGTTGAGGATTACCAGCATCTGCTGTGACTTGCTTTTTTTGTCTGTCGTTAAAAACCTAACCGATTCACTAATTTCTCTTGGGGACAGGAAGAGAACACCCCAACCTTTATCCAGTTTGACCTATGTGTGGACTACAGCTCCACATTGTGCGATTGACTCTTAACGCCTTCTGGGCAACTAGGGATGGGCAATAAATACTTGCCTTGTCAGCGTTGGCCTTATCTCCAGAAGATAAAAAAATGTGTGTTGTGGCCGCAACAGGGAGTGGTATTGCTGAACATACAATCATAGAAATTTACAGCACAGGAGGCCGTTCGGCCCATCAGGTCCACACCGGCCAAAATAGAGCTATCCAGCCTAATCCCACGTTCCAGCTCTTGGTCCGTTGCCCTGTAGGATACGGCACGTGCACATATCCAAGTACTTTTTAAATGTGGTGAGGGTTTCTGCCTCTACCGTCCTTTCAGGCAGTGAGTTCCAGACCCCCACCACCCTCTGGATTGAAAAAGTTCTCAACTCCCCTCTAACCCTTCTACCAATTACTTTGAATCTATGCCCCCTGGTTGTTGGCTGCTCTGCTGGGGGAAATAGGTCCTTCCTATCCACTCTATCTAGGCCCTATATAATTTTATACCCCTTCAATTAAATCTCCCTTCAGCCTCCTCTTCCTCTGCTCCACGTTATTCCATGCTGCAATGGGGCTCTAGAATATGGAAATCACAGATTGATTTGATAAATAAATGTCCCCTGACGTCTTTCTGGGTGGAACTGGGGCATTTCCTGGGTAGTTATGCCTCCTGGTGTGGAACTAACTGGGGTTCCCGTGTCTATGCCTGCTTGCGTCCCATTGGCTCTTAGCCAACGCAGAGGTGGTGTGCTACAACAGGCCTCTGGAGCAAAGAAGGTGGAGGGCGGGGAAAGTAGTCAGCCTAGGATTCCTACCCCCTAACCACGATAGGGTGACTCCTATCAAGGAGAGAATTGGAACACAGTCATGATGCCAGCTTATCCCCACCCAACATCTTCAGAAAAAGAGTGAGGGGGTGGGGGGGAAGGCGGGGGTGGGGGAAGGGGAGGGGGAATGTGAGGGGGAGGGCGGGGAATCTCAAGTGTTTTTGGATTTAAGAAAACTCAGCTCACGGCCCCAAAGTAGCAGCTTGTGCCAGCAGTAGCAGAACATCTCCTTTAACCACACTGCCAGCACTCATTGAATGGAGCGGAAAATGAACACTATTTCAGCTCCTCTGACGGCATTACCACTTTGCTAACACGGCAGCACTGCCACCACCCAGGGCTGCCCGAGCCCTGGAACCCAATGAATGCGTTAATCTGCAAGAGGTATCAGCATTTCAAACCTTCGTAGGCGACCAAATCCAGTCTTAAAATCTACATAAGAAAAGGCAACGTGTTTGTGCAGAGCTCCCGCACGTCGCCCAGAGTTCCCTCAAAGAGCTTCACGTACAAAGAGTACTTTGACAATTATGATGCAGACAAGTGCGGCGGCCAGTCTGTGCACACCATGATCCCACAAACAACGCTGAGATGAACAACTAGTACATCTGTGCCTGTCGACGCAGGGTTGAATGGGATTTTGGGCAAGGGTCACCAGCGGAACTTCAAACCCTTCTTCGAATACTGCTGAAGGATCTTTCATGTTGTCATGTATGCACCATGGCACCACTGAGCGCCCCGAATCTCATCGGCGAGAGCATGCAGAAATCAAGCGCAGGCAGCGGAAAGAGCGTGCGGCAAATCTGTCCCACCCTCCCTTACCCTCAACGACTATATGTCCCACCTATAATAGTCTGTGGCTCTCGTATCGGACTGTTCAGCCACCTAAGGACTCATTTTAAGAGTGGAAGCAAGTCTTCCTCAATTCTGAGGGGCTGCCTATGATGATAATGATGATCCCTCGGAATCGAGGAAGACTTGCTTCCATTCTAAAAGTGAGTTCTCAGGTGACTGTACAGTCCAATATGGGAATGACAGTCTCTGTCACAGGTGGGACAGACAGTGGGTGAAGGAAAGGGTGGGTGGGGAGCCTAGCTTGCTGCACGCTCCTTCTGCTGTCTGCGTTTGGTTTCTGCATGCTCTCGGTGACGAGACTCGAGGTGCTCAGCGCCCTCCCGGATGCTCTTTCTCCACTTAGGGCAGTCTTGGGCCAGGGATTCCCAGGTGCCGGTGGAGATGTTGCACTTTATCAAGGAAGCTTTGAGGATGTCCTTGAAATGTTTCCTCTGCCCATCTGGGGCTCGCTTGCCGTGTAGGAGTTCCGAGTAGAGCGCTTGCTTTGGGAGACTCGTGTTGGGCATGCGAACAACATAGCCTGACCAATGGAGCTGGTCGAGTGTGGTCAGTGCTTCTGTATGCACCTGTGAGTATGCTCACTGGTTGGTTGAGCTGTTGAGTTGGGAGTGGTTTAGCCAGTCACATGATGTTCACAAGTCTCAATAAAACCCCAGCCAGTTGGCTTTGGGGGATCCATGACGAGGCAGGTGGTTGTGAGCCTGGTGGATGAACTGGTAATGTCTAGTGCGTTTGTTAAACCTTTTGCTAATAAACCAACTAGTTCTTAATAGCAATGTGCTGCTATGAATTCTTAAGCAAAGAACCCATGAAGCAAAAACATTGCACACGTCCACCGGAAGAAGCAGATGGGGCTTGAATGTAATGGCTCTTCTGAAGTACGGCATCTCCGATAATGCATGTCTCCCTCTGGTGTGTGAGAGAAAGAGATCAACGCCACCAGCCCCGCAGTTCGGGTTCAAACCAGAGCAATACCAACTGAGCCAAGCTTATATTTATGCAAACTCACTCAATGTTAGAAGATTTCTCCCCCCTGAATTAGCAAAGCCTATTAATTTCTGAAGCAAAGTTTGATGAATAAGCCACTTCCATTCATCACACTCTCTACCTGATTAGAATGCGAGTGGAATCTTTGAGAGCAGTTTTGTGCTGCATGGACTGAATGAGCTATATGGATGCTGTCCAACCTCATTAAAGACAACACACTCCACAGGAATCAGCTACTGCCTTGATATGGCCAGCCCGGATCTTGTCTGTGGATTGACTCAGCTCACTTAACTCCAATTAGTGGGGGGGCGGGCGAAAGAGAGATAGAGAGAGGGAGAGATAGGAAGAGAGAGAGAGAGATGGAGAGATAGAAAGAGAGAGGGAGAGTTAGGAAAAGAGATGGACAGATAGAAAAAGAGAGGGGAGAGATGGAGAGGGAGAGAGATGAGGAGAGAGCGAGAAAAAGAGAAAGAGAAAGACAGAGATAGAGAAAAGAAATAGAGAGAGAGAAGAGAGATAGAAAAAAAGAAATGGAATTGTCGAATCATAGACAATTATGGCACAGAAGGTGGCCATTCAGCCCATCGTGTCTGTGCCGGCCGACAAAGAGCTATCCAGCCTAATCCCGCTTTCCAGCTCTTGGTCCGTAGCTGTGTAAATTATGGCGCTTCAAGTGCGTACCAAAATACTTTTTATATGCGATGACTCGAGGTAGATAATAGACAGACAGTAGATTGATAGATAGCTGAGTGATGAAAGATGATAGATGGAGAGCTTGCTCTGAAGAGACATATATAGAATAAACAACACGGCAACAGCCCATTCGGCCCAACCAGTCTTGCATTGGTGTTTTTCCTTCACACGGGTAGTAGCTCTAATCCCATGTGCTCCCATATCCCTCTTTTCCTTTTCCCCTCCCTCACTTGGCTAACCTATTTATAAACACTGACATGGACCCCAGAATTTCCTCAGGGCTGTCCCGCCCGCCCGCTCCGCTGTTGTAGCTTCCCCTGGTAGTGCGAAGGAAATCCCATTTATGCATGATGTTACGGCAGCGGACTGGGAGCAGGTCCTAGAAAATTCCCAGCCAGGGTCCCTGCTTCAATTGCTGTCTCCGGCCGTGCGTTCCACCGTCCTCACAACCTTCTGCTTCTCCGTCCTAAATCTCTGGCATTTAGGGGCCAAAATTTCTGCCCCTCCCGCACCCCGACCAAAAAGTAAGTGCACTTGCTGATCTTGTAGTTTCTTCTCCGCCCCAATCCAGGGGGCAGAGATTCAGCTCCTGGGTGTGTAATTCAGGTCGGGACGGTGCTAAGGGGCGGAGGTCTCTACGTGTCATCAGCGCCACGCTGGTGACGTCTGTGTGACGTGGACGTACCGCTGTGCTCAGTTAAAGGGGTGAGCCACTGCGAGCTCTGCATGGTATTTAGTTAGGCCCACTGGGCCACCAGGAAAAGTTTCGTCCGGGCCAGCGGCCTGGCACCCAAGACGAGCTGAAGGAGGGTGGCAATTTTGGCCCCTTAATTTGGTATCTATGTCCCATCAATCTAGACCCATCATTCTATCTACTCTGTCCCATCCCAACTTCATTGTAAACCCCTCTGAATAAATCACCCCTTAATTTCGCCTGTTCAGTCCATTTTTTACCAAGTCTTTCTTTGCGTTTGTATTTTCTCATTTCAGACTGGTTAATTTATTCGATCATTTCCTTTCCAACAACGAGAACACTCTTGGTTGACTGGAGGTATTTTTAGATTAGAGGAGTGCAGCTGATTATAGAAATGCAATTCTCCCACCATAAGCTGTTCTGTTAAGTGCAACCATCATTGACCCAAAGTATGGGGTCAATTCATCTGCTTTCCACTTAATGCTGACTCTTCCAAAAAATTCAACAGAGCCAGCCCCATACTCTGGATATCTATACAGGAACATTAGTAACAGGAGCAGACCATTCAGCCCCTCGGGCCTGCTCCACCACTCAATTAGATTGTGGCTGATCTGCACCTTAACTCCATTTACCTGCCTTTACAGCTAATCCCGAGATAACTTTACCTAACCAAACAATCAATCGATCTCCTGAAAGCTCCAATTGCCCCAGCATCCACAGCCTTTTGGGGAGAGAATTCCAGATTTCTATTGCCCTTTGTATGAAAAAGTGCTTCCTGATTTTCCTCCTAAGTGGCCGGGCTCTAATTTTAAGATTATGGGCTCAATTTTCCCCGGTCATTTGCGCCGTTTTTTTGACGCGCGCCATTTTTTTTGGCGTATTTATTTTTTTCCAATTACCCACCTGCGACCTGCGCCGGCGTAACTGACTTAGTTACGATTTTTATAGACCAGTTTTTTTTTAACGTCGTGTCTGTGCTGGTTTTTATAATTATTCGCAGTTTGGCCAACATTTTTTCCTCCTCGGTCGGCGTATCTGGCCATTCCCGAAAAACCTTCTGGGCACTTAGGAAAACCAGCGCACATTCACAAATCGGTGCTGAAAGATGCTATTGTGTTTAAATCGAAGGTTTTGGAGGGAGTCAAGAACCCTCGTTATTGATCCCGCCACCACCAACAACAACAACTTGTATTTATATAGCACCTTTAATGTAGTGAAACATCGCAAGATGCTTCACAGGAGTCTCATAAGACAAAAATATTGACAGCAAGCCAGATAAGAAGAAGTAGGGCAGATGACCGAAAGATTGGTCAAAGATGCAGATTTTAAGGAGCGTCTTAAAGGAGAAAAGAGTAGAGAGGCGGAGAGGTTTAGGGAGGGAATTCCAGAGCTCAGGGCCTATGCAACAGAAGGCATGGCCACCAATGGTTGAGCGATTATAATCAGGGATGCTCAAGTGGGCAGAATTGGAGGAGCTTAGACATCTCGGGGGGGTTGTGGGGCTGGAGGAGATTACAGAGATAGGGAGGGGCGAGGCAATGGAGGGATTTTGAAAACAAGGATGAGAACAGAGGGAATGGTTCCTCCATATCTACCCTATCAAATCCTTTTTAACATTTTAAACAGATTGAATTCAGATCAGCCCTCAGCCTTTCATACTCACGGGGAATCTAAGCCAAGTTTATGCAACTTGTCCTCATAATTTAACCCTCGAAGCCCTGGTATCACATGGTAGAACTGCAGGGACACAGACAAGGTGCACTAGGTTGATTCTGGCGATAAGGGGTTGACTTATGAAGATAGGTTGAGTAGGTTGGGCCTCTACTCATTGAAGTTCAGAAGAATGAGAGGTGACCTTATCGAAACATATAAGGTAATATGGGGGCTCGACAAGATGGATGCAGAGAGGATATTTCCACTCAGGGGAAACTAAAACTAGGAGGCATAGACTGAGAATAAGGGGCTGCCCATTTAAAGCTGAGATGAGGAGGAATTTCTTCTCTCAGAGGGTTGTAAATCTATGGAATTATCTGCCCCAGAGAGCTGTGGTGGCTGAGTCATTGAATATATTTAAGACGGAGATAAACTGATTTTTGAGCGATAAGGGAATAAAGGGTTATGGGGAGCGGGCAGGGAAGAGGAGCTGAGTCCTTGCTCAGATCAGCCATGATCTTATTGAAAGGCGGAGCAGGCTCGAGGGGCCAAATGGCCTACTCCTGCTCCTATTTCTTATGTTCCCATGTTAAAAAGGTAGACAAGATAATGAGTGAAATAGAGAGGGTTCATCCTGAGCATCACTTCAAGTTAGCCCAGGATATTTGGAAAAGTTGGATGTAGCTGCCTAAACTGGGAGAAAGCAAGCTGAGGACTGATATCAGGAAGTACCTCTTCACATGTGACTGAGTAAGGCCCGGAACAAGCTTCACTCAGAGGGTGGTGAATCTTTGGAATTCTCTGCTCCAGAGTATGGGTGTTCAGTCTCTGAATATATTCAAGGCTGTGATCGATAGATTTTTGAAGCCCAGAGGATATGGCGATGGGGTGGGAAAGTGAAGTTGTGGTCAATGATCAGCCATGGTATAAATGGCGGAGCAAGCTCGAGGGGCCAAATGGCCTACTCCTGCTCCTATTTCTTATCTTCTCATGTTGAGTAGGATAGTGGAGGAAAAAAAACTCTGGAGTCATTCAAGAGGTGGTTGAATGCTGTGAGAGGGCTGCAGATTCCTGCGAGTGGATGTACCGGGATGGCCTCTCTCATCTAGTATTCAATGGTGCGCATATGTCACTCGTTCCAAACAGGGGAGGGTGGGGGTAGAGAAATTCTCCCATCCCACTATTTGAACGATAAGTGCGTCAGGGTTACAGGGAAACGGGTGGGGAAAGTGGAACTGAGGCCAGGATCAGAGCCGCCATGATCTTATTGAATGGCGGAGTGGGCTCGAGGGGGTAAACAGCCTACTCCTGCTCCTAGTTCTTATGTGCTTTTGGACTCCTCTGCCCCGGTGTCTATCTTGGTCCTTGTCTACTTTGGGCTTGAATGAATCCTGTCTGTTGAGCTTTGGAAGGAGGGCCTGTACCTGGGGCTTTAACTTCTCCGTTCTCTCCACAGCTGCTGACTGACCTGCTGAGTGTTTCTCTAGCATTTACTGTTTTTTTTGTTTCA
Organism: Pristiophorus japonicus; assembly: GCF_044704955.1. NCBI lineage: Eukaryota > Metazoa > Chordata > Chondrichthyes > Pristiophoridae > Pristiophorus > Pristiophorus japonicus. The sequence goes on from NC_091980.1 coordinate 18,927,999, forward strand.
GATTTTCCCGCGTTTGCAGTACTTTGCTTTTTTTTTTTGTTACCTGTCTGTTCTCCTTTGAACCCAGAGGTGAAAAGACCTTTTCAACATATTGTGCTGCAGAAGAGGGGGAAGAGAAAGAAAATGAACATAGGAGAGAGATATTACATTTTTTTTTTCCCTCAGGGACGGATTCTAGTCTAATAGACAGCATTCCACACAGTCCATTCTTACTCAATTTTTATCCCGGCAATCCTCTTAGTACAATGCCTCTTGATGCCTCCGTGAAGCTATGTGATGCATTTGGTCATGCTGAATCATGCAAACCAAGAAGGAAAGACAGTTTTAATCTCCGGTCTGAACAGAGTTGGATGTAGCAGGCAGGGGTGCTACGCCTTTGAAAGTGGCAGGGCAAGTTGATAAGGCTGTTAACAATGCATACACGGTCCTTGGCTTTATCAATAAAGGCACAGAGTGCAAAAGCAAGGACACTATGCAAAATCCTTCTCTGGCGAGGAAGGATGTCAAGGCCTTGGTGTGATCGAGCTCCACTTAGTGGACTACTGTGGTAATGCAACTGCTGGTGCAAATCTAATAAAGGATCATGTGACAGGGTCACATGACAAGTTTTTTGCACAGCCATCTTGCGTTTGTGTGTGTTTGTGATGTCGTAACGAATATATCAACAATCGGCGAATGAGCTAGGCCTTGGAAAGGTTGTGGAGGAGATTTACCAGAATGATACCAGGGATGAGAAACTGCAGTTACGTGAAGAGACTGGAGAAACTGGAATTGTTTCCCTCAGAGCAGAGAAAGTTATGGGGAGATTTAATAGAGGTGTTCAAAATTAAGGAATGTTTCCGGTGAGAGTTAATAAGGAGAAACAGTTTCACCTGGCAGGAGTGTCGGTAACCAGACACAGATTTAAGATAATGGGCCAACAAACCAGGTGGGGGGGGGGGTGAGATGAGCAGAATCTTTTTTATGCTTCAAGCTATGATTTGCAATGCACTGTCTGAAAGTGTGCTGGATATGGGATTTGAAAACAAGGATGAGAATTTTTTTAAATAGAGACGTTGCTTAACCGGGAGTCAATGTAGGTCAGCGAGCACAGTGTGTGATGGGTGAGTGGGACTTGATGCGAGTTAGGACACGGGCAGCAGAGTTTTGGATGATCTCAAGATTATGGAGTTGGGGGGGAAGATGGGAGGCCAGCCAGGAATGTTTTGGGATAGTCACGTCTCGAGGTAACAAAGACACAGATGAGGGTTTCAGCAGCGGATGATCTGAGGCAGGGGCGGAGACAGGTACAGAAGGGCGACCTGCACCGAGCAAGACTTAGGGGTAGAAATTCGTCTGTTTTGCGCCACCTGTTAGTGCCAGAGAGGGGCGCTAAGGGGCTACTAAACATCTCCCGCCCGAGCGCAACGCTGTCAGCGCCTGCCGCGAACTTCAGTGAAGGTTGAGCGACGGCATTGACAGATTGCGCTGCATTGGCTAACACCGCCCACTTGGTGATGTCACTGAATGTGCAACGCCCCCGCAGCCCCGCGTTTGCTAAATTCACTCTTTTGCCTGCCGCAGCGCCTGGCGCTGATCCCGGCGAGGGATAGCAGTCGGTCCAGCGACAATCCCAGGGTGATATCGGCCAGAGTGCAAGGTAAGCGCTGAAATTTCAGTTTTTGTACTTCTATTTATTTCTTGCAGTTGTGGGGAAGTGTGGGTGAGGTTTGTTGAATCTTTCAGCAGGATTTTTTTTTTCATCTTCAGGCGCTAGCATGCCGGCATCCTCGCGGCAGAAGATTGAGTCGGCCTCCTGCGCTATCGCTCTGTTAGCGCCCAAAGAGGAGTGTGGAACACTTCCCTTAGTGCTCCTCTCTCCTCTTGGGGCGATACAACTGAATATCCCACTCTGAGGCAGTAGACATCGCCCGGCGCTAAAGGTAGCGCCTTGGCATCAATCACCGCCTCAAAGCGGACGGTAACGAATTTCGGCTCCTTCGAACCTTCTGAGACAAGTGGGAGTGGGGGCAGCAGAATCCTGTGAAATGCCACATTTATAAAGCAGGTAGAGTGAATGATTTGGGAAGACCCAGCAAAACTGAGCTCGGGAGGTGGGGGGGGGGGCGGTGGGGGCAGGGTCAGGGGGCAGAGCTGCATTTAGTCTGCAAGATGCAGCCAGTCTTCCTGTGGGGTGGTGGTGGGGGGGGTTCCAACATTCTGCACATGTGCAGGGCTGGCCACGACATTCTGGACAGCACGTGCACATGGAGTGGTGACACCGCGGCGCTGCATCGCGAAGACAATGGAAAAGGACTGCACCTGATGATGTCATGGCGCAATGGCACGATGTCGCCACTGAAACTCAGCGCAGCCAATTGCCCCAACCCCCTCCCCCCCCACCCCGCAATGGTGCGTTTTCCGGCCTCGCTGAGACCAGCGGGGCAGGACAACACAACACAAATCGGGGCCTTGCTTGCGTCCAGTCTAAAATAAGCTGGCAGGTTTTACGTTGAGGTGTCCGCCCGCTGCAGGAATCCAGCACCACGTGAGCCAATGGCCGAAGTTGAACATAATAGTGGTTTTTGTCGGTGATAACGATGCAACGTACTGGGCAATGTGGGGGCAGGATAGCTGACATGTTTGCCTACACAACAGTCACTGCACCTCAACTTAATAAAAACATAAGAAGATAAGAATTAGGAACAGGAGTAGGCCATCTAGCCCCTCGAGCCTGCTCCGCCATTCAACAAATCATGGCTGATCTGGCCGTGGACTCAGCTCCACTTACCCGCCCGCTCCACGTAACCCTTAATTCCCTTATTGGTTAAAAATCTATCTATCTGTGACTTGAATACATTCAATGAGCTAGCCTTAACTGCTTCCTTGGGCAGAGAATTCCACAGATTCACAACCCTCTGGGAGAAGAAATTCCTTCTCAACTCGGTTTTAAATTGGCTCCCCCGTATTTTGAGGCTGTGCCCCCTAGTTCTAGTCTCCCCGACCAGTGGAAACAACCTCTCTGCCTCTATCTTGTCTATCCCTTTCATTATTTTAAATGTTTCTATAAAATCACCCCTCATCCTTCTGAACTCCAATGAGTAAAGACCCAGTCTACTCAATCTATCATCATAAGGTAACCCCCTCATCTCCGGAATCAGCCTAGTGAATCGTCTCTGTACCTCCTCCAAAGCTAGTATATCCTTCCTTAAGTAAGGTGACCAAAACTGCACGCAGTACTCCAGATGCGGCCTCACCAATACCCTATACAGTTGCAGCAGGACCTCCTGCTTTTGTACTCCATCCCTCTCGCAGTGAAGGCCAACATTCCATTCGCCTTCCTGATTACCTGCTGCACCTGCAAACTAACTTTTTGGGATTCATGCACAAGGATCCCCAGGTCCCTCTGCACCGCAGCATGTTGTAATTTCTCCCCATTCAAATAATATTCCCTTTTACTGTTTTTTTTTCGAAGGTGGATGACCTCACATTTTCCGACATTGTATTCCATCTGCCAAACCTTCGCCCATTCGCTTAACCTATCTAAATCTCTTTATAGCCTCTCTGTGTCCTCTACACAACCCGCTTTCCCACTAATCTTTGTGTCTTAACATCAGACACCTCTTTGTAACGCTACATAAATACAGACTTTATTTTATTGTGAGGCTTCGCTGGCTGTGAAATGCTCCGGGTCGTTCTGACGTCGTGTAAGGCGCTATGTAAACGCAAGTTACACAAGAATTGAGAGGGTATAACTAACAGGAAAGACCGAACAGGTTGTGGCTCTTTTCTCCAGAAAAGAGAGGTTGAGGGGCTGACCAATTGGAGGCCTTTAAGATGATCAAAGGGTTTTGATAGGCCAGACGGAGAAAAGACGTTTCAACTTGTGGGGGAGACCAAAACTAGGTGTTGTGAATATAAGACAGTCACTAATAAATCCGGTCAGAAATTTAGGAGAAACTTCTTTACCCAGAGAGTGGCTAGAATGTGGAACTGGCTACCACAGCGAGTCGTTGAGACAAATATCACAGATGCATCTAAGGGGAAGCTAGATAAACATATGAGGGGGGAAAGGGATAGAGGGTATGTGTACTGTGCTGTGCAGTTCTGGTCACCACATTACAGGAAAGATGTGATTGCACTGGAAAAGGCGCAGAGGAGATTTATGAGAATGTTGCCTGGTCTGGAGAATTTTGGCCATGAGGAAAGATTGGAGATGCTGGGTCTGTTTTCTTTGGAACAGAGGAGGCTGAGGGGAGATCTGATTGAGGTGTATAAAATTATGAGGGACCTGGATAGAGTGCATAGGAAGGACCTGTTTCCGTTGGCGGAGGGGTCAACAACCAGGTGGCATAGATTTAATGTAATTGGGGGGAGCTATAGAGGAGATTTGAAGGGAAATTTCTTTACCCAGAGGGTGGTGGAGGTCTGGGACTCACTGCCTGAAAGGGTGGTAGAGGCAGAAACCCTCACCACATTTAAACTGTACTTGGATGTGCACTTGAAGTGCTGTAACCTACAGGGCTACGGACCAAGAGCTGGAAAGTGGGATTAGGCTGGGTAGTTCTTGGTCGGCCAGCGCAGACACGATGGGCCGAAATGGCCGCCTTCCGTGCTGTAAATTTCTGTGATTCTGAGGATATGCTGATATGAGATGAAGTAGGGTGGAAGGAGGGGTTCGTGTGGAGCATAAACACAGACATAGACCAGTTGGGCCAAATTACCTGTTTCTGTGCCACGTAAATTCCACGTAAAAAACAAGAAATAACCGAGAAATCTTACAAATTAATTGACTTATCTATTCAGTGTCTGCTATTGAATGTGACATGGCAAAATCACTTAGTTACATTTTGTGGAGATATTGTGCAGAAATTGGCCTCTTTTCTGAAATTGTAGAATTGGCTGCAAAGTGATTGGAGCTCATTACAGCTTGTAACGCACTGCCACTCCAACAAGAAGAAATGTAAAAGCTAAGACCTTACACGTGTATTCATAGGCTACAGTTCAAAGTTGCAGCATTACCCCATTGAAAAAGGTAAAATCCTGAAAGGCTTGTCAGCTTGATGCCTCCTTTGATTATATAATGACCGATTTGCACAGCGGGAGAGAAGTAGCGATTTCGAACAGGGATCAGCAAGGCTACGTTAATTCATGCTGATAGACTGGTACGGGTGACGGCCTTTGGGAGTGACGCGATGATACCTGTCCTGCAGCATCAACAGGTGGAGCTGAGATCGAAGATCAGCCAGGATCTTATTGAATTGGAGGCAGTTCTGAGGAGGTTCACGAGGTTGATTCCAGAGATGAAGGGGTTGTCTTACAAAGAAAGGTTGAGCAGGTTGGGCCTGTACTCATTGGAGTTTAGAAGAATGCGAGGTGATCTTATTGAAACGCATAAGCTTCTGAGGGGGCTGGACAGGGTAGAGGCAGAGAGGATGTTTCCCCTCATGGGGGATTCTAGAACTAGGGGGCATAGTTTCAGATTAAGGGGTCGCGCATAAAACGGAAATGAGGAATTTCTTCTCTCAGAGGGTCGTGAATCTTTGGAATTTTTTTACCTCAGAGGGCGGTGGAGGCTGAGTCACTGAATATATTTAAAGTGGAGAAAGACAGATTTCTGATTGATAAGGGAGTAACGGGTTATGGGGAGCGGGTAGGGAAGTGGAGTTGAGGCCAAGATCAGATCAGCCATGATCTTATTGAGTGGCGGAGCAGCCTCGAGGGGCCAAATGGCCTACTCTTCTTTCTTATGTTTCTTGAGCATGGTGTGGGTGGAATGCAAAAATGACACTACATGATGAGAAATGTCATGAGAATCCCAACGCTGTCCGCCCACTGAGTTGACGGTACCACCGAGGATAAATCTGCAAGCGTGTGATACATGCAGTGATAGCAGAGATACGTGTGTTTTCTTTTATTGCTGGCTTCTGCCAATCTGCCAGGCAGTTCCCAGAGCTCTGGCCCCTGCCCAGTAGATGTTTTGGAACTCTCTTCTGCAAATGTCAATTGATGCTAGGCTAATTGTTAATTGTAAATCAGAGATTGATTGATTTTTGTTTATCAAAGGTATTGCGGGACATGGGACAAAGGCGGTATATGGAGTTAGGTTACAGATCAGCCATGATCTCAATGAATGGCGGAACAGGTTTGAGGGGCTGAATGGTCTACTCCTGTTCCTATGTTCCTAAAAGGAAGACTCGCATTTACATAGCGCCTTTTCTCGACCTCAGGATGTTCCAAAGCGTTTTACAGCCAATTACGTTTTTTTTTTAAGTTTAGTGACCAGTGTGACGTAGGAAACGCGGCATGTAATTTGCGCACAGCAAGCACCCATAAACAGCAACTTGATGGTGACCAGATCGTCTGTTTCAGCGATGTTGGTTGGTTGATGCTGGCCAGAACGCCAGGTAGAACCCCCCTGCTCGTCTTTGAAAGAATGCCACGGGACCTTTTACGGCCACACACCAATCAGGAGTTACCGCAGGAAGAGTTACCGCGCAGAAAATTTAAAGGGGCCACGCACCAAAAAAACATTCAGCGAACTTTGGCCTCCAATTCCTAATTGTTGCTCAATGGGCCCAGCTTAATAAACAATAACAATAACTTGCATTTATATAGCACCTTTAACGTAGTGAAACGTCCCAAGGTGCTTCACAGGAGTGTTACGAGAAAAAAATTTGACACCGAGCCGCCCAAGGAGAAATTAGGGCAGGTGACCAAAAGCTTGGTCAAAGAGGTAGGTTTTGAGAAGTGTCTTGAAGGAGGAAAGAGAGGTAGAGAGGTGGAGAGGTTTAGGAGGGGGAGTTCCAGAACTTGAGGCCTGACAACAGAAGGCACGGCCACCAATGGTTGAGTGATTATCATTAGGAATGCTCAAGAGGGCAGAATTAGAGGAGCGCAGACATCTCGGGGGGGGGGGGGGGTTTGGGGCTGGAGGAGATTACAGAGATAGGGAGGGGCGAGGCCATGGAGGGATTTAAAAACAAGGATGAGAATTTTGAAATCGAGGCATTGCTTAACAAACACACGAACGGCCAAAGTGGACTTTCATTAGCAATTTGATAAAAGTTCAGAATGAGTAAAGCAAATTCAAAACAAGGCACTTTATCTTTGGAATTTGTTTGATGTATCTAAGTGTATCTTTAACCCAAATAATCTGCCTTTATCTCAACTTTGCAATATACGATTATATATTTCTCTTTAAACTGCGTTCTCCTGCTGGCTCTGTCGGTAAGCACAGCAGGTAGTGTGGAGCTTAAGTCCGAGTTAGCTCAGGTCAGCTACATTTGGCCTCAGCACCACCAATATTGGGAAATAAATACAATCTTGCAGGGTTCCTCCTTCTGGTCACTACCCAGGCTTCAGCTCGGTCACCGATTATGGGTTTGATCTCTCTGGAGGGTCAGAGTTCACTGTATATTCTTGAAGAGGTGCCAAGAGGTGGAGATCGCCAAATCCTCCATAGGAACAGGAGCAGGCCTTTCAGCCCCTCGAGCCTGTTCCACCATTCAAACGCAAAAATACCTGCCGCATTTGTCCAGAATAACAGTCATGACACTTCAAGAAATCGATTATATGGGAAGTGCTACGATATTTCTGAGCAACTGGATAAGGTGCTATATAAATGCAAGTCTTTTTAAGACCACCAGACGAAATGCCCATCAGCCACTCAGAAGGTTAAAGGGCAGAACTGGTGGGAACGTGAAAGTGCAAGGAACCATCTGTACCTTAACGCCATTTACCTGCCTTGGTCCTATAATCCGATAACGTCTTTCGGATGAGACGTTAAACCGAGGTCCTGTTTGCTCTCTCAGGTGGACGTAAAAGATCCCATGGCACTATTTTGAAGAAGAGCGGGGGAGTTACCCCGGCATCCTGGCCCATATTTATCCCCCAATCAACATAACAGTAACAGATTATCAGGTCATTATCACATAAATGCTTGTGGGAGTTTGCTGTGTGCAATTTGGCGTTTCCCACATTACAACAGTGACTGCACTTCAAAAGTAATTCATTGGCTGTAAAGCATTTTGGGTCGTCGTGAGGTTGTGAAAGAAGCTATATAAATACTAGTCCTTCTGTCTTTCTAATACCCTTGCCTAACAAAGATCTACTGGTAAAGATGGGTTCCACTGCTGCAGAAAGATTGGTGTGAAGCATTTTCGATTAACCTTCAAGGAACCAATTACTTCAGCACCGTGTCAGCTGTCACTTCAACTTCCACCCACTCCTCCTTCATGATATTACCGACAAGACCAGCACTCTATCCCAGTCAAACACGAGCTTAAAGAATTATGTGAACCAATTTCATATCAGTCAATTTGAGTGAAAGTTCTCCTGTGTTACTAGGGGCCCAGAGACCCGAGTTACTGGTACAGATTCTGACAAAAGATGGTGGTCGTGTCTTCAGCTGCCTGGGCCCTAAGCTCTGCAATGCGCTCCCTAAAGCTCTCCGCCTTTCTACCGCTATCTCTCCTACTTTAAGACGTTCCTTAAAACTTCTTTCTTTGACCAAACTTTTAGTCATCTCTTCTAATATCTCCATACATGGCTTTGTTTGTTGATGCACCTGCGAAGTGCCTTGAGGTGTTTTACTATGTTAAAGGCCCTATCTAAATGCAAGTTGCTTCTATTGTTGGTTTAGATGAAAAAAGACAGAAAAGAAGAAATCTGTGCCTTCTGGGTAAAATTCATCTTAATGGGAGTGATAGTATAGGTCATGAATTGGAGAGAGGCACTGAAGATCTTTCTGATACACCCCAAATCGCTCCATGCCAGATTGCTCAATCTTTGAATCAAATCAGGGCTGTACTCCGCGATTGGTGGCCATTATATATTCTTCAACCAGTATCACTTAAAAATATACTGGGCCAAAAATTCCGGCCTCCCGGGTTCGTACGCACCCATCGCAAAAGCCGGTTTTCAGCACACAATGCGCATGCGCTGAAAACCGGCTTTTCTGATCTGGGGAGCTGGAGCTCGACAGATCCTCCGTATCTCCACATCCAGGACATTTGCAAGGGCAAGATTGTGGTATTTACGCATATCTTGGCCAGCGGACGTCCTCAAAACTCGTGCGCCTGATAAAAGCAGGTGCATAGCCTACTTTTACAGGCGTAAGAGTTTTAAAACATACTTAAAACATAAAAATAAAATGTGTTTTTAAATGTTATTTTTTAAAAACCCTGCGCACTCCGTTAAATTTATTTTAAAGCATAATTTTACAAACTTTTGTTAAACATCGGAAAAATATTTTTTCTAAATAATAATGCAGAAATAACTTATCTATTTTTATAAATGTTTTGTGTGTTTGGCGGGGGGGGGGGTTTCTCATTCATGATAATGGGAACTCCAACATACCTGATTGGCTGTCCAGAGCCATGTGACTCCAGCTCCAGGCCTGCGCACGTCCCGACATGCACACGCTGCGACGCGCAGGCAGAGGAGGCCACAGGACGGGGAACTCGCATGGGCAGAGCAGCTTCAGGTAAGTACGCTTCTGTTTTCTAGAATCCGGTCGAACGCCCGCGGGAAGGAGAAACAGGGATTTCTGGGCCAATGTCTGGTCATTATCTCATTGCTGTTTGGGGCAGCATACTGTTTGGCTGTGCGCAAATTGGTGCCGCGGTTCCCTACATTACAACAGTGACCACACTTCAAAAAAGTGCTTCATTGGTTGTAAAGCATTTTGGGACATAGTGAAGTCGTGAAATGCATAAATGCAAGTCCCTTCCTTACTTTCTTTAATTCCTCCAATGTAAAACTGCCTACAGCCTTGATTTGCATTGTTCAATTAACAATGAGGCAACTCGCAATTGCCACACAGGCCCAATTATTGGAAAAGTATAATCTGTTATATTCTCGTCCATCTCAAATAATCAGTCAAAAAAACCCCCCGAAAGATTTGCATTTACATAGCGTCTTTCACGACGTCATGAAGTTCAAAGCGCTTTTCAGCCAATGAAGTACTTTTTGAAGTGTCGTCACTGTTGTAATGCGGGAAATGTGGCAGCCAATTGCGACAAGCAAGCTCCCACAAATGTGATAATGACCAGATAAACTGTTTTTGTTATGCTGATTGAGGGATAAATATTGGCCAGGACACTGGGGATAACTCCCCTGCTTTACTTTGAAATAGTGCCATGGAATCTTTTACGTCCACCTGAGAGCAGACGGGGCCTCGGCTTAACATCTCATCTGAAGGATGACACTTCCGACAGTACAGCACTCCCTCAGCACTGCACTGGAGTGTCAGCCGAGATTTATGTGCTCAAATCCCTGGAGTGGGACTTCAACCCACAACCTGCTGACTCAGAGGTGAGAGTGTTGCCCACTGAGCCATGGATGACACTTTGCTGAAAGTGAAGCAGGAGAAATATATGCAAAATAATGATACGCACATGGCAAATTTAACATCAAATTTAAGAATCTGATTTTGCAGATGAGGTGAAAATGCAGCAAGGACATAAATAACTGCGAATGCTGTAAATTTGAAATAAAAAAACAAAATACATTCCTGGAATTTCACAGCAGGTCCTGTCAGCATCTAAATACAGGCTGAAGGTTCTGATTGGAGCCTTAATGCTAACTGAGATTTCCAGCATTGTCTAGTGTTAGAAGGAAGTGTTTTTTTTCTAATAGTTTCAATCAGTTGCATCTGTCTGCAACATAACATCTCTGGGAGCAGGAAGGGGAGGGAAATAAAAAGATAGAAAAATGATCAATTGTGTAAAGTTACCTGTGAGTGATGGAGAGCTGGGGAAAGAAACAATCACGAGACAGAGAAGAGAAAGCAAGAGAATGGGGAGAGAGAGGAAGAAAGAGAGAATGGGGAGAGACTGGAAGGGAGAGAGAAAGGGGAGAGAGGAAGGGAGAGAGAAAGAATGGGGACAGAGAGGAAGAGAGAAAATGGGGAGAGAGAGGAACAGACAGAATGGGGAGAGAGAGAGAATGGGGAGAGAGAGGAGGAGCGTGGGAATGGGGAGAGAGAGGAGGAGCGTGGGAATGGGGAGAGAGAGGAGGAGCGTGGGAATGGGGAGAGAGAGGAGAAAGCGTGAGAGTAAACAGAAGAAACAGCACGAGGGAAATACACAGAGCTTGAACGAACAGGCATGAGAAAGTGATAAAGAACATGCCTGTGCAGGAGAGAAAGCATTGGAACTTGAAAGTGCGAGGGAGAACGGAGAGACAAATAGAACATAACAGAAACACAAATGAGCAAGCCAGAGAGAGAATGAATTCCACTGAACTATACAGAATCTTACAGCGCAGAAACCGGCCATTGGGTCGAACTGCTCCGTGCCGGTGTTTATGCTCCACACGAGCCTCCTCCCACCCTCTTCATCCCACCCTATCAGCAAATCCTTCTATTCCTTTCTCCCTCGTGACTTTATCTAGCTTCCCCTTAAAGGCATCTATACTATTCGCCTCAATTACTCCATGCGGTAGCGAGTTCCACATTCTCATCACTCTCTGAATAAAGAGAACGAGAGAGACAAAAGTGCTTCTTGTTTCTGTCTCACGTCTTCCCCCCATTTACATTTGATGACAGGTGCCGGTCTTCATAGGCCTGAATTCACATACAGAATATAGAAAGCTGGTTGTCAGGTGACTGAGAATGTGCAGGATAGCCTCCATGCAGTTAGCTTGCTGGAACAGGAGGCCTCAATGCAACAGCAGGTATATTTTATGATCTTGCGCTGCTGTCAGATCTTTGGGATCCTTCACGTTTACAGGTCTAATTGACAGCAGGAATGCTGCACCTCTAACCTTGGCTGAACTCCTCATCTAAAAGTCTAGAGAGAGAGAGGCGCAGAGAGAGAGAGACAGAGAGAGAGAGAGAGAGAAAGGGACGCAGAGAGAGAGAGACAGAGAGAGAGAAAGAGACGCAGAGAGAGAGAGGCACAGAGAGAGACACAAAGAGGGAGAGAGGTGCAGCGAGAGAGGGAAAGAGAGATCAGAGGAGAGTGTGAGTGAGAGGGAGAGAGAGAGGGAGAGAGAAAGATGCAGAGAGAGAGAGTGAGTGAGAGGGAGAGGGAGAGAGAAAGAGAGAGAGATCAGAGGGATAGAGAGAGACATCAGAGGGGGAGAGAGAGAGGGAAAGGGAGAGACGGAGAGAGAAAGATGCAGAGAGAGGGAGAGAGAGATTAGAGGGAGAGAGAGAGATCAGAGGGAGCGAGAGAGAGATCAAAGGGAGCGAGAGAGAGATCAGAGGGAGAGAGAGAGAGAGAGAGAGGGATGCAGAATGAGACAGAGTGAAATCAGTCGCTCTTATATATTGGGTCTAGGGGCGGACCAGTGCCGTTTGGTTCCTGAAGTTCAGGTCTCCCAAAGCTGAGAGTAACCCCAAAACCCAACTTGCTTTGTTTGAAACGGGGCCTTGCAAGCCACCGCCCTCGGTGAAACCGGTGCCTTTGCTGCCCGTTGCACCGAGACCCATCTGCCGGACAGCCGGCACCAATGGCACGCCACTCACACCCAAACACACACAGCGAGAGACAGACTTCCTCACATACAGCAGAGATAAGGTGCAAACATTTCTATTCCAGTCCTGCTTTAAAATGTTAATGGAGGAGAGTGAGAATCAAAGACTAAAAGAAGAAAGCCAGAGAAAATAAAGTCAATCAGATGGTTTCCATCGATACCTGGTGCCTGTGGGGAAAAAACATTTAATACCGATTCTTTGATACAGTTGCCCTTCAAAAGAAACTGAATTATATATTTTCTTTCACTTTTGAAAGCACGCACACACAAAAAATGAGGGAGGGGTGTAAGCTGGTGCCTGAAAGGTCAGTTTCTAGCGGAAACATTACAGGGTCCCTGACAGATACTCTCTAGGGTAGCATCACACTGCAAATCTTATCACTCGGATTATTTACTGCACTGATATCAATTTGTTACACAGACAGGAACAAAGTGCACCTACACTCCGAGATCTCTGCACTTCTCCAACTCTGGCCTCTGGCGCATCTCCAATTTCCCTTCCCCCCTCCATCGGTGGCCATGCCTTCAGCTGTCTTGGCCCCAATCTCTGGAATTCCCTCCCTGAACCGCTCCGCCTCTCTACTCCTCTCTCCTCCTTGAAGATACTCCCTTAAAACCTACCTATTTTTAATCAAGCTAGATCAGTACATAAGAGAGAAAGGAACAGAAGATTATGCTGATAGGGTGAGTAGGGGTGGGTGGAGGCTCATAGGAACATAGAAATTTACAGCACAGAAGGAGGCCATTCGGCCTATCGTGTCTGTGCCGGCCAAAATAGAGCTATCCAGTCTGATCCCACTTTCCAGCTCTTGACGGCAACCCTGTAGGATACGGCACAAGTGTATATCCAAGTACTTTAAAAATGTGGTGAGGGTTTTTGCCTCTACCATCCTTTCAGGCAGTGAGTTCCAGACCCCCACCACCCTCTGGGTTGAAAAAGTTCTCCTCAACTCCCCTCTAATCCTTCTACCAATTACTTTTAATCTATGCCCCCTGGTTGTTGACCGCTCTGCTGGGGGAAACAGGTCCTTCCTTTCCACTCTATCTAGTGTGGCATATAAACTTATAAGATCTTCCAGCTTCCACTTAAATGCATTCATGCTATTCAACTCAGCCACCCACTGTGGTAGCGAGTTCCACATTCTCACCAACCATTCCAAAAAAGTTTCTCCTGAATTCCCTACTGGATTTATTAGTGCCTATCTTGTATTTATGGCCCCTAGTTTGGGATTCCTGCACAAGTGGAGACATTTTCCCTACGCTGACTCCTTCATAATTTTAAAGACCTCTAGTAGGTCACCCCTCAGCTTTCACTATTCTGGACAAAAGAGTCAGCCTTTCCTGATACGTGTAACCTCTCAGCTCAGGTAACATCCTTGTGAAATCTTTTTTGCCCCTTCTCCAGTGCCTCTGTACCCTTTTTATTAATAATAGGGAGAACAGAACTGTGCACAGAGTGAGGATCTGAGCTCTGCACCTTCATGGTGTCCATGCTTCACACAGCCGAACCACTGACAGACAGCCTGGGTTCTCAAGGATCAATCCGGTTAATAATTAAGCATGATTATAGAGGTGTCCCCTCCACCCAGTACAAAGACCATCTACAAGTACAAAAGCCGAACACCAACAGCATATTTTTCACTGAGCTTTTACAGCATGTTAATCTCAAACATGCACATTTGGGTTGTTTAATTTAACCAGATAGATTGTGCAATTAAAAACAACTTCAAAATGAATTCAGAGAGCTACTGGGTATCTTCAGAGCAGGGGGAATTCTCTGGAATCATGCTATGGTGCAGGGAACTCTGTGCAGCAATCACACAAATCTGGATATCACCAGCGCAGTGCAACAACAACTTGTATTTATATAGCGCCTTTAATGTGGAGAAACATCCCAAGGCGCTTCACAGGAGTATTATGAGAGTTTAAAAAATTTGACACCGAGCCGCATAAGTAGAAATTAGCATAGGTGACCAAAAGCTTGGTCAAAGAGATATGTAGGTATGTTTTAAGGAATGTCTTGAAGGAGGAAAGAGAGGTAGAGAGGCGGAGAGGTTTAGGGAGGGAATTCCAGAGCTTGGGGCCTTGGCAACAGAAGGCACGGCCACCAATGGTTGAGCGATTATAATCAGGGATGCTCAAGAGGGTAGAATTGGAGGAGCACAGACATCTCGGAGGGTTGTGGGGCTGGAGGAGATTACAGAGATAGGGAGGGGCGAGGCCATGCAGTGATTTGAAAATAAGGATGAAAATTTTGAAATCGAGGCGTTGCTTAACCGGAAGCCAATGTAGGTCGGCGAGCACAGGGGTGATGGGTGAGCGGGACTTGGTTCAAGTTAGGACATAGGCAACTGAGTTTTGGATCACCTCGAGTTTACATAGCGTAGAATGTAGGAGGCCAGCCAGGAGTGCATTGGAATAGTCAAGTTTAGAGTCAGCAAAGGCATGGACGAGGGCTTCAGCAGCGGATGACCTGAGGCAAGGGCTGAGATGGGCGATGCTGGCCATAAATATCTATATTTACAGTAAATAGCCTCATTTGCTGCGCCAGTTCTGCAATTTTACGCAGGAATATTCCAAGCAGGGAAAATGTTGGTTTTGGGTCAGTTTTGACAACACAACGCAAGCCACAACACATTGCCTTTCCTGAACATAAGAAAAGACTTGCATTTAGATAGCGCCTTTAATGAAGTAAAATGCCCCGAGGCGCTTCACAGGAAAGAAAATAAATTGACATAGGAGGATATATTAGGAGACGTGACTAAAAGCTTGGCAGGTTTTAAGGAGGGTCTTAAAGGCAGTGAGAGAGGTAGAGAGATTTAGGAAAGGATTCCAGGGCACAGGACCCAGACGACTGAAGGCACGATCACCAATGGTGGAGCGACTGGGGGGTGGTGGAGGCTCAAGAGGCCAGAATTGGAGAAGCGCAGAGTTCTCAAGAGAACAGGCTACAGAGATCGGGATTGGCGGGGTCATGGAGGGATGATGATAACTTTAAATTTAAAGGGTTGTTGGACCGGGGGCTAACACAGGTCAGCGAGCACAGAGGTGATGCGTGAATGTGGACTCGGTGCGAGTTAGGATACGGGGCAGGAGGTTGCAAAATGGAGGTTGGAAAATGGAAGGCGGGCCAGGAGAGCAATTGGACCAGTCCAGCCAGGAGCGAGCGAAAGCTTGGATGACGATTGCAGCAGCAGCTGGGCTGAGGATGGGGCAGACATATGCAATGTTGCAATGGGACAACTAGGCAGTCTTTGTGATGGGAGAGCATGTGGATTCGGAAGCTCTTCTCAGAGTCAATTAGGATGCAGCAAGTTCTCCCTTTGGTTTGCGGCCACGTGGTTGTGCACCAATCGGGCGGTCCCGCGCACGCTGCTCACTATCTGTGGCCGCAAGCAAATTTAAAGGGGCCACGCACCCAAAAAAAATTAAAGGGAACATTGATGTCCGTTTCAGCCTGAGACAGTGGCCAAGGAAAGGTATGGAATCAGCGATAAGGGGAATGGAGTGAGTTGTGGGCGGGGGAAGAGACGATATACTTTAAAAGTGTGGCCATATTCTGTAGCGTAGGCGTTTGGAGCAGCTAATTTGTGTACAGCAAAGTCCCACAATGAGATTAATGACCACATGCTAATTTTTAGTGATGTTGATTGAGAGATTAATGCTGACTAGGGCACTGGGAGAACTCCATGGCTCTTCTTCGAATGATGTTGTGAGACCTTTCTCACATTACAACAGTGACTACACTCCAAAAAGTACTTCATTGGCTGTAAAGCGCATTGAGACGCCCGGTGGTCGTGAAACGTGTTATATAAATCCCAAGTCTTTCTTTTCCTTACATCCAGCTAAGAGGGCAGATGGGTTTAATGTCTCATAGAAACATAGAAGCATAGAAAATAGGTGCAGGAGCAGGCCATTCAGCCCTTCTAGTCTGCACCGCCATTCAATGAGTTCATGGCTGAACATGAAACTTCAGTACCCCCTTCCTGCTATAGAAGGACAGCACTCCCTCAGCAATGCACTGAAGTGTCACCCTAGATTATGTGCTCAAGTCTCTGTTATGGGGCTTGAACCCACAAACTTCTAACTCAGTGATGAGAGTTCGACCACTGCGCCAAGGCTGGCTGTAATGCAACAATATAATAACAAATGCATAAAATTCTGAAGGAACTTGACTGGCTAGATGCAGGGAGGATGTTTCCCCTGGCTGGGGAGTCCAGAACTAGGGGTCACAGTCTGAGAATAGGAGGTCAGCCATTTAGGACTGAGATGAGGAGACACAGAAACATCGAAAATAGGTGCAGGAGCAGGCCATTCGGCCCTTCGAGCCTGCACCACCATTCAATGTGATCATGGCTGATCATTTGATCACTTAGAGGGCTGCAAATCTTTGGAAATCTTGACCTCAGAGGGCTGGGGATGCTGAGTCATTGTGTATATTCAAGATAGAGATGGATAGATTTTTGTATATTAAGAGAACCAAGGGATATGGGGATTGAGTAGACGACACCTACATTCTCTAGAGTTTAGAAGAATGAGAGGCGATCTCATTGAAACATACAACATTTTTATAGAGTAGATGCAAGGAGGATGTCTGCATTGGTTGAGGAGTCTAGAACCAGAGGTCACAGTCTCAGAATAAGGAGTCGGTCATTTAGAACTGGGGTGAGGAGAAATTTCTTCACTCAGAGGATGGTGAATCAATGGAATTCTCTACCCCAGAGGGCTATGGAGGCTTAGTCATTGAGATGTTTGGATATTAAGGGATATGGGGATAGTGCAGGAAAGTGGAGTTGAGGTCGATGATCAGCCATGATCTTATTGAATGGTGGCGCAGGCTCAAAGGGCCGAATGAACTACTCCTGCTCCTATTTCTTATGTTCTAATACTAAGGTATAAGAACATAAGAACATAAGAATTAGGAACAGGAGTAGGCCATCTAGCCCCTCGAGCCTGTCCCGCCATTCAATAAGATCATGGCTGATCTGGTCGTGGACTCAGCTCCACTTACCCGCCCTCTCCCCGTAACCCTTAATTCCCTTATTGCTTAAAAATCTATCTATCTTTGACTTGAAAACATTCAATGAGCTAGCCCCAACTGCTTCCTTGGGCAGAGAATTCCACAGATTCACAACCCTCTGGGAGAAGAAATTCTTTCTCAACTCGGTTTTAAATTGGCTCCCCCGTATTTTGAGGCTGTGCCCCCTAGTTCTAGTCTCCCCCACCAGTGGAAACAACCTCTCTGCCTCTATCTTGTCTATCCCTTTCATGATTTTAAATGTTTCTATAAGATCACCCCTCATCTTCTGAACTCCAAGGAGTAAAGACCCAGTCTACTCAATCTATCATCATAAGGTAACCCCCTCATTTCTCGAATCAGCCTAGTGAATCGTCTCTGTACCCCTTCCAAAGCTAGTATATCCTTCCTTAAGTAAGGTGACCAAAACTGCACGCAGTACTCCAGGTGCGGCCTTACCAATACCTTATACAGGTGCAGCAACACCTCCATGCTTTTGTACTCCATCCCTTTCGCAATGAAGGCCAACATTCCATTTGCCTTCCTGATTACCTGCTGCACCTGCAAACTAATCTTTTGGGATTCATGCACAAGGACCCCCAGGTCCCTCTGCACCACAGCATGTTGTAATTTCTCCCCATTCAAATAATATTCCCTTTTACTGTTTTTTTTCCCAAGGTGGATGACCTCACACTTTCCGACATTGTATTCCATCTGCCAAACCTTAGCCCATTCGCTTAACCTATCCAAATCTCCTTCCAGCCTCTCTGAGTCCTCTGCACAACCCGCTTTCCCACTAATCTTAGTGTCATCTGCAAATTTTGTTGCACTACACTCTGTCCCCTCCTCTAGGTCATCTATGTATATTGTAAACAGTTGTGGTCCCAGCACTGATCCCTGTGGCACACCAGTAACCACTGATTTCCAACCGGAAAAGGACCCATTTATCCCGACTCTCTGCTTTCTGTTCGCCAGCCAATTCTCTATCCATGCTAATACATTTCCTCTGACTCCGCGTACCTTTATCTTCTGCAGTAACCTTTTGTGTGGCACCTTATCGAATGCCTTTTGGAAATCTAAATACACCACATCCATCGGTACACCTCTATCCACCATGCTCGTTATATCCTCAAAGAATTCCAGTAAGTTAGTTAAACATGATTTCCCTTTCATGAATCCATGCTGCGTCTGCTTGATTGCACTATTCCTATCCAGATGTCCCGCTATTTCTTCCTTAATGATAGTTTCAAGCATTTTCCTCACTACAGATGTTAAACTAACCGGCCTATAGTTACCTGCCTTTTGCCTGCCCCCTTTTTTAAACAGAGGCGTTACATTAGCTGCTCTCCAATCCGCTGGTACCTCCCCAGAGTCCAGAGAATTTTGGTAGATTATAACAAATGCATCTGCTATAACTTCAGCCATCTCTTTTAATACCCTGGGATGCATTTCATCAGGACCAGGGGACTTGTCTACCTTCAGTCCCATTATTCTGTCCAGCACTACCTCCCTAGTGATAGTGATCATCTCAAGGTCCTCCCTTCCCACATTCCTATGACCAGCAATTTTTGACATGGTTTTTGTGTCTTCCACTGTGAAGACAGAAGCAAAATAATTGTTTCAGGTCTCAGCCATTTCCACATTTCCCATTATTAAATCCCCCTTTTCATCTTCTAAGGGACCAACATTTACTTTAGTCACTCTTTTCCGTTTTATATATCTGTAAAAGCTTTTACTATCTGTTTTTATGTTTTGCGCAAGTTTACCTTCGTAATCTATCTTCCCTTTCTTTATTGCTTTTTTAGTCATTCTTTGCTGTTGCTTAAAATCTTCCCAATCCTCTAGTTTCCCACTAACCTTGGCCACCTTATACGCATTGGTCTTTGATTTGATACTTTCCTTTATTTCCTTGGTTATCCACGGCTGGTTATCTCTTCTCTTGCCGCCCTTCTTTTTCACTGGAATATATTTTTGATGCGCATTATGAAAGAGCTCCTTAAAAGTCCTCCACTGTTCCTCAATTGTGCCACCGTTTAGTCCTTGTTTCCAGTCTACTTGAGCCAACTCTGCCCTCATCCCACTGTAGTCCCCTTTGTTTAAGCATAGTATGCTCGTTTCTGACACAACTTCCTCATCCTCAATCTGTATTACAAATTGTGATCACTCATTCCGAGAGGATCTTTTACGAGGAGATTGTTTATTTTTCCTGTCTCGTTACACAGGACCAGATCCAAAATGGCTTGCTCCCTTGTAGGCTCTGTTACATACTGTTCTAAGAAACAATCCCGTATGCATTCTATGAATTCCTCCTCCAGGCTACCCACTGCGATTTGATTTGACCAATCGATATGTAGGTTAAAATCCCCCATAACTACTGCCGTTCCTTTTTCACATGCCTCCATTATTCCCTTGATTATTGCGTGCCCCACCATGAAGTTATTATTTGGGGGCCTATAAACTACGCCGACCGGTGACTTTTTCCCCTTACTATCTCTAATCTCCACCCACAATGATTCAACATTTTGTTCATTGGAGCCAATTTCATCCCTCACAACTGCCCTGATATCATCCCTTATTAACAGAGCTACCCCACCTCCCTTCCCTTCCTGCCTATCTTTTAGAATCGTCAGATACCCCTGTACGTTTAATTCCCAGTCCTGGCCACCTTGCAACCATGTCTCTGTAATGGCCACCAAATCATATCCATCTGTAATGATTTGTGCCGTCAACTCATTTACTTTATTTCTAATGCTGCGTGCATTTAGGTAGAGTGTTTTTATCCTAGTTTTTAAACCATGATTTTTAGTTTTTACCCCTCCTGCAGCCGTTTTATATTCAGTGGCCCTTTTTGTTTCTTGCCTTTGGTTTCTCTGCCCTCCACTTTTACTCATCTCTTTTCTGTCTTTTGTTTTTGTCTCCTTTTTGTTTCCCTCTGTCTCCCTGTATTGGTTCCCATCCCCCTGCCATATTAGTTTAACTCCTCACCAACAGCACTAGCAAACACTCCCCCTGGGACATTGGTTCCGTTCCTGCCCAAGTGCAGACCGTCCGGTTTGTACTGGTCCCACCTCCCCCAGAACCTGTTCCAATGCCCCACGAATTTGAATCCCTCCCTGCTGCACCACTGCTCAAGCCACGTATTCATCTGTGCTATCCTGCGATTCCTACTCTGACTAGCACGTGGCACTGGTAGCAATCCCGAGATTACTACTTTTGAGGTCCTACTTTTTAATTTAACTCCTAGCTCCTTAAATTCGTCTCGTAGGACCTTATCCCTTTTTTTACCTATGTCGTTGGTACCAATGTGCACCATGAAAACTGGCTGTTCTCCCTCCCTTTTCAGAATGTCCTGAACTCGCTCGGAGACATCCTTGACCCTTGCACCAGGGAGGCAACATACCATCCTGGAGTCTCGATTGCGGCCGCAGAAACGCCTATCTATTCCCCTTATGATTGAATCCCCTATCACTATCGCTGTCCCACTCTTTTTTATGCCCTCCTGTACAACAGAGCCAGCCATGGTGCCATGAACTTGGCTGCTGCTGCCCTCCCCTAATGAGTCATCTCCCTCAACAGCACTCAAAACAGTGTATCTGTTTTGCAGGGGGATGACCAGATGGGACCCTAGTATGCTAGAACTAGGGATTGCAGCTGGAAGTGCAATCATACCTCAGTTTCACGATAAACCATTTGAGGAAGTATTCAAACAAGCTTTATCAAAATTGAAAATGCAAAAACATATGTCTTAAATCTTTGGTTTAAGATTAATCAAAAAACCATTGAGGAGGAATGTTGGTATCTATTCATCGACATGTTAAAAGTCTCTAATGTGTTCACTTCTTACATTATAAATTCCTATGTCCACATTAATGATAGAACTTGCTTATGCACAGTTATAATCACAGCTTCCAGCACTTATCATACTTGAAAGTGCCACACACGCAAAATCTGTCATTCATTACGTCTGACTGCCTGACAGATTAGTCATAAAACTGAAAAAGAATATATTTTTTTAAGTGAAGGAAAGCAATTAACCTCTAGCTGACCTCAGTGGATGAATATGTACCGAAATTAGGCTTCATATCTTGTCTTAAAGAAACAGGCAGCTGAAACATAGCTCCAGATTAATCATGGAATGGTTACAGCACAGAAGGAGGCCATTCGGCCCATCGACCCCGTGCCAGCTCTCTGCAAGAGCTATTCTCACTTCCCCCACCCTTACCCCATAGCCCTGCAATTTTCTTTCCTTCAAATACTTATCCAATTCCCTTTTGAAAGCCGTGATTGAGTCTGCCTCCTCCATCCTTTCAGGCAGTGTATTCCTGTACCTAACCACTCGCAGCGTAAAGAAGACTTTGGGATTCCGTTCTCTGTTAGCTGCTAGTCTATTCTCATACTCTCTCTTTACCCCTCTTATTTCCTTTTTCACTTCAACTCTGAACTTTCTATATTAGCGAAAGAATAATATATGCTGTGCAGCAATAACATGCCTGTTCTTATATTAAAATATAATGCCCTCCCATGTATGACAAGCAATTGCACAAGAGAGCAGCTAGTTTTTATTAAAACGTACGCAGCACCCATCCAAGAATAGAAAGAAAAGATTTTGACGTTTGCAAGAGCAAGGTATTGTGATTACGCGGAAGCCAACAACTAAAGAGCTAAAGCCTAAACGTCCCAACGCTTTGAGACGTCCGGTGGTCGTGAAAGGCGCTATATAAATCCAAGTCTTCCTTTCTTTTCTTTTTATCTCGCATGTCTCTCTCCCTCTCTCTGTTACCTCTCCAATAGGTCTCTGCATCATTGACATGCCTCACAAACCTGTTCTATTATCTGGCCCATTAGCTGCTCTTGTATCACACTTAGGCCCAGACTAGAGGGGCCGGGTGCACGGGTCTTCACCCAGCAGGCTGCACCCAAAAAAGTAAACTCGCCCAGATTTGTCAGATGCTGAGTGCCGACCTCACCAGTAGGGGGCGGTCATAGTTCAAAATTAAAGCAAGCTGATGGGGCCAACAGCTGACTTTCCTGCAGATACCCTTTAATCCGGCAGTTAATCCGTCCTCGGACACCTTAATTCTCCATGACAACAGTAACTACATTCCAAACGTACTTCATTGACTGTAAAGTGCTTTGAGACGTTCGGTGGTCATGAAAGGCGCTATAGAAATGTAAGTGTTTCACTTCCTTCCCCAAACCACCATCCTACCCGCCCCCACACTCCTTTCTTCCCTGGCTCTTGCTTAAAAACTGTTAAATCGCTAACTCCTTCCAGTTCCAGATCAGCAAGCCAAAACTTTAACTCTGTTTCTCTCTCCACAGAAACTGACTCCTGTTTCTTTCTTTTTATTCATTCCTGGGATGTGGGCGTCACTAGCAAGGCCGGCATTTATTGCCCATCCCTAATTGCCTCTTGAGAAGGTGGTGGTGAGCTGCTTTCTTCACAATTGAGGGGCTTGCTAGGCCATTTCAGAGGAGCAGTTAAGAGTAAACCACATTGCTATGAGTCTGGAGTCACATGTCGGCCAGATTTCCTTCCCTAAAAGACACTAGTGAAACAGATGAGTTTTTTAAGGACAATCCAGCAGCTTCATGGTCATTATTATTGAGACTAGCTTTTAATTTAATTAACTGAATTTAAATTCAGCAGCTGTTGTGGTGGGATTTGAACTAATGTCTCTGGATTATTAGTCAGGCCTCTGGATTTAACTTGTCCAGAAACATAACCACTATGTTACCTGTTGTGTCTTGAATAAAGAGTCAGACTAGACAAAGTAAGGTGTGACCGTAGTCCTTTGTTACAGATCTCAGAGTGCCTCTCCAGCCTGTGAGGCCTCCTTATATACTGGTGCTCCCAGAGTGGTAACTCGAGCGTTTTAGCCTGAGCACCATGCGATTGAGCTGACTAAAAACCTCCTCCAGGTTATGCAGATGCTCGACGGTGTCCCGACCTGTAAACAAGATGTTGTCCTGGAAGATCACGGTGCGCGGGACCGACTTCTGCAAGCTTTCCATGTTCCTCTGGAATGTCGCGGCGGCCGATCGGATCCCAAACGGGCTTCTGTTGTAAATGAAGAGACCTTTGTGCGTGTTGATGCAGGTAAGGCTTTTCGATGATTCCTCCAGCTCCTGCGTCATGTAGGCCGAGGTCAAGTCCAACTTCATGAACGTTTTTCCTCCTGCCAGCGTCGCAAATAGGTCGTCTGCCTTCGGTAGTGGGTATTGATCCTGCAGTGAGAAACGATTGATAGTTACTTTGTAATCACCACAGATTCTGACAATGCCGTCTCCCTTGAGGGCTGGAACAATCGGAGTGGCCCACTCATTGAATTTGATCGGCGAAATGATGCCCTCTCGTTGCAGCCTGTCCAGCTCGATCTCCACCCTCTCTCTCATCACGTAAGTTACCGCTCTCGCCTTGTGATGGATGGGTTGCGCTCCCGGAATCAAATGGATCTGCACTTTTGCTCCTTGGAACTTCTCGATGCCTGTTTCAAACAGTGAGGGAAACTTGTTTAGGACCTGGGCATATGAAGTGTCGTCGACGAACGAAAGCGCTAGGACGTCGTCCCAGTTCCAGCGTATCTTTCCCAGCCAGCTCCTGCCGAACAGCGTGGGGCCATCGCCCGGTACCACCCAGAGTGGTAACTCATGCACCTCTGCAGCGTAGGAGACCTTTACAGTAGCACTGCTGATTACGGGAATCAGTTCCTTTGTGTACGTTCTCAAGTTTATTACGAATGGGAGTCAGGGCTGACCTTGAGACCTTGCTGCACCACAATTTATCGAAAGTCTTTTTGCTCATTATGGACTGGCTTGTGCCCGTGTCCAGCTCCATGGACATCGGGAGTCCATTTAATTCAACCTTCAGCATTATCGGGGGACACTTTGTGGTAAATGTGTGCATCCCATATACCTCTGCCTCCTCGGTCTGAGGCTCTGGTTCGTCATGATCCACCATAGATCTGTCCTCCTCTGCAACATGGTGGTTTGCAGGATTAGCAGGGTTTGCAGCTCGCCTGCACATTCTTGGAGGTGTCCCATTGTTCCACAGCCCTTGCAAACGTATTCTTTGAAGCGGCATGAATGGAACTGATGATCACCCCGCAGCGCCAACAAGGTGTTAACGGCCTTGTATTCACCGCCCTTGATGGTGGACTTTGAGTCATCTGTGGACGTGCAGCTGCAGGCATGTTAAGTCCTGCCCTGTACATTTCGATTTGAAAACAAAGTTACTTTGTTCACAGTACTTGCAGCAGCACTCGTGTGCTGAGAAATTTGTTTGGTATTGTCACTGGTGGCGATAAACGCCTGGGCTATCGCTATGGCTTTACTCAAGGTAGAATCTCTACAGTCAAAAGTTTGCGAAGTATTACTTCATGACCAATGCCAAGTACAAAGAAGTCCCTGAGCATGTGCTCTAAGTATCCTTCAAATTCGCAATGTCGTGCAAGGTGCCTTCGCTTGGCGACATTGCTCGCCACTTCCTGGCCTTCAGACCTCTTGTACGTGTAGAACCGATACCTCGCCATCAGAACACTTTCCTTCGGGTTTAGATGCTCCTGGACCAGTGTGCACAACTCATCGTACGACTAGTCTGTGGGTTTCGCTGGAGTGAGCAGATTTTTCATGAGGCCATATGTTGGTGCCCCGCAAACGGTGAGGAGGATCGCCCTTCGTTTGGCAGCGTTCGCTTCTCCTTCCAGCTCATTGGCCACGGAGTATTGGTCGAGTCGCTCCACGAAGATTTCCCTTATCGGTTAAGAAACTGTTTATCTCTGACTTAAATTTATTCAATGTCCCAGCTTCCACAGCTCTCTGAGGCAGAAAATTCCACGATTCACAACCCTCTGAGAGAAGAAATTTCTCCTCTTCTCAGTGTGAAATGGGTGGCACCTTATTCTCAGATCATGCCTTCTAGTTCTAATCTCTCCTATCAGTGGAAACATCCTCTCTGCATCCACCTTGTCAAGCCCCCTCATAATCTTATACGTTTCAATAAGATCATCTGTGATTCTTCTGAATTCCAATGAGTAGAGGTCCAACCTCCTCACCCTTTCCTCATAAGTCAACCCCCTTATTTCCGGAATCAACCTAGTGAACCTTCTCTGAATAGGAGCAGAAGTACCCTCGGCCATTTGGCCCCTTGAGCCTTCAATAAGATCATAGCTGATCTGATCTTGGCCTCAACTCCACTTCCCTGCCCGTTCCTCATAACCCTTGACTCCCTATCGTTCAGAAAGGTGTCTATCTCCACTTAAATATATTCAATGAACCAACCTCCACAGCTCTCTGTGTAGTGATGATGCTGAGTACTTCTTGTGTCAGGCAGTGTTGATTTCCGTACAATCCCCCATTTGCAAATCAAACTTATTAACAGTGCACAAAGCCTTTGCCCTCCTCTCCCCACTCCACAAACCAATTTTCTCCTCCTTAAAGGTTCTGACTCCTTGCTGGGGTACAGTTTCTTGGCTGATGAACACACTCAAGTGGCATTCATGTGAGGGCCCACAACAGTAATTGTTATCGGGCTACCTGTGGGTGGGTGGGTGGGTGTGTGTGGAGTGAGCCCATTCCCAGCATGACCTGACGTCCATTATGTGCACTTCCCAGCAAAGGTCACTGGATAGTGGCCGCTCTTCTCCAACAACAACTTTCATTTATACGGTGCCTCAGACGTAGTGAAATGTCCCAAGCGCTATTGAATAAAATTTGACACCGAGCGTTTTACAGAAGGAGAGGGAGGTGGAGAGGAGGAGAGGTTTAGCGAGGAAAATCCAGAGCTTAGGGCCCAGGCAGCTGAAGGCACGGACCACCAACAGTGGAGTGATGAAAATCTGGGATGCGCAAGAGGCCAGAATTGGAGGAGCGCAGAGATCTCGGTGGGATGTGGACCTGCAGGAGGTTGCAGAGATAGGGAGGGACAAGAGGTTTGAAAATGAGGACGATAATTTTAAAATTGAGGCATTGCCAGAGCAAGAGCCAATGTAGGTCCTCACTAACCCACTCATAGAACCTGATCACTGGCTTGAAATACATCCACTGATAACATTTGTTTAAAGAGCGGGTTCCGCACAGAATCATAGAACTGGTGATCTACACAGTCGCTTTTAAAAATGAGGGCCACTTGGGACCATGCATGTAAACTAATCCGAACGGCATCCATTTGGGGAGTTACTGGTTTAGATTAGCACATTCCAAAGGATATGTATCATGGAATATTAACAGGGACACTGCTCGTAAAACTCTTGTTGTTCCTGACAAATGTCAGTAAAGTGGAGGGGTGGGGGCACACACAAACTAGGTGGCAAATATCCAGCGAACAAGATGGATGGGACCTCAGTCTAATGAGGCAGCAAAGGATGGCCTCTCAGCGTGGCATGCTGGGATCTCCGCTGGGGCCATAAGAATGATTTACTTTACACACAGCAGGCCGTCGCTTAAGAATAGATGAGGGTTTATCACCGCTCTGCTCCAGCTGTATGTCTCTTGTTTTCACCCCTTCCCGTTGACTCTCCTTTGCCCGCCCTGTCCTCCCGCCTCTCTTCCTGAACATTCTACTCGTGCTGGCAAATGTCTACCTTGCCCAAGGGGCCCTCCACATGCCAACCCAGACGGGGTACTATCGCAGGACCTGATGTGGTCTTTGCCCAAGATTTACCCACATGCACTTGGCAGCAGGTGTTGCTGGATTGCAACCAGGTATGGGCAGCCGAGTCAATTTTGACTCTCCATTTCCTTTGCGGGGGGGGGGGGGGTGGGGCTCGAGGTCAAATGAACCATGCGTACCGAAGCCCCTGAAAGAGCTGGCAGAACAGACTGAACGCCTTCTGCGTGGCTGGATACTCCACATGCTAGTAAAAAGAAAGACCTGCATTTATATAGTGCCTTACACGACCACCAGATGTTTCAGGGCCAATGGAGTACTTTTGGAATGTAGTCACTGTAGTAATATGGGAAACGCGGCAGCCAATTTGCGTACAGCAAGCTGACACAAACGCAATGTAATTATAGCCAGATAATCTGTTTTTTTATTACATTGATTGAGGGATAACTCCCTTGTTCTTCTTCGAAATAGTGTCATGGGATCTTTTACATCCACTTGAGAGGGCCTCAGTTTACCATTTAATCCAAAAGATGGCACCTCCAACAGTGCAGCGCTCCCTCAGCACCACACTGGAGTATCAGCCTTGATTTTTTGTGCTCAAGTCCCTGGAGTAGGACTTGAACCCACAACCCTCATGAATCAGAGGCGAGAGAGCTGCCCACTGAGCCACGGCTGACAGGACAGTGAATGCACCAAGCGAACAGGCACGGTTATTAAACTGAATTATTTCAGACTTCGATCTGGCCTCCACACTTTAAGTGTAAATATATTATCACACAACACAGAAGGAGGCCATTCAGCCCATCGTGCCCGAGCTGGCTCTTCAAAAGAGCTACCCAGTATGTCCCACTCTCCCGCTCTTAGCCCATAGCCCTGTAAATCTTTCCTTTTTATGTATTTATTCAATTCCCTTTTCAGAGTTACTATTACATTCGCTTCCACCATCCTTTCAGGCAGTGCATTTAAGATCACAACAACGCACTGTGTAAAAGAAATTCTCTTCATTTCTCACCTGTCTTTTTTTTGCCAAGTATCTTAAATGTGTGTCCTCTGGTTACCGACCCTCCTGCCAGTGGAAACAGTTTCTCCCTCTCCAATCTATCAAAACCCCCTCAGGGTTTTCAACACCTCTATTAAATCTCCCCTTAGCCTTCTTTCCTCCGAGGACAACAATCCCAGCATCTCGAGTCACTCTACTTAACCGGTGTCCCACATCCCTGCGACCAGTCTCGTAAATCTCTACTGCAACTTCTCCAAAGCCTTGACATATTTTCTAAAGTGTAGTGCACAGAATTGGACGCAATACTTCAGCAGAGGTCGAATGAGTGATTTATAAAGGTTCAGCATCACTTCCGTGCTTCTGCACAGTACGCAGTGGATCCCGTATACTTCTCTAATTGAGAATAATTATAACGTTGCCCGAAGAAAACCACGAAATAAATTTTATAAAACATGAGAACATAAGAAATAGGAGCAGGAGTCGGCCATTTGGTCCCTCGAGCCTGATCTGCCTGTCAATAAGATCATGGCTGATCTTAAAACAAATGCCTTTTGTTTTGTCTGTGTGCAAATTGGCTGCTGCGTCTCCTACATTGTGACAGTAACCACACTTCGAAAGTGCTTAACTGGCTGTAAAGCGCTGTTGGACATCCTGTGGTGGTGAAAAGGCCCTATTTATTGACCTGAAATCTGTGACCTCTGATTGCTGACCTTCTTGCCAGTGGAAACAGTTTAATCTCATCTCCTTTATCAAGCCCCCCCCCCCTCCCCCGTCATGATTTTGAATACTTCCATTAATTCTCCCCTTTAACCTTCTCTGCTCCAAGGACAACGATTCCCGCTGCGGGTAGATTTGTGAAGCAAAGGCTTGGCACCGTTTTCTAAATCAACAACAAGTTGTAAAGGGGATCTCATAGAAACATATAAAATTCTTTTGGGATTGGACAGGTTAGATGCAGGAAGAATGTTTCCCAATGTTGGGAAAGTCCAGAACCAGGGGTCACAGTCTAAGGATAAGGGGTAAGCCATATAGGACCGAGATGAGGAGAAACTTCTTCACTCAGAGAGTTGTGAACCTGTGGAATTCTCTACCAAGTTGTTGAGGCCAATTCGTCAGATATATTCAAAAGGGAGTTAGATGTGGCCCTTATGGCTAAAGGGATCAAGGTGTATGGAGAGAAAGCAGGAATGGGGTACTGAAGTTGCATGATCAGCCATGGTCATATTGAATGGTGGTGCAGGCTCGAAGGGCCGAATGGCCTACTCCTGCACCTATTTTCTATGTTTCTATGTATTGCACCTTTAATGCAGTAAAATGTCCCACAGGTTCATTATCAAATAAAATGTTGACACCGAGCCACATAAGGAGAAATTAGGGCAGGTGATCAAAAAGCTTGGTCAAAGAGGAAGGTTTTAAGGAATGTCTTAAAGGGGGGGGGGGGGGGGGGGGAGGTCTAGGGAGGGAAATCAGAGTTTAAAGTCGAGGCAGCTGAAGGCACGGCCGCCAATGGTGGAGCGATTAAAATGGGGGGGTGCGCAAGAGGCCAGATATTGGAGGAGAGCAGAGAGCTTGGAGGGTTGTAGGGCTGGAGGAGGTTGCAGAGATAGGGAAAGGTTAGGCCATGGAGGGATTTGAAAATAAGGATGAGAATTTTAAAAATTGAGCCAAAAAAACAACGCTAAATGCGGGAATGGGTCGTTATGTTACATGAGTGGTTCTCCGGAGGAGTTAACCAATGATCCAGAGAACGTGAGTTCAAATGCCACCAACTGTGACAATAAAGCTGTCGGTTCGTCATGAAACCCCCCAATTGGTTCACTCGTGTCCTTCAGGGTAGGCAACTCGTCTGGTCCGCATGTGACTCCAGACCCACGCCAGCATGGTTGACGCTTAACGGCCCTCTGACGTGGCCTGGCAAAGCTGCTGGGTTGATCAAACTGGGTCAAAATTAGGGATGGACAATAAATGCCATCTTTGCCAGCGATGCCCACATCCTGAGAATTATTTTTTTTCTAAAAAAAAAGGAAGTAAATTGGGATCAAAGTGCGGCGGGCAACACAGGCCTTGAGTTGGTGCAGTTCGGGCTTGCTACATCACACATGTATCACACATGCACTGTGATTTTACAGACCAGGTGACTTCAGACAAGAAAACAATTGACAAGCGTGGCTGCAGCTAGAAGACTCGATCGCTGAAGGTTTAATGGTGATGTGAGTGGAGGACCGATGGAGTCTATTACACGCTTTTACAACAAACATCATTTTAAATGGACTTAAAACGACCTGTTGGAATGAAAATTCTGCTGCTAGGTCCATTCAGAGTAATGATGCTAAACCTGCGACTGACACCTTCTGTTTGCCAACCGCCGTAGCCAGACGGAAAACACTGCCTCCGCAGTACATCAGTGTTGAGGCATCATTTTATCACTTGCCGTGTAGCTTCAACCCCTTTTTGTCCAAGGTGCCTCTCTCCCGCTGTGCTCCAGTGTAGAATTGAGCCATAAAGGGCATGTAAGGTTTCGCATTTGATGGAGGATGGGGGAAGAGAAACCAACCAGGGGTTCCAGAGCACTCTCGCTCTCTCTCCCGCCGATCAAAAGTGTGCGTGTCAGCCTTAAGACTGGGCCCACGTGTTCGTGGTTGAATCCTAAACTGCTCCCGTATCCTATCTCGCGCCAAGTCCCGCTCACCCATCACCCCTATGCTCGCTGACCTACGTTGGTACGAATTGGTGTCTTCAACTCTCTCCCAAGACCACGCCTCTCCCTAACTCCGTCACCTCCTCCAGCCCTACAACCCTCCCGAGAACACTGCGTTCCTCCAATCTGGCCACTTTATCTATCCTCGCTTTTCTTTTCCCCACCCTTCAACTATCTGGGTCCTAAGCTCCGGAATTCCATCCCTAAACCTCTCCATCTCGCCACCTCCTTTGCTCTTCCTTTAAGACGCTCATTAAAACCTATCTCTTTGACCTGTCCAAATATCTCCTTGTGTGGCTTGGCGTCAAATTTTGTCTGATAACGCACCTGTGAAGCGCCTTGAGATATTTCGCTGCGTTAAAGCCGCTATATAGATACAAGTTGTTAACACTCGCTGCCTGGGCTCCGATGTGGAATGGCCACTTGTGAGAGTGGCTATGAATGAATGGTATCCAAGCATGAGTGAGGGCTTTGCAGAGCGATCGGGGAGATCATCTTCAAGGAGGGAGAATATCTGAGAAATATGAAACGAGATCCTTCCTACCTGTCCCCAGCAGTGACCTTGAGGACACCCAATCTTCAAGTTGCTCTACATGGTAGGGTCAACCCACGCCATTGGCTATGTCTTCACTAGCAACGTTTATGTTGCCACTGGGATCAATGCCACTTAAACCCACAGCTTGCTTTATCACCGCTTGATGGAAGTTGAAATCAGCAGCAGCAGCATGATAAATTAAACCAGAGATCGGTATAAGAGTGGCAGATCCCCTTTCAGATCTATTGGGTGGTCTCTATCGGTCCCCACCCTTGATGTCGGCCACTTTGTTCCTTCTCCTGGATTCTGTTCCAGTCAGTTTGCCCCCTTTTCCATTTCCATTTCAGCTTTGCCTTACCCCACCCTTCCCCCTCCACCGCAGCCAATCACACATTTTTGGTGTCTCTTTAATCAGATCGCACAATGGTAATATCACTTCAGCCATTTAACCACCTCTCTTTTTCCATTTGAGGACGTTACCGGTTACTCCTGGGTGCGTGTGTGTGTGTCTCTATATGTGCCTGCATGTGTGCATGTGTGCCTATGTGTCTGTGCTTGCTGCCCTATACTGGCTCCCGGCCCAACCACCCCTCAATTTTAAAAGGGTCATCCTTGTTTTCAAATCCTTCCACAGCCTTGCCTCTCTCCAGCTCTCTAACCTCTTCCAGCCCCACAACCCTCCGAGATCTCTGCGCCCCTCCAATTCTGGCCTCTTGTACATCCCCAATAATTGTTGGCCATGCCTTCAGCTGCCTCGGCCTTAAACTCTGGAATTCCCTCCCTAAACCTCTCCCTCTCTCTACCTCTCTCTCCTCCTTTAAGATGCTCCTTAAAACCTACCTCTTTGACCGAGCTTTTGGTCACCTGTCCTTATAGCTCCTCTGGCTCTGTGACAAAAATGTTTTTATTGATAACACCCCTGTGAAGCTCCTTGGGACGTTTTCCTAAGTTAAAGGCGCTATATAAATGCAAGTTGTTGTTGTGTCTGTATGTGTATAATTTTGCGCGTGTATATGTATGTGTGTGTGCATGTGAGTGCGTGTGAATGTGTGTGTCCGTGAGTGTGTGTGCTTGTGTATGAGTCTGTGTATGCGTGAGTGTGTGTCCGTGAGTGTGTGTGCTTGTGTACGAGTGTGTGTCTGAGTGCATGTGTGTGTGAGTGTGTGTGCTTGTACATGAGTGTATGTGCGTGTGTGTGTGTGAGTGTGTGTGCTTGTGTATGAGTGTATGTGCGTGTGTGTGTGTGAGTGTGTGTGCTTGTGTATGAGTGTGTGTGTGTGAGTGCATGTATGTGAGTGTGTGTGCTTGTACATGAGTGTATGTGCGTGTGTGTGTGTGCTTGAGTATGAGTGTGTGTATGTGCTTGTATATGAGTGTGTGTGTGAGTGTATGAGTGTGTGTGTGAGTGTGTGTGTGTGTGCTTGTATATGAGTGTGTGTGCGTATGAATGTGAGTGTGTGCGTGAGTGTGTGTGCTTGTGTATGAGTGTGTGTATGCGTGAGTGTGTCCATGAGTGTGTGTGCTTGTGTACGAGTGTGTGTCTGAGTGCATGTGTGTGTGAGTGTGTGTGCTTGTACATGAGTGTATGTGCTTGTGTGTGCTTGTGTATGAGTGTGTGTGTGTGAGTGCATGTGTGTGTGAGTGCTTGAGTATGAGTGTGTGTGTGTGCTTGTATATGAGTGTGTGTGTGAGTGTATGAGTGTATGTGTGTGCTTGTATATGAGTGTGTGTGCGTATGAATGTGAGTGTGTGTGCGTATGAATGTGAGTGTGTGTGTATATGAGTGTGTGTGAGTGCATGTGTGTGAGTGTGTGCATGTGTGTGTGTGTGTGTGTGTGCGTATGAGTATGAGTGTGAGGGTGTGTATGAGTGCGTGAGTGTCTGAGTGGG